>NC_090235.1:11110000-11422500 GCF_024489055.1 Chanodichthys erythropterus
TATGTATAATAAAAATAAATATAAATTGTAACCAATTAATTTCACTATTTAAATGTAATTATTAATAATACAGGCCTACAGGCTTATTTACTTTATGCAAAATGTGATCCTTTATTTTTTTATGATCTTTTCATGGCAAGTTTTGAGAGTTTCATTACATCTGTTTATGCTGATTTAACCAGGTTGAAATGATTTTTTTTGTTGCATAAAGACTATAAACGATGAGAAATCTCATTTTATGATCCTGAAAGGAAACATGTGTGCAGGAAAACAGAAAAACATGTTTGACTGCAATTCCAGGACATGTGTGTCATTAATATGTTTATGTGGGACATTCCTTCATCCTCACCAGGAAGAGTGAAAGTGTCCTTTGTTTTCTCTTTGTTGTCTTGATTAACCAGTAATGTTACTGTACTGTACATTATGTGCAAGAGTTAATTCAAGAGTATGCAGAAAGCCTTACCATTCAAACTACACATTTCTGTAACTAAACAACATTCACACAACATGGTCTCTCCTCACAAACGTTCATTTTTTAGTTGTTTTCAATGTATTTTCTGCAGCTAGATTAAAGTTATCTCAAATGAAACTACTGAGACGTCTCACCTAACTCGTGTGGAAGCTCATGGCACAGGACGGCCAGCGATGTCGCCAATCCTGAGCGCCACGACACGGAGAACGCAGCGCCCATCGCCAGACCGTCGGTGAAGTTATGGATGCCGTCACCAATGGTGATCATATACGGCAGCAGACGCTTCTCTGAGGGACATGAGGAAGATCAGTTCACTACTGAAGTCTCTTCTGCTCAACAAGGATGCATTTGTGTTATTAAAAATACAGTGAAAACAGTAATATTGTGAAATATTAGTACAATTTAAAATAACTGTTTTCTATATAAATATGTTGTAATTTATTCCAGTGATCAAAGGTGACCTCATAGGATGGTGCGGGTAAAGGTCACTTTAATAACAGGTCAGTTTAAACCCTTAAATGTGACACAAACATGTGATTAACTCTAACTGTGGTGTAATTATTAAAGGTCCAGACGTGTTTAGCACCGAGCGCTGACAGCATTAACTGACCCCGTGTGCTGCTGAACGGCTCCAGGAAGGACTTCCCGTTGTTTTGCTCGTCCACCTGAAATCAATGAAACCCGACAGTATTAATGAGGATTACAGAGGAAGACTGGGACACTTCTGCACTGATAAACTGTTTGATCGTCAAAATAAATCAGACATGTTATGTCATTTTTATAGATATTATGTGAAAAAAAGTTTTTAAAAAATGAATAAGAAAAATCAACTTTTGATACCCAAATTTTAAGGCTAATCTAGAAAATGAGTCAAATATCCATCATTAATTAAACAACCAAAACTCACTTTCTGATTCAGATGGTAATACAAGCTGTAAACCCTAAAATGACCTCATGTTTTCAACAATTACTGTCTGGGTTTGTGAAATATGACTTCACCTGACCTCCTCAGGGAAACGAGTCCTGTTCATCTTGTAGTGTCTGTGTAGTGTTTTGTAACATAATAAAGTCTTGTTTATTGGAGCGTCTCACCAGCTCGTCCTGTGAGGTGGAGGAGTTGTTGTTGCGTCTCCTGCTCTGGAACATCTGCAGAACTTTGCTGTGATCACAGTGATGAGGGTCAGACTCCTACAACACAACAGAGATCATTTAAGGCAAGTCAGTTCATGTGGCGGCCATCTAACTAACATTTTCCAGTCATACAAGTGCACACAGAAACAAAATACAAATAAAAGATAACTATTACAATAACTATATTGGCATCCACACCAAAGGACGAGATCATTCTGATTATTACAAGCGAGCTGCAGTTTTGTTGTCTATCGCTTTAAATGCTCAAGCTCTTTAAAGCAAGAAGGAATCTGATTGGCGTCGTTATCGTTATAGTTGTGGTGTGGACTCCACTTTTGTTTTACATTTAGAAAATATATTGTTATAGTTATCGTCCTTGGTGTGAATGGGCCTTTAATGTCAAAAATCCTTGAAAACAAGATAAATTTACCAAGTCTTTAATATAAGTGCATTTTAACTTCACTGGCTGAGTTTTTTTCTCTCTAAGTATAAATGAGTTAAAAACAGGTAAAAACACACCAGTGCAGTAAAAATTATTCATATTTTGTGAAAACTATGATTACGCTGTGCATTTTTATGATTCTTTGATAATAAAAGTTCAAAATAACAGTATTTATTTGAAATAGAAGTATTTTTTTAACATTTTAAATGTCTTTTCTGTCACTTTTAGTCAATTTAATGCATTCTTGCTGAATAAAAGTATTAATTTCTTTTTTTAAAATCCAGTCCTTTGAACGGTAATGTGCGCTTATTAAAACAACATCAATTCTTAATATCTCTTGCAATGTTGCTTCTCAATATCATGCTGAATTTATCTTGCTTTAAGGGTTTTTACACATTTTAACTGGAAAATAAGACAACATTTCTCCATTGGATTATTTGCAGTGTGCACTGGAGTTCTATATAGAATCCTAGAGTTCTAGATTCAATTTTAATGTCAAAAAGATGTCAAAAACATTCTATATAAATGTCTATATAAAGAGAATCTTTGTCAAAAAGATTCTATATAAGGAGAAATGTCTATATAAGGAGAATCTTTATGTCAAAAAGATTCTATATAAGGAGAAATGTCTATATAAGGAGAATCTTTGTCAAAAAGATTCTATATAAGGAGAAATGTCTATATAAGGAGAATCTTTATGTCAAAAAGATTCTATATAAGGAGAAATGTCTATATAAGGAGAATCTTTGTCAAAAAGATTCTATATAAGGAGAAATGTCTATATAAGGAGAATCTTTATGTCAAAAAGATTCTATATAAGGAGAAATGTCTATATAAAGAGAATCTTTGTCAAAAACATTCTATATAAATGTCTATATAAAGAGAATCTTTGTCAAAAAGATTCTATATAAGGAGAAATGTCTAAATAAGGAGAATCTTTATGTCAAAAAGATTCTATATAAGGAGAAATGTCTATATAAGGAGAATCTTTATGTCAAAAAGATTCTATATAAGGAGAAATGTCTATATAAAGAGAATCTTTGTCAAAAACATTCTATATAAATGTCTATATAAAGAGAATCTTTGTCAAAAAGATTCTATATAAGGAGAAATGTCTAAATAAGGAGAATCTTTATGTCAAAAAGATTCTATATAAGGAGAAATGTCTATATAAGGAGAATCTTTATGTCAAAAAGATTCTATATAAGGAGAAATGTCTATATAAGGAGAATCTTTGTCAAAAAGATTCTATATAAGGAGAAATGTCTAAATAAGGAGAATCTTTATGTCAAAAAGATTCTATATAAGGAGAAATGTCTATATAAGGAGAATCTTTATGTCAAAAAGATTCTATATAAGGAGAAATGTCTATATAAAGAGAATCTTTGTCAAAAACATTCTATATAAATGTCTATATAAAGAGAATCTTTGTCAAAAAGATTCTATATAAGGAGAAATGTCTAAATAAGGAGAATCTTTATGTCAAAAAGATTCTATATAAGGAGAAATGTCTATATAAGGAGAATCTTTATGTCAAAAAGATTCTATATAAGGAGAAATGTCTATATAAGGAGAATCTTTGTCAAAAAGATTCTATATAAGGAGAAATGTCTATATAAGGAGAATCTTTATGTCAAAAAGATTCTATATAAGGAGAAATGTCTATATAAGGAGAATCTTTGTCAAAAAGATTCTATATAAGGAGAAATGTCTATATAAAGAGAATCTTTGTCAAAAAGATTCTATATAAGGGGAAATGTCTATATAAGGAGAATCTTTGTCAAAAAGATTCTATATAAGGGGAAATGTCTATATAAGAAGAATCTTTGTCAAAAAGATTCTATATAAGGGGAAATGTCTATATAAGGAGAATCTTTGTCAAAAAGATTCTATATAAGGAGAAATGTCTTAAATGATTGCATAACACTTTCATGTTTAACAGGTTATTTCAATTTTTTTCTACTGATAAAGTATGTTTACAGGCTGTTTAATCCATAAAATTTAAGTAAAATTAAAAATGAACAAAAATTAAAATAAATCCATAAAATGATCCCATGATTGGAACCCATATATGAAGTGCTTGACCCTTTAAAGAGTTAGTTAACCTAAAAATGAAAATTATGTCATTTATTACTCACCCTCATGTCGTTTCAAACCCATAAGAACTTTGTTCATCTTCGGAACACAAATTAAGATATTTTGATGAAATCCAAGAGATTTTTGACCTCCCTATAGACAGCATAACCACTTTCAAGTCCCAGAAAGGTAGTAAAGACATTGTTAAAATAGTCAACATGGCTACAGTGGACCTTAATGTTATGAGGCGACGAGAATACTATTTTTGTGTAAAAAAAAAAAACCCAAACTAACAACTTTATTCAACAAATTAAGATAAAATTAAAATAATGAGCCGGCGTTTACTACATGAACAGCGTTGGAGACAAGACATTGTTGAATAAACATTCTGCACAAAACATTAGGTTTACCATAAGGTTGAACCACTGCAGTCAAGTTGACTATTTTAACTGTCTACTACTTTTCTGGGCCTTATGACATTGCTGTCTATGGGGGGTGGGGTTCAAAAAGCTCCCAGATTTCATCAAAAATATCTTAATTTGTGAACAAAGGTCTTACAGGTTTGGAACGACATGAGGGTGAGTAATCAATGACAGACATTTCATTTTTGGGTGAACTAACCCTTTAAGCTTCTATATAGAAGCTTTTCTTCTATCTGCAGACTCAGTCACTCACTCCGTCCTGATGACCGTGTCGAGTGATGATGGAGAATATGGCTTCCATCAGAAAGAAGACATAGATGCCACCAACGACCACTAGGAGTTTGTAAAGATAGTCGAGGTTCTCCTCCTCATGATTGTGTCCATCTTCATGACCATGAAGACCTAAAAACTACAGTCACAAAGCAATGAGAACAATGAACGAACTCCATCCCATTCAGATATTTTTAAATCTGCCTACCGAAGGAATCAAATGCAGAAGAGCGTCGCCTGTGAGGGACCCGACAGCGAGGCTGATGCAGAACTGGATGCACATCTGAAACACCTGCGTGCACCTGGAGAACAGCAGCACCACGATCCCAAACATGGCCATCAGACAGACGATGATGTTAGCGAGGGTGGCATATCCATATCCTGGGCACAAAGGGCTCATTGAGTGATTGTATAAAGAGATCACTGTCTGTGTTATTCACAGGTGTGACCGGTTTTTTGTAAACATACTTCTCCAGGAAGAGTAGTTAAAATAATTGATCACAGCGTTCAGGAATATTTCTGGTTTCCTTGTTCTTTTGTGGTCAAGAGACTGATGCAAACAATAAGATGCCAACAAGAATTAATACTGTAGTAGAACCAGAACAGCAACCTGTCATGTATCATTGTGTATAAAGTGTCATGTTTCTGATACAGGAACTGAATGTAAGAGCTCATCTAAACATTCACTATCACTAAAACTTACATATAATAGAAAAGCTGTACTTAGAGTATTTTTAATACGTTTTTCACATTGAAGTTGTTGCCATTAGACACTACTGTTAAAAGTTTGGGGTTTGTAAGATTTTTTAATGTGTGTGTTGTGCTCATCAAAGCTGCATTTATTTAATCAAAAATACAGTAAAAACAGTAAAAAAATTTTACACTTTAAAATAACTTTTTACTATTTGAATATATGTTAAAACGTAATTTATTCCTGTGATTAAAGCTGAATTTTCAGCATTAAACCAAGATAAACCAGTCTTCACTGTCACATGATCCTTCAGAAATCATTCTGATATGCTGATATGATGCTCAAGAAACATTTCTGATTATTATCAATGTTATTATTATTATCAAAAAAGTTGTTCTGCTTCATATTCTTGTAAAAAATTTGACTTTTTTCAGTATGTATTTGAAATAGAATCTTTTGTAACACTATAAATGTCTTCACTGTCTTTTTTGATCAATTTAATGCGTATTTTCTGAAATAAAATATGTACATAGTAGTGACCAATATAAATATTGTCCACACAGATTAATATATATATGTATATATATATATATATATATATATATATATATATATATATATATATATATATATATATATATATATATATATATATATATTTAAATATCTGGCATTATAGCCTTGCACAGAAGTCTTTTAGTTAATCTTGTTTAGTTTCAAATTCAATTGAAAGCCTAGATTTTAACACACATTTTTCTCTTTTCAGATGTTGATTATATTTTGACTTTACACTTAATTTCTGTAATTTCGAATATTATATTTGCGATCATTAAAATGTCTTATTTATATAATGGTATGGCGTCAACCATTGGAAAACCCATATTGGTTTAAGCACTATATTGATGTTTGTCACTCCCATCTTTTTTTTTTTTAATAATTGATAACAGTTCCACTATGTCAGAAAGGACATGGAGAAACTATTTAAAGAGCATCTTGCTGAGCAAATTGCTATAGTTGCTACAGTTAGTTAAACTGACATATTTATTGCAGCTCCCTCAATAATAAAACATTCAGCTGAAGGAAACTTGAGCACTTTGTTTCTACATGAGTATGTTTCTGGACTTTATATTGATATAGTCATAAGCCTGTCTATGCCATGCATCTCAGACTAATAGTTCAGTGCTGATCTGATGGTGTAAACAGACGTCACTCACTCTCAGCGGTGCTCAGAGAATCAGGGGTCACGTGTGTGAAACTGATCTCAGAACAGCCTCCGCTGAGGATCTGCTGAATCAGAGCAGGACTGAGCTGAGTGAACTGATCTCTGGTCAGTGATGAAGAGTTCAGCTGGTAGATCCTCAACAGGTCTTCAGCGCTGAAACACATCTGTAGACAAAACAACCAGAAACTATTTGAGACAAGCACATTTTTGTATGCAAATATATTAATATTTGGCTTCAGTTACTTTAATTTTTCTGATAAGCATGCATGCATTAGTGTGTACTATTCCCTGATTTATTAGTTGCATGGATGTCAAAGGACTATTTAGATGGGATGGCGTGAGATTTAAAAAAAAATAAAAAAATAAAAATCTATATATGCATTTTAGATGCATGGTTTAATATTTCAACTGTTGTCTCTTTCAGTTTTCACTCAAAAAATTTTAACAAAAATTGAGCACTTGGACTCAGATTGCACTGTATGTCATAATATCCACCAAGAGAGCAAAGCATCAATTATTCATGTAAATATGTCATGTTAAGGGCCTCAAAATTATGTCTTGCTCAGCTGAATAATTGCTCTCCTCATCAAAATCTAAATGATTAGAGTCCTATAGCATGTAAAGATTTCCCATGATGCCCCACACAAACACTGCTGTGTCTTACCGTATCCCAGCTGCTGTTATTATGGTGATCTTCCTGATGATTTTCCTCCTGATGAGGATCAGCATCAAGGTGAGCATCATCGTGATCATCTTCTGCTCCACCCAGATTCAGTGTCTTCAGAAGCTCCTCAAAATCTGAGTAACAATGGCAAAGTTTAAAATATTAAAATAGAGCACAAATGTTCAGCTTTAAACCAAATATTGTAAATATATGCATAGAAGTGAAAATCTAAAGAACATTAATAGGTATTAAAACATACTTATACTACAATCAGGAGAACCTTTTTAAGTTCATATTAATGTTTTTGCTATAGCCAGTGTTATGAGATTGATTCCCAGGGAATGCATAACGTATACTTTGAATGCAGAAGAAAATGCTTTGAATAAAAGCATCTGCTAAATGCAAAAACATAAATGTAGAACACAGAAACCTAAACACTGATCTAAAGAACCTTTTATGATTTTTATATATATTTGCTGTAAAAAGTGGAAAAAACACCATTTCTATATGACCTGAGCAGAATTATTATAGTTAACAAAAAAGAAAACTAAAACCATAAAAAAATTTGAAAAAAAAAAAAAAATTTGATTCACTTGATATTAAATAAACATTAACTGAAATAAAATAAATATAAAAAACCTTAAACTTATTTTTAATTCAACCAAGGCAACATTTCTCATTTTCATTTAGTATAAATCATGTTTTTTATTATAACTGGAACTAAAACCATGAAAAAAAGACATTTTACTTTAAATAAAATAAAATGTTTACATTTTTTTATATTTTATTTCAGCTAGTTACCAAGACAAACTTTCTCCTTTTTTTATTCAGTTTAACTTGATGTACTAAAATAACTAAAACTGAAATAAAAAAATCATAAAAACTATATACATACATTTAAAAAAAACAACAACAAAAAAAGACAAAAACACAGCAAAATTACTAAAACTTTAACTGAAATGAAAATGGAAAATATAAACAACATCTATTTCAAAACTAGTAATAAAAATATAATAGTATCTCAATGATGCTAAAATATCACTGGTTTAGTTTGAAGTAAAACTGAAATAAAAATGAATAAAAGCCATATAGACATTTTTATAAACAATAAAAAAAGCTAATAAAAAAGATAAAAACACAAAATTACTAAAACTTTAACTTAAATGAAAATGAACATGGAAAATGTATGAAATATGAATAAAAACTATAATAGTATATTAATGATACTAAAGTAACACTGCTCTTAAAAATAACTTTCACTGGTGTGATTCTGTTTATTCAGCTTGATTCAACCATTTTAAATAATTTTTTTTACTTCAATGAAATCAAATGTTCCCACATGAAACTCATTGTCAGGTTAGTGTAACATCATCAGTCATACCATGAAGCGTGAGGTTATCAGAGCCGAAATGGCTGAAGATGTAATCCAGAAAGTACTGCTGCTCAGGAAGAACATGAGATCTCACACAGTCTCCACGCAGGACGTGATACAGGACGCTTCCCAACACGGCATCCAGCTCTACGTGATGATCTCCGCTCTCTTCCAGGATGTTGTCCAGAGAGAGACAAGACTAAAATGTGCAGACAAATGACAGATGTGTGTCAAAACCATGATAATGAAAGATTACAACTTTTATTTTAAACCTGAAAATCCATTACTGACCTCATGTGTGTCGGGCTGATAGTGTTTTTCCATCTCATCAAACAGCTTCTCCAAACCCTGATATTCTGGGATCCCCTCGTGAGGAGGACGGCTGGTGTCGTTGAGGTCTGAGATGTTTTGGATGAAGTGATGCGTCTCTGTGGCCCAGCGTCCCTCCCGTACGGCTCTGCAGGTCTCCATCGGATCGCTCAGGAACAGACAGAGCGCAGGAGCCAGCGTGAAGAAATCCTCCATCTGGAGCTGCTGTGAGCTGCTGGAGTTACTCAACATCTGCTGAAGACCTTCAACAGACAGACACTGAATACAGCAGAGAGAGAGAAGAGAGATAAGAAAGCTTATATTAGTTTAATTTTGCCTTTAACAAATGCAAAGGTACTCATGTGATCTCATATAAAATGTGCTTAGTCGTCATGAAAATGAAGTCACAATGCAATCTCATAATTATCCTTGAATAGGCTTCATTTTCTGTTTTCATTTTAGGGTAAAATATGATCTGTTCTTGACATATTGCATGAGATGCTTCTTTGTCTCTTGTTCAAAACAGATTTATAACACAGATTATATAGTGTCAATATTCTTTCTTTCTGGCAAAAAAAAAATTCTAATTGGTGTAACTGTCGGGAGACTGAAAAAATAAAAGTAATTAAATGTCTGAAATTCTGGAAAAAGTAATGTTGGTATAAGAAGTTTGAAAAAAAAAATATTTTAATACTTTTGAATGTAATAATATTGTTTTAAATTATTAATAATATTCTGAAAACTTTGGTCCAAATATAAAAACAATCACAATTTTGTTTTGAAAAAAGATCCCTGCAGACATTCACGACTGTATGTCAGTGAAATATCAAATTCTTTGTCTTTTTATGAACACGCCAAAAGCAAAACTTAAAAATAAAAAAATAAAAAAAATAAAAATCATACAAAATACTTTTTGTTAATAGGCTAATACAGTTTTTATACTGTATTACTATATCTTAAATCATGGTAAACAAACAGTATTTGTAACATTATTATTATTATTCGATTTTATTTTATTTTTTTTACTGTATGTTGACATCCCTTTAATCGTCATTTACTCGATTCCCCCAAAGGTTCCTCACATTCGTCTTACCTTTCCACACGACACAGCGGAGCAGTTGACGCGGTTCTCCAGCCGCTCAAACACCGACAGAAGCGCATCTTCTGTGAGGAACTCTTCACCTGGAGACACCAGATCCACAACTCTCGCGAAAATGTCCTTTTTACCGCCACGCGCTGCTGTACACAGACTGAGGCAGGTGACACAGAGAAATAAGAGCCCTGTAGTCTCCATAATCTGTGTTTTCCTGAAACTTGTTGTGGTGACTGACTGTCTTTAGTCCTCACACACGCCTGAGCATCTGAGTTCCTCACAGGTAATCATGTAGGCTACCTGTTCAGGTAGAAGCTCCACACTAAACGCTGATTGGTTCCCTTCACCTCAGCAAAAATGATTAGGACAGGGACTAATATTGGATAGAAAAAAATAATATGATAATACAATTAAAATTAAATTATAATTATATTGAAACAATGTGATGTAATGTTCCTCTATGAAAAGAACGAAAGTTGATCATTTCAGTCGTTGTCACTGCTGGCTTAAGGATGTTTTTTGGAACAGTGTAGCTGATTTATTATTCTACTGTAGGCTATATTGGACGTCTGTTCAACAGCTAATGTAAATGTCGCCCCCTTTAGGGTGTGCAAGTATCTGACAGTACATAAAAAATGTTCATGTGTAAAAATTATTCTTCAAAAATTGCAATTGCAAATTAAACAAATGCATTCAGTATGCTCCATAATGAAAACGTCCTCAATTCCCCCCCAAAAAAAAAAATTATATATATATATATATATATATATATATATATATATATATATATATATATATATATATATATATATATATATATATTTTTTTTTTTTTTTTTTTTTTTTTTTTTGTCTAATTAGTATTTTTGTAGATATTTTGTGTTATATACAGTAAGTGTGATAGGCTGTTATGTAAGTGCACTGCACATAGAACAAGTCTTAAACGAAATTCACTCTGCAAGAAAATTGTAAAAATAAAGTTTAACTGAAATGAATACTCCACTTTAATGAATCAAATTTATATAACAAACATTTTACAAGAAATACTATATATCTTGACAGCAATAAAGTATGTTAATTTAAGTTAATTAATAAATTATTTGCTGACAATTGCCAAAGACCCTTTACATTTTAAAGCTGATGTTGTGTGCAAAAGACTGGTTAAAGCTGCTAAAAGCAAACAGTACAGAACTTTTTATTTATTTATTTATCTATTTATTTTATTCATATTTATTTTTTTTATTAAATTTCAAAAATACAAAACAAGTCATTATGTTCTCAAGACATTAAACAAAAAATGTTTATCCACATAAGAATGCAATAATTACATAAAATAAATAAAATTGAAATTAAAAGGGAACACAAACATATTAAATTCATTTGGCCACACCACACTGTCATCATATGACGTCATAGGCAGTCAAATTCTGCTAGAGAGTCAAAATAATATTGTTGAACGTAAAGTTTTAATCACAATCAATCACAGAAAGTTTTCATCAGGCCGTTCTCAAGGAAGAGAAGAGCTCACTCACCATGACTCTTAAGATTTATTTGTAAACTGTGGGAGGCTGATTTTATGCAATTCCTGATTTAACAAAAAAAAAAAAGAAAAAAGAGTAAAGGCGCCAGAAGTTACAAGCTGATCTTCTACAATAAAAAAAAAAAAAAAAGTTTTGCAATTTTACTTTTTTTGCCATTAGCTTGATGTTGTAAATGCTGAAATTAAGTTTTATTTAAGTGGTTTTATGCATGAAATTTAAAATCAACTTATTGTTTCCTTAAAATGATACATTTTCTCAGTTTAAACATTTGATATGTCATCTCTGTTGTATTCTGAATAAAATATTGAAATCTGAAACTTCCACATCATTGCATTCTGTTTTTATTTCACAAATTGTACAGTGTCCCAACTTTTTTGGAATCGAGTTTGTATATTGAATTGAATAGACATTTAAAAATTACAGCTTCTATATATATACAACAAAATTTAAAAGCATAACATATGAACATATGTATTTATTTTATTGTCATCTGTCATCTAAGAGGACGTTTTCTATGCTATAATTTCTGTAATAAAATACATATGTGATATCTTATTAAAAAATTACCATCAAACAAACAATATAATTCTTAATCTCAGTGACTAAAGATTACTTATTAAATAAAAATATTTAAAAAATTATTTCACCACCACCAAATAGGTGGCGATGTGTACGATGTGTGTATGTGAAGTAGGCTATGTAAACCGCCATTAAACAAAAGAAGAAGAAGGAAGTAGAATGAAGCAGAATGGCGCGCTTTTTCTGTTTCCATGGTGAATCATTTGTCGCTCTGTTGGCTGAACTTACTCCCGGGTTTTTGAAACCAACATACCTCGAGTAAGTAAGGTTTGGGTTAAACAACCGAGAGTTCAGGGTATGTGACGGTAAATTAACCTCGCTTTCTGGAATAAACCCCTGATAGACCGTGTTCTGACCAGTCAGCTTTTCAGTAGCAAGACATTTGTTTAATTTATGTTTAATACTTACTTTGCTACGAAGCCGTATGAATTATGAGCTATAACCGTTGTGATTCCGTTGCTTTCATTTAAAATAAATAATAATCTGATAAAACCAGAAAAGACCGTGTTCCCGACCGGATTCATTTCAGAGTTGCTACAGAATCAAAATCGCCGCGGGGTTGACGTCTCGTTTTTGCAGGTGAGGAAATTTATTTCCATTTGTTAACTTATATTTTTGATCTGTTTAATGAAATGTATTCTTAAGTAGTCAGTTGTTGCTTTTTGTCAGATAACATTTGGGCTGGTAATCAAAAAAGTGCACTGACAGAAGTTACGCTAGGTTTTAGCATTGGATAGTCATTATTACTCATTAAAGAGTTAGTTCACCCCAAAATTATTTTTTGTAGCTAATTACTCACCCTCATCTCGTTCCAAACCTGTAAGAACCTGTAAGAAGTTCATCTTTGGAACACAAATTAAGATATTTTTGATGAAATTTGAGAGGCGTTTTTTCCCCCGTAGAAAGCAAAGTAATTACCACAAAAAGTATTCTTGTCGCTCCATTGAACCACTGTAGTCACGTTGACTATTTTAACAATGTGTTTGCTACTTTTCTGTTCCTTGATAGTGGTAATGTTGCTTTCTATGGGGGATGAATTTTGTTTTATCACAAATATCTTAATTTGTTAAACATGCTTTGTCATATATCATAACTATTCAGTGTCTTCAACCATATAATGTTATTTTAGGATTCAGACATTTAAATACACATAAGTACTATAAAATATATATATATTTAACGTTTGTTAAATACACACTGAGCGATTATAAATTGGTGACGTGTTTTATAGTTTTCCCTGTTCTTCTCCCACTTTACCTGTCACTTACTTTCATGTATTTCAGGAGAAGCGGATGAATTTACATGATGTAAATCTGACAGATCCGATTCTCTGAATTGCAGTGCAAACTACCATTGCAGTGCCCATTATGCGTTATAGATCAACTAACATGATCCGTATAAATGTTTTTAAATGACAAACGCATACACTTACACATATTTGAAAATCTAAATATCAGATAGTTCATGATATAGGTAACAAGTTTATGAATATTTTGAATAAAATGGGAAAAGTTAAATGAAAGTGATACATCTGTTGTACAACACTATTGTGGCTGCGGTGTGTCACGTGACAAGCATCATGCATTGCCAAAGCAATAAGATGATGATACGTTCTAAAATAACAGTTGCCTTAAAGCATTAGTTTACCCAAAAATGAAATTTCTGTCATTAATTACTCACCCTCATGTCACTCCAAACCTGTAAGATCTTCATTCAAGATATTTTTAATGAATTCCAAGAGTTTCTACCCTCAATAGAAAGCAATTTAAAAAATTACCACATTCAAGGCCCAGAAAGGTACTAAAGACATCATTAAAATTTAACGTGACTACAATGGTTCAAACTTAATGTTATGAAGTGACGAGAATACTTTTAGTGTGCAAAAACAAAACAAAAATAATGACTTTATTCAAAAAATTCATCTTTCCCCTGTTATTTTCCTACGCTCTTTTCGTTGCACCGCTTCCAGGATCTACGTCCGAAGACGTAGACACGGAAACACTGAACTGCGTTAACTGCACACAAGTCTGACAGAAGAATTTGTTGAATAAAGTCATTATTTTTTGTATTTGTGCAGTATTCTCGTCGCTTCATAACATTAAGGTTGAACCACTGTAGTCACGCTGACTATTTAAACTATGTCTTTAATACCTTTTTGGACCTTGAATGACTGTAATTACGTTGCTTTCTATGCATTCATCAAAAATATCTTGATTTGTGTATCAAATGAAGATCTTACGGGTGTGGAATGACATGAGGGTGAGTAATTAATGACAAAATTTAATCTTTGGGTGAACTAAACCTTTAAAAAAACCACACTAAGGCCTCGGTTAGAATATTTTAAGCTAAAAAAACATGTTTGATCCAACTTTTATTTTTTTAAATTACTAACATTTTGCAAATTCTGCAAGAACTATTTAAATATTTAATTTGACAGTAGAAGATAAAGATAAACTCAAATCATGGAATTGTCTCTAATTGACTCGTTGATCAAAACACTTAAAGCCGGGTAATTGTAAGTGTGATGATCATCTGCTAAATGACCAACAGCAGCACAGTTCACACCTTAAGCCACTCCCACAGCCATTCATGAGAGTTTAAGCTTGGGAATATTCACATCTTCCCACAGGAGAAACTACTGACAGACTTTTGTAAAGATGGCTTTTGAGGAAGAACCCTGCAGAAAGAGAGATGAAGATCCAGAGCAACAAACAGGTTGGTGTTTTCCTTCATTCTCTTTAACGACTGCCGAGGAACAATAAGATGAAAACTTGGATTGAGATACTAGTCAATAGTTTTGCTAAACACAAGCACACATATATTTCTGTTTGTTCTCATTTGGCTTTCTTTAATTTTGAGAATTTTATGTTGATTTTAGACTCGATGAAAGTGAATGAAGACAAACCGCATCAGTATGAAAATGGAAATGCTGCCATTTCGCAGACTGAAAAGAGTTTCACACAAACGCAAGCTCCAACATCTGGTTTCAAATGGCCTTTTGCTTGCTCAGAATGTGGAACGACTTTCATGCGTAAAAACAACTTAAAGAATCACATGAAAATCCACACTGTAGAAAATCTGTTCTCGTGCAATCAGTGTGGAAAGACTTTCACTCTGATAGGACGCTTGAATGTGCACATGAGAACTCACCCCGAAGAAGGAATTCTTACCTGCTCTGAGTGTGGAAAGAAATTCGGCAATAAAGCAAACTTCAATTTGCACGTGAAATCTCATGCCGAAGAAAATATGTTCAAGTGCACACAGTGTGAAAAGAAATTCAGATCCAAAAGTCACTTCAAAAAGCATCTGCTTATTCACAACAAGGAGAAGTCTTTCAGATGTGATGTGTGTGATAAATCATTTAATGTGGAATTTTACTTGAAGAGACATTTAAATGTTCATGCTGGCGTGAAGCCTCACATTTGTTCCTATTGTGGAAAGAGGTTTTCAGATCGACAAGGTTTAACAGGGCATGAGCGTTTTCATTCCGGTGTTAAACCTCATTTGTGCTTTGACTGTGGGAAGACCTTCACTACATTGAGAGACTTAAAAGTACATGAGAGAATTCATAATGGAGAGAAACCGTACAAGTGCTCACTCTGTGAAAAGAGTTTCGCTCAGATAACAGCCTTAAAATCTCATGCCAGAGGTCATATTGAAAAGAAGCCGCACAAGTGCTCTTCATGTGGGATGAGTTTCAGCCGATCGTCTATTCTAGATCTTCATAAGAGAAAGCATTGCTCAGAGTTATCTAAGTGATTAGAATTCATGTTCAGATCCATCAGGCAAAAATTTTAATTGGAAGAAATCTTAAATTTAATGTAAGGTGAAAATGCCTCAAATTTAGTATGAATGCTTCTGTTAAAATGACAAATATGCGTTTACCTATTTTATTCACTCATGGTTAAAAGGTTTTAGCTGTAATTACTTAAGTTCTGTCATAAAACAAAATGTTTGACTGACTTATGTTAAAAGTGCATTGTCTCAACATAAAAAGCAATGCAGTTTTATTATATTGCCAAGGTGTACCTATACGGTTAGGTGAAGAAGATTGTTGTTCAACAATGGAGATTGTGGGATTTTATGTTGGGGGGAGAGAGGATAGTAAAACTAAGTGTCTCCATAATCTCTGTCTGGTTGTTAAGAGGTGATGTGCTATTATTAGGCATAATATTAATGTCATTCATTGTATCTATAGCCACTTGCATTGTGTTACATCAAAAATATGTTGCAGCAATAAAAACAAGCATCTTGTATATTTTGAGTGACTTAAGTTATGAACACATTTACTCCAGTTTAAATGAAATGGCTTGAACATTGTATCCATAGTTATTAATTAAGCCTCCAGTATTAATTCTTTTGAAAGAAAAAGTGGGACATATATATTCCCTTCATTGTTGATGTCTTTGGAAAATTAAAAAGTGCATTTTACTCTCCTTATGAGTCTATATTTGAGAATATTAGAATGGGAATCGGATATTTAAGACGTGTTTTAGTAATTTAAATGATTCAACAGTGATTACAAAATGAACTTTCTGAACTGTGGTATGGTTTACGTTCATGTAATAAAAAAAGAAATAAAAGTGATGTTGTTCTATTTATTGTCTCCATTGACCAGATTTGTATGTAGTCTCTATCCTCAGAATAATGTTTTTGTATATGAATTTGACAACAGTTTGACTTGGCGCTAGTTTTTATTTCAACCACGTGATTATTTTGAGCCCATCATGGTTCTCAAATCATGGAATTTTTTCTTAATGACTGAGCAAAAAACTTTTAACTGGATAATTAAGATGACTATTGTGTGATGATGATCTGCTAAATGAGCAACAGTCACCTTCAATACACACCTTCAGTGTGAAGCTGCTTCCACAGTCTTCTCACACGACTACTATTGACATGCTGTTGTAAAGATTTTGAGGAAGAACCCTGCAGAATAAAAGATGAAGACGGAGAAGAAAAAAAAAAATCAGTGCTTCTTTATAAAACATAAAACCCCAAAGCCCCCAGCGATGAACCACTGAACAAGCATCTATGATTTTTACCTGATCTCTAATTCAATTTTTAAAAAATAAGTATTTGTATAATTAAAAGAACATTGAGACGTTTGTATAGAAAGGAATAATGGTATTTAATTGGCCTGTTTTGCTGAGCCACCCATAGAACAAACAAAAGCCATGAAAATTGATAAAAGAACACATAATAATATTTAATTATATTAGGTGGTTAGCATAGACTGTAAAAAAAAAAAACATGGACGTAGTGTCCGTGACGTCACCCATAGAGTTCTGAACAGTTTTGACGCGTAAATGAGGCCGCGGCCATCTTAGCTGCGCGTCACCGCACGTCACTCCCGGATAACTGAAAATGGGCAAAGAGGCGGGGAGGTGGTTTGAGCTGATGTGATTGGTTGCTGAAACCACACCCGCCTAGCTCGACATGACCATGTTAGCAGCAAAGGAGCTATCTATTTAGATACTATCTAAATTATTAATAAAGATAAGTTTTATCATCAGAAAGTTCTAAACGTTTACTGTCAATCTACGGTGTTTTTTTAAGATATAGATGCTCCAACACCAGTAATTTGTGTTGGGTGTGCAAATAACAACATGGAAAATTAAAATGGGACTTCATACCTTTATAATAGAGATCACGAGATGAATCCAATCTGTGGCACTTGGGTAAAATATAAATGTCCATTGCAAAACAAAAAACAGTACTTTTTGTCCATGAAATAATGATATATTACCCATTGTTTGCATAACATTTCTTCTTAATGATCTGCTCTCTGTCATCGTTCTTCAAGAAATAATGCAATCTGAGCAGCGTTTATGTTGTAAAACTGTATACGATCGTATCTAACAAACAAATGATCCCGTGTCCAAAGTATATTTTTTCAAAACAGTGCAGCAGTTTTAGTTATAATATCCAAGCAGTGCTGTCAGAGTTGTATATCCTCCTGGTATTGTCATTGTAGTAAATCTCGCAATCAAAACTTTCAGCCAATGCCACGATCCAACAACATATTCTGTCTATCTTCCGCATGCATGCACATCTACACAGACACACATCAGTCTTGAATATTATGCAGCAAGCCATATTTTATAATTGTATAAAATAATCGAGCACAAATACGGCTGAGATGCCAAATTCAGCGGCTGGAATTAACTGAGGTAAAGTGACGGCTCACAGACAGCAGCGGCATCTACCTGTCACTCAAGTGACCACGCCCTTAATTATGCAGAACTTTAAGGCTTAATATAATTTAAAAGAATGAGTTAGAAAAAAATTCACCCCCCTCACAGTTGTCATGAAGGGCAAAATTAGCAGTATAGACCAAAACCACAATTTGAACCAACTTGTAAACATGTTTTTTTCTGCTGTAAACTTGGCCAATTTAACATGGAACTCAATGAGATTCTGCTCTCTTTTGGAGCCTGTCCCTAGCGGCCAGTCGATGAATCGCAGTTTAAGTCACTTCCGTGTTGGCTTCACGAGAGACTATTGCTGCGTCCCAATTCGCCTACTTATACTACGTCCTAAAAGTATGTACTGTTTTTGTAAAGAAAAAGTACATACTTTTGAGGGTGTAGTAGAAAAGTATGCAAATTTTGGGACATACTACCTCGTCATAACAGCGTCTTTAACGGACGTTCTGTTGCTTAGTTACTCAACCAGTAACTGTTTAAACTACCCTGTCAATCATCTTGTCACAGCTAAAATCCTCCACATTGAATTAAATTTATTATCCTGCCAGTCATGGGTCTTTCGTGCAGAGAACTCTCCTCATCTTTGCATCAGGGGCGGAGCCCACCCAGATCGACAGCTTGCCCACCCAGTCAGATCCAAGGAAATATATATATATATATATTAGCCTATATGGGCGTCGGAACCATTGTAACTATTGTACTTTTTAAGACCAATATATTGGACCCACTCACTTTTACCGTCTCTAATTCAGCATTTGTCTAATCCCCCCCAGGTGATGCTACTCCACAAACCACCAACAGAACATAAAAAATATCAAAAATAAAGATAGTTTTTAAAACATCGCCAAGTAAAATGCGTTTATAAAGAAATGTCTCTTTACGACCACAACAAACGCGACACTTTTCAGACGCGCATTCCGATTTCCTCAGCTCCTGGCACAAGTCAAACGAGCGCGGAAGTTGAACAACAGTGAACTGCGGTCAGACGAGATGTTGTCAGGCTATGCCAGTAAAACTCCAATCAGCCGTAGGCCTATAGCTCGAGGCGCGAACTCAAGAATTGCTCGCGCAAATGCGGGGCGCGCGCTGCATATTACTTTAATTAAAGCTTAACTAAAGCGCTAAAGAAACTATTACCAAACATGCGATTAAAGCTGCCTCAAAACTGTGCATGTGCATTTATTGACATGGTTTTAAAGCTATTGTTCTCCAATTTGTTGGCCTTAAAACGTCTTAAAATGCATATATGTACACCAAGGAAATCAAAATTTTCTCAGGGGAGCATGCCCCCCAACCAATACATTTTGTAACCTCAGTAATTATGAAACGCTGCGTACGGCCTGCTTCTTTTCTATCTTTTCTAATTTCTTATCGAATGGAGATGTTTCTTTCTTTTAGGTAGCCTACAATTATTCGCGGTGTTCATTTTTGAGACGCGCACCCTGTTTTTTATTTATTTTATTTTACAAAAGTACAAGGTTTTGTTGTTATTGTGAGCGTACACGAATAAAAGTAGACCATTTGTAGGCTTGACGAAAGACTTGTTGTTTCTGTCATGATGAGGAAAAAATCCATCAGAACGCGCCGGCGCGTTCGTCGGCCAGAGGGATAAAAATAGCCAATTTAGTTTCATATTTATATTTAAACATTAGGCTATAGAGCCTATATTATTTGTTAAATTTCACCTATTGATTATGAAAAGTGAATAGCATGACGGATGTGCAATGTCATGCAGCTGGTCAAACATGAGTTTGTCCACTTCATTAAGTTTTGTTTTATAGTAAGCCTTTCTTTAAAGTGAATTTCGTTTTGTAGAAAGTGTATCTTAATTTCAATCACTGTTTCATCAACCAATTGCCTATATTTAATAAATAGGAAGAAAAACAAAAACGTCGGGTGGCATGTATTTAAGTGCGTTTCTGTGGCCTTTGAATAAGGCTGAAGCAATATTCTGTTTTTATGAATTTCTTAAATAAATAAATAAATAAATAAATAAATAAATAAATAAATAAATAAATAAATATAAATTCATTCGATGAATCCGAACGTAGGCTATGTTTACATGAACGCTAAATAAAGTGATCGGGTTAATGTGTGAGCGTTTGTCACAAGTTTCAAATCAGTAGGCTATTGATTTTTTTTTTTTTTTTTTTTATCGCAAGCTGACTTTTTTGTTATTTTTATTTATCCATATAGCTGCCTGTTACCATGCCAGGTTATTTCCAAATTATTATTATTTTTTTAATCGGTTGGTGCTGTTGGTTCAGGTTTTAACTGCAGTTTTGTCTTGTTCTTATCTCGTAGATTTACTTGAATTGATATTGTCACGTAATATTATATTAAATAACGTAATTTGAACGTGCCATGCCTTGACTTTTTGTGAACTGACGCCATTTAGGGACGGTCCATCATTTTTTCCCCTCCCAAATTAAGCCAGTTGAAAAACACGGGATGATGCGAATTATTCTGGCCCACCCACACTTTTAGAGGCCCACCCACCATCCACTTTCTGCCTCCGCCACTGCTTTGCATAATGATGCATTTAAAAGTTATGACCAAACGCATTGTTATGAAAGTTCACAATGCTGTTGCAGATGAAATATAATGTGGATAACATTTAATAGATATCTTTTTGTCAGGTTAGACACTGCTTATTAATCATTCAAGCCCCTTTATCTTCACCGTCGTACCTCGCACGTCCGTCATATTTGTAGTTTTTAAACACTTTTTATTCGTATTTGTAGTTCTAATCGAATCCTCCTCGACAGCGCAATGTGTTATGGGCAATATTAGCCGTTAGAAGTGTGCACGGATCTGCACTTCGAATTCTAACCGGAAAAAGTAGACCATCCGGGTATCTTTGGAATACTCATTTCAACATACTACGATTTGGGACATACTAATTCTTTTTTCGAATACTATTTAGGACGCATAGTATGCGAATTGGGACGCAGCATGGGGGAGGTTGCCGCTTGGTGGTTAGTTTATACTTTTTTGTTGCGTTTACACTGTTCCGACCAGCAGGAGTCGCCACCATGTGCTGTTTCGAATGCTTCATTTTGCGACACAATCGATTCAGTTGATTCGAAGCTTTGAAAAGCTTAGGCTGCGTCCGAAATCGCATACTTACCTACTATATAGTATGCGAAAAACAGTATGCGAGGCGAGTAGTATGTCCGAATTCATAGTATTCGAAAAACAGTAGGCAAGAAGTACCCGGATGACCTACTGCTTCCGCCCGAATTCTGTAGTAGGCATTCGATGGACGCTGCGCTATCCCGTGATGCCACAGGAGAGGATAGTGGCAGAAAGCGGCGATATGCAGCTCATTCAAGTCCTTAAGTACCTCAGGGAAAAACGGTGTTTATTGTGGTTAAATTGCACTTGTTTAACATAATGTAAGTAAACAACTGACTTATTGAAAGTTTAAACAATGTAATGAGAAGATTAAGAGTCGGTTGTAAAAAGATGTTTAATCATTATTACTGACAGCACATCAAGCTAATGAACAGGTCGAGATAACGTTACATCTGCTTGTTAACACTGTTTTATTTAACGGAGACGTTCGTTGTTAAGCAATTTAATGAGATTAGAAAACTTAACGGACAGCAACATTCAGGCGGCAGTAGTTTATAGGGCTCACAGTTTGTAGTTTTTTTTTTTAGAATATGTAACGTTATATTATTATCATAGTATTTATTTGTATATATTGTATATAATATTTAGGCCATGTTGTGTATTTCTCTCACCCTCTCTGTCTATCTACACATTTATTTATATATATAATGTATTCAAGTTTGTTTATTGATTCATGTCTTTTGTTTCTTGTGTATTTTTATATGCATTCATTTTTAACAATAAATTACTTAATTTCGTTGCTTCAAATCAGCCTCTGTCGTTATATTCACAGATGTATTTTTATTCTGAGGTAAAATTTCCTAGCTAAATTTATTTAAAAATATTTAAATTTTCACGCTGTTGTGACGACACATGACACGTGACAACATTAACATGGCGGATGTAGTACGTCCGAATTCCATTCATACTACCCATATTCATACTATATAGAACGTACTTTTTTAACGGTCGGGAAGTATGTTCAAATTCAAATGTAGTACCTACTCATGTAGTATGCGATTTCGGACGCAGCCTTAGTTTCTCCCATCACTGAGGTTCCAGGCTTGCCTTTCAATGGCTTTGGCTGCAGTGATGTGATGGCTTTACAGATCAGCGATTCGCTCTTTTAGAAGGTGGGACTACACCAAACACACAGTGTTTGGTGTAACCAAAGCCACTGGAAGGTAAGCCTGCAACCTTTAGCCAAAGAAGCATAACGGCTAATGCTAACGACATTTTTTATCGAATACTATTTTTATCGAATACTTTTATCGAATTTAATTAATCGACAGCCTGTTTGCTAATCTTCAGCATGTTTTACACTAAACAATGCTTTCTTTGGGAACTATAAGTAGATTTTATCTTGATAAAAATGTATTTTTTCAAGAGATGGCAGACTAGGGAATGTTGCGACTGATGTTACTGCCATTACATGATAGGCTGAGAGGTGCCGCATGTGATTAAGTTAGCGTTACACTTTCTCCAATGGTAAGAGAGACAGATCTCCCTATAAAATACAATCAGAGATTGTATTATTGGGGAGATAAGAGGTTCTGTATCACTTACCATTCTCTTGGAAAAATAAATTTTTATATGAATACATATATCATCAGATATGATATGTCTGAAATGGCATAGCTGCATAGATATTTACTATATAAATAAATATTTAGCTGAATGCAATATATAATTAAGCCTAATGACATCGTTATTTTCTCCAGCTAAGCAATTTGTTGTCTGTTCTCTGGAATCCTCTCAAGTGAAGGACTTCTACATTCCAGTTGGTTGACCGTTACGTTGACGCTCCCGATGGCGTTGGTCTGAAAGCAAGACTGCAAGACTAAAATATGGAAAGAACTTAAAGCTGCTGTCCTCGATGTTTGGCCCTCTAGTGGTTAATAAACAGAACTGCACGCGTCTTGCGGAGGAACATTCTAGCCGGAGCTACTTTTCTCTGTGTATGTCTATGGCGAGTCACGCAGTTACTGTGATACTCTGCGGCGAGTCCTACCAGTCTGGTCTGAAATAGTCCGAATATAAACACTTATTATAAGTGTACAAAAACATGGTTTGGAAAATGGATTCATGTTGTATATTGTCATTATATAATTTTTGTAAATTTTTAACACAAAAAAGTTGCGGACTGCAGTTTTAATGTGCTTGTTTGAATGTTTATAAATCTCTAGTTCCTCTATTAATCTCTAGAATCTCTTCTCAAATGACTACACTGGCTTGCAGATGAGCATAAAATGCTTTGTAAAGGCTAATAATACATTTCTCTGGCATTGTCACATGAACCATTGTTGCAAATTATTTCCCCCCCAGTTCAAATAAAACAAAAACAAAGCAATTGGAAGGCCCACTGTCTTGAACTTTGAAAAGTCCTGGTCCTAGAAGTCTCATGGCTAGTTTGAGGATCTACGTATCTGTTTTACATAAAACTAGAAGCAGGAGTATGCCAGCCTATTTCCTTACAGCAGATGATTTAAGGGCAGTCTTTGTTCTGGAAACTGATAACAAATATTGGACTATGACCTTACTGTACTCAGTGAGAGATTCACAGAAAATAAAACTTGATCAACAACAATATGGATGCCTGAAATGATCAACCTCTGTAAGCAGAATATTGAGCCGTTCAAAGAGTCTTGTGGACACATCTGATCCTCACAGGTAATGATAGAAATATAAGAGAGATTGAGCTGAACAGGTTTCTGATGGAAGTGATCTGGTTTAGTAGAGTTTATGTTGAACTGAATCAGGTTTAAGCATGTCAAATACTCGACTACTTTAGTTGTTTACTGCACTGAAATGATATCTGAATTGTATTGTAAATATCATTTGACTTATTAGTTGAAAAGTTTGGTGTCTTTCACACAACATAAAACTAGAGAATCAGGAAGTAAATTACCTGCAGACAGACAGACAGACCTGCTCAGCAGGTGAGAGTCACTTTACATAAAACATTAAGAAAATTACACTTAGTCATAAAACATATGTTTATTTTGAGGAGAGAATTAAGTATTTGTGCTTTTCTAATCAGCAGTCCCTAGTTTAATTTGTTTTGATTTGTCTCAAAAAGGTTTAAATAGGGGTTAGAGCAATGGCAGAATGGGCTTCGAGATCATCAGGAAGAGAGACCAGGAGACGGAGTATAACTCCACCTCCAGGTAAGATAATAACTTTCTGCATGACTTTCATTTTACTCGTATGGAAAACATTATTTAACAGGTGACTTCCCAGCTAACAAAAAGGAGTTGTCAGAACGCTTTGTTAACATTCTCTTTAAGTTATGAAAACGTTATTTTGGAATGTTTTCTAAACGTTCAAAACGTCCAGTTTTTTTAATGTATCAAGAATGTTTTTTCTTGGTTCATGTAAACGTTAGAGGAACATTCCATTCTATCATTTTGGAAATGTTATAAAAACGTTATTTTGTAATATTTTTGGAACGTTCAAATTAACTGTTTTTAAGAACGTTTTTTCTTCGTTTATGTGAACGTTAGAGGCACATTCTATCATTTTTGAAAATGTTATGAAAACGTTATTTTCTGAACGTTCAAAACCACCTGCTCCGCTAGAAATTTTACGTTCCCAGAACATTCTCAAAACATCCCCACTGGTGTTAAGGACGTTGTCTAATAATGTTCCCAGAACGTTCAGAGACGGTCATGATGTGGAGCTCTTTTAAGGTTTGGGGGATGTTATTTGGCGGACGTTCACAGAACATTTAGGGAACCAAAAAATTTTTTTTTTAAAAAAAACGTCCCTGCTGCCCTCATCGAAAAAGTCAATTAATAAAAGTATCTGCTCAAACAAAAACTGATTTTTCTTAAATGTCTTACAAAAAACAACAGCACATGCATGAGCTAATGTAACTGCTGTATCACTGCATCAGTAACTACACAAATTTTTAATTTTTTAAATAAAGCGACATGCAGCAGAGCATCAGTGTTTTTGGATCATCACTGACTGAAGCTCAGGATCTACTCTCCAGCACAATGGTGACACACAAAACTCAGATAACAGAAACAACATTAAACACTAACAGATCTCTCTAGATCTCTGCATCTTCACTTATTACAAACCACTCTGACTTTGTTTCTTTCATACAAATCTTCTTTATGAGGTGTTGATGTTTTATCAAATTTATAAATGTCACCGTTATGGAGGTAAGCGCTTGTTTTAGTTGAGCTCCTGAACCTTTACATTTTGACTATGTTTTTTCCAACTGTTGCAATTGTGTTTTAAAGCATGCATTGCAAAAGAAATTGTGAGAGAAATCTGATTTGATTGTTCATTGTTATTTTTCTTATCATACAGTGGCCTTACTCTCTGGTCTGTGAATTTTGTATTTTCTTTCATGTTATTATAGTCCAATGATAGTGTGTAAAACCCTACCATGCTTTGATATTTTGAAAGCTTTCATTATTGGGCAGAAATTATTCAAACAGTATCATTCAGATTCACACAGACATCAAGATTCTGCGTATGATCCTCAGCAATGGTGACAACATTTTCAGATAAACAGATTAACTCTGAACAACACAAGCTACTAAAGTCACAAAAAAGATTTTTGTTTAGTGTCACCATCACTGAGGATCATACGCTGATTCATGATGTCTGTGTTAAACATATAAAAACCTCACTTAAAACTCTTGTCTGTATAAAGAATTAAATACAAAAATGCATTAATAAAACTAACAGTTAATACATTCGCAGTTTGAGCTTTTAATGAAGATCAGCAAATCAGGACATTACATGATGACTGAATCACCAGCACTTAACAACCCTGATCAGAATTTCTTTTGCGCTTTTTGCTATAATGAACATGTTTTGATAATATAGTTAAAGCAGTCAAAGAAAAACTAATGTTACGTGTCAAGAATCAAGAGCCCATCTAAAGCAAACGCTCACCTCTATAACGGTGACTTCAAACTTTATTATTTTCTATAAAACACACACGCAGAAGCGATGTTCTCGTGACCTTGTTCAACTTTACCTAAAAGTTCTCTAAAAGTGACAAAAATTCTGACATTTTACAGAACATTTGTGACATAAACGTCCTCTTTTGGTAATGAAAGTGCTGCAGTTCAAGGTTCCTTATATGACTTTAGGGGGACGTTCCAATTTGGGTCATTTTATGGTCACATAAGAATGTTCAAAACATTAAACTTCAAAAACATTTAGCAAATATTAATAACATCATAAAGACGTTACAGCTATGGCAATGTTGTTCTAAGAATGTTTTGTCTTAATGTTATGAGAATGTTGTTTTAGTAAAAAATAACATTGTATGGACGTTCCTTGAACGTTGTTTTCAGAATGTTTTCTCTATATAATGAGAACATTCATTAAGTACAGATTACAATGTAAGGACGCTTTTTATAAACTTTGTACTCAGAACGTATTATGATGAAAACATTCAGCAAATAATAATAACATTAAAAGCATGTTCTCAGAATGTTATCCTAAGAACGTTCTCATTCAACATTACGAGAACATCAGTCAAGTACAAATAACGTGATAAAGACGTTTCAAGAACGTTGTTATGAGAACGTTTTCGCTCAACATTACGAGAACATCAGTCAAGTACAAATAACGTGATAAAGACGTTACAAGAACGTTGTTATGAGAACGTTTTCGCTCAACATTACGAGAACATCAGTCAAGTACAAATAATGTGATAAAGACGTTACAAGAACGTTGTTATGAGAACGTTTTCGCTCAACATTACGAGAACATCAGTCAAGTACAAATAACGTGATAAAGACGTTTCAAGAACGTTGTTATGAGAACGTTTTTGGTCAACATTACGAGAACATCAGTCAAGTACAAATAACATGGTAAGAACATTATGAGAATGTATTTTAACTATGAAAACATTATAAGAATGTTCTTGAAACATTATTTTAGGAATGTTTTTTTCTAACATTTACATAACTTTTACATAACGTTAGTGAAAGATATGGAAACGTTCCCTGTTAGCTGGGTTGCTGAAGAAAGTACAGCACAAGTAACATTTTTGAACATACCTGCTCATTCTTAATTATGACTGTTTTTCACACATCATCCATAAGAACTATGAAATAACACAAATGAAGAAGGTCTATGAGAATTATGTTGTGAGCAGAAATGTCAAACAAATCAAAATGATCTTATATTTAAGCATCTTTACTTGTTACATATTCTCATGTTCACAATCTCTCAACCAACTTTTGACTATACTGATGGTCATTCATTCTCATATTTTCTCTGTCTAGGGATGTCATCCTCCAGCGGTCCACTGACTGAGGAGCTTCAGTGCTCGATATGTCTGGACGTGTTCAATGATCCAGTCAGCACTCCATGTGGACACAACTTCTGCAAGACCTGTCTGAATAAGTGCTGGGACAACAGCCAGACCTGCAACTGTCCATATTGTAAAGAAACATTCAAGATCAGACCTGATCTCAAGATTAATACCACACTCAGAGAGCTCGTAGATCACTATAAAAAGAAAAAACCTGAATTTCTGTGTGACGTCTGTGAGGAAAGAAAGCTGAAAGCCCTGAAGTCGTGTCTGGTGTGTCAGAGCTCTTACTGTGAAACTCACCTGGAGCCTCATTTGAGAGTGGCAGGTTTAAAGAAACACAAACTGATCAATCCTGTGAGGAATCTGGAGGACTATATATGTCAGAAACATGAGAGACCTCTGGAGCTGTTCTGTAGAGATGATCAGACGTGTGTGTGTACGATGTGTGACGTGACAGACCACAAGAACCACAACACTGTTCCTGTAGAAGAGGAGAGTGAAGAGAAGAAGGTAGAAGTTACTGACAAAACTGATTTTAAAGGGCTCTTATCATGAGGAATCACATGCTAATATAAATCAGGGGTGTCAAACTCAGTTCCTGCTCCAACAAACACCTGTAGCTTTCAAATAAGCCTGAAGGACTTGATTAGCTGAATCTGGTGCATTTAATTAGGGCTGGAACTAAACTCTGCAGGACTGTGACCCTCCAGAAACTGAGTTTGACACCTGTGATATAAATGAATCAGTTATGAAAATATATTGTGTTGTTCTGTGTCTATAGACTAAACTGATGAAGACACAGAAAGACGTGCAGCAGATGATCCAGGACAGAATCAAGAAGATTCAAGACGTCAAACATTCAGCAGAAGTCAGAAAAGTAAGTTAAATTATGTAATTAATTTTTCTTAAATATTTATTTTGGTAATATTTTACAATAAGGTTCATTATTAAACAGGTATTCATTGTTTGTTCATGTTAACAGTGCATTAACTAATGCTAACAAAATTTTAATAATGTATTAGTAAATGTTGAAATTAACATTAACAAAGATGAATAAATGCTGTAAAAGTGCAGTTCATTATTAGTTTGTATTAGTTAGTATTTTAACTAACATAGTTAACTTATGTTAACCAATGAAACTTATTGTAAAGTGTTTCAATTATTTCATCAGTTGGTTCAGGAGACTTTTCACTGTTTGCATCACTTTTGTCCATTTTTGTCAGTCTGTGTGTTAATGCTGGGGATTTTAAAGTGACTCTTTCTGCAAGTTACATTGATAGGCTACATTATGGTGACAAGTCAGTCTTTGAGAGAGACACAGATTTTAATTCATTTGGTCAACAAAACACGGAAACACCAAAAATTGTTTCTGGCTGCTGCGGTTTTGTTTGGAAACGTTTTTTGTTGGTAAAGCAAAAAAAAAAAAAAAAGATGAAGTATAACTGTCAATATTGAATCTATAATGTAAGTTAATGAATATTAAATTTGTGTTCAGTGAATTGTTGTATAAAAGCGTTATCACATTGGCAATCATGATTGGTTACTGTACTGCCATTTCATTAGTATTTACTATCACTTAAACGGATAGCTCAACTCTCCTCTACAAGACACATGATTTCAGAAGTCACTCAGTCCAAATCGTGCAGATGAGGTGTTTAAAATGTGTTATTATCGGTTGAGGAAAACACTGAAATATGATCAATAGTAACACTGACTCTTGCCTTAGAAATTTTACACTGAACTGCTGGAGATGATGGAGGAGCAGCAGAAAGCAGCAGAGAAACAGGAGGAAGAGCTCATTGAAGAGCTGGAGCAGGAGATCACTGAGCTAAAGATGAGAAACACTGAGCTGGAGCAGCTCTCACACACTGAAGATCACCTCCACCTCCTACAGGTCAGTCAACATCTCTCTGATCAATGATAATGCAGTATATGACACCATAACACTCCACATGATGAAGGATTTCTCCTCTCTCCTGCTGTAGATTTACTCATCCCTGTGCAGCTCTAGAAACACCAGGAACTGGTCTGAGATCAGTGTGAAGACTGATGAGAGTCTGGAGCCTCTGAGGAGAGCTCTGACTCGACTGCAGGACACTCTACAGGAGAAAATCACACAAACTGGTACGTAATATCAAATACACTATATAGATACATATATTTATCATCAATATTCTCACACAGTGAAACACATTTCGGAGTAAAGAGGACACGGACCGTGCGCAGACAGACTTCAGCTTTTCAGCTTTCAAATTTTGTTCGTTTTATTGCAAAATTCAAACAATAAATACAGTTTTAGCGCTCTTAAAATCGCGTGACATATTGCTGTAGTTCAAGCGGCACGTCATTATTATAAAAACGTCCTGGAATGTAATTGTATACAAAACAATTGTTAATTAACCTATAATAATAATGTAACGTTACTAGCTGACAGGGTCCCCTGTATAACGTTAGTTCACAACATTAGTTGAGAAAGATTTGTTTTCCTTTAGTAAAAATATTTTCATGTATATACCCAAATGAATTGATATTAAATCAAGATTGAAATCAAATCTTGAAATTTCTGTCAATATCACTCCCTCCCCCAATTCTCACTCAAAAGTTGTCTGCCATGTTTTTATAAAGTAAAAAGAATCAGTAATGAAGAATGAGTCTGAGTCAAGCTAAAATAAGACAAGTATGAGATCACGTCTGTAAAAACAGTGAAAAACGATAAGAGAGTTAGAAGTTACTCAAGTGTTCGTCTGTGTTGTCTGAGGATAAACATTGTATTTCAGAGTCATTAAGACACTTTAAATCACAGAGCTCATAAATGCATTGAAATAAATATTACTACATATAAATACTTAAATCAAATCACAATAAATAAGAAAAGAAAGAAAGAAAGAAAGAAAGAAAGAAAGAAAGAAAGAAAGAAAGAAAGAAAGAAAGAAAGAAAGAAAGAAAGAAAGAAAGAAAGAAAGAAAGAAAAGAAAAGGAAACCTAACAATATGTTACACAAATGCTCCAATTCTTTCACACAAGTAACTCAGGTAAGTGACACTCTAATGGACTTCATGACATGACCATCCTAAAATTATTAATGAAATAGATAATCAACTGAAACAAATTAGTTAGACATCAAAACATGTAAATTACAGTTTAGGTTTTAGGTTAGCTAATATTTCTTGCTGTCCACTGAGGATGAAGCAGCTTCAACTTGAGCTCTGATATACCCCCCACAGTGAATAAATATAGGATATGATTACATAGGGCAAGGTACCTGAGATAAAGGTGGAGTTCGGGGAGGTGGAGGGATGCTGGTACAGCTGAGACTGAAGAGAGGGAAGCAGCTGCTTATATACACTGGCTGTTGATTGGAAGATTAGATGGGCTCGCTCCTCCCTAAATTACCTTTAGGAACCTCACTTTGTATGAAATTTAATGAATTTAAATAACCATCTCTGTCAGCAATAAATGAGAGACGAGAGTTAGTAGTTACTCAAGCGCTCCTCAGTGTTGTCTGAGAATGAGCTGCAGTTGTCATGGTAACTCTACTCTCTCAACTCTATTTAATTTAGAAAATGCAGCTTAACTGTTCAATACAAACTCATTATAATACATTAATATAATTTAAAAAACAACTTAATATACGTGCATAAATAGAAAATGTACACTGTTAAAAAAAAACTGTCAAATTTACGGTAAAATACCGGCAGCTGTGGTTGCCAGGAATATACCGTGAAAAAAATGTGGAATCTGTAAAAGACAATACGGTATACTGGTTTTGTAACCCTAAATTTTACAGTAGACAACATATTTTTTTTACCAAAATCATGGTAGAAAAAAACAAATATATTTGTCAATTATACAGTAATTTTATGTAAAAAATGCAACTTTCCATAGCTTTTTACGGATATTTGCAGTAAAAAAAAGTTATAATATAATAATATATACAGTAATTTGTTGTTAATTTAACAGTAATACACTGTAAAAAAAAAAATACCAGTAAAATTTATGGTAAAAAAACGGCAGCTGTGGTTGCCAGAACTTTACCGTAAAAAACACAGTAGTAACGTTAAAAAAAATCTGTTAAATTTACGGTAAAATTTATTTCATTAACTGATATAATGTTAATTTACCAACCTAATGAAGTACTAATACTTGTTTTGTACCTTTATAATACACTGACAGTCACCAAACACAGTGGTGATGAGAGTCACATGATGAATCAAAGTTCATCACAAGCAGATTTCCCACAAGCTGAGATGGACAACACTAACGTATGGAAGGCGCACACAGTGTGATTCACACACACACTAAACACCATCATGGTAACATGCAAGAAATTTTAAAAATGCAATAAACATTAATTTAACAACATTAGATGTAAGATAAAACCCTAATGTTCATAATTGATTAGAAAAAAAATGAGAAAAACTAAGAAGAAAAAGAGTTATTTCAACGAAAATATATCAAATGTGAAGTGTCACGCAGGGAATTGTGGGAATGTTAATTTATGGTTTTTCACTGTAATATTTACAATGAATTGTTATTTTTCACTTCCAAAAACTGTGAATTTAATGGTATTTTACCATAAAATTACATTAAATGTACCATTAGATTTATCACAGTTATTCACCGTATATAGTACGGAAACTTTCTGTAAACCAATTATTAGTTTTTCACCGCAGTCTTTTACTGTTAAAATCACAGTCATTTTTTAATAGACCCTATTATGGTAAATAACTGTAAAAATAACAGAAATATGTTAAACCTTATTAAAACCTTTGACAGTAAAAAACACAGTGAAAACTTATAACAAATTACAGCATTTTATTTTGACCAGATACATTTTACGGTAAATTCCTGGCAACCACAGCTGCCAGTATTTTACCACTAAAAATACAGTACAATATGAGGAACATAAATACTTTACCCAGATAGCAACACTGTGTCGGCCCAGATCCGGCCCACATCTGGCACATGCGGAATGATGATCTGGCCCACATGTGGCAGGAATGATGGCACTTGGGCGGACCGCTCCTGTTTGCCAGATCTGGACCACAAGCAGGCCATAGAAATGCCAAATGTCAGCCAAGAGCAAAGAACTGGACCTTATCTGATCCACAAAATCTTATATATTATTTATAGAGTCATCTCAGCATTAACAATCCTGTTATCAAGCAGAATCACTGAAGGAAAGAAGGAAAAAAGAGATGAGCAGAAACACAAGAACTACAACTGACTTCAGTCACAGCCTTAGAGGAAATCAACTAAAGATAAAAGACATTAAATCTCTGAAGATCTGATTAAACATCTCCACAAACAGCATTACCAGCTTCACTTATTACTAACCAGACTGACTTTATTTCTGTCACACGTCTACAGAAGCTCTTACTGAGAATTAACAGAAGTTTAACTCTCATGTTTGTTTCATTTCAGGTTACCATGATGGTGATAGATGTTTCCATTAGTTGGCATCTTAACTTATATATATATATAACTGTCTTTTCTGACTGCTGTGATAGTGTGCTTACCAAACACATTAGCAGCAGCATCAGCAGCAGCGATAAAAATTGAAATCAGGTGTTGGCTGTTGATGATTTTACTACCATTGTGAAATCGCCTGAATCAATGATGTTGTTTAGATGAAAAGAAATGATTTTGCGTCATTAATACACTAACATTACAAACCCTGTGTTTCTGTGACATGAGCTTGAGCTGTATTGAAGACATTTTTATTTTTATTATTTTTTAAAAAAGGTACTTTGAGATGACACACTAAGAGATCAAGAATCAGCACATGATTCTCAACTATGGTGACAATCAAAAGCATCATGTAGCCGCAATGCATGCTGGGTACTATAGTACAAAACTCCCAGAATGCATCAGAGCATTATGCAGCTGATGTGATTGTCTAAATATTTTGTTTATTCTCACCATCATTGAGACACATATGCTGATTACTGATATCTGTGTTTGTCAACATAGTTTTCCTTCTTGTGTTTTTATTTATTTTCATCTTCTAAATGATTTCTGCGAAACATCTGAATTTCTTTTGCCGTAACATTTATTTTCAATTGTTATGAACTCAGTGAAGCAGTCTATTTCATTATATTTACAAAATCATCCAGAGTTAACAATTATCACATGATCATGCTTCAGTTTCTTTGCTGCTGCTGCTGTGTTTGACAGAAACACTACCACAGCAGCCAGAGAAGACAAATATATATGTTAAAAGTTAAGAGGCCAACTAATGGAAACATCAATCACCATCATGGTAACCTGAAATGAAACAAACATGAGAGTTAAACTTCTGTTCATTCTCAAAAAGAGCTTCTGTAGACGTGTGACAGAAATAAAGTCAGTCTGGTTAGTAATAAGTGAAGCTGGTTATGCTGTTTGTGGAGTTGTTTAATCAGATCTTCAGAGATTTCATGTCTTTTATCTTTAGTTGATTTCATCGAAGGCTGTGACTGAAGTCAGTTGTAGTTCTTGTGTTTCTGCTCATCTCTTTTTTTCTGTTTTCTTCTTTCCTTCAGTGATTCTGCTTGATAACAGGCTTGTTATGTTAGGCTGAGATGACTCTATAAATAATATATCAATATTTTGTGGATCAGATAAGGTCCAGTTCTTTGCTCTTGGCTGACATTTGGCATTTCTATGGCCTGCTTGTGGTCCAGATCTGGCAAACAGGAGCGGTCCGCCCAAGTGCCATCATTCCTGCCACATGTGGGCCAGATCATCATTCCGCATGTGCCAGATGTGGGCCGGATCTGGGCCGACACAGTGTTGCTATCTGGGTACTGTACATTTTACATTTGCAACCGCACTGTGTACACTGTAAAAAAAGTCAGTAAAATATACAGCAAAACACCGTCAAATTCCAACGGTAATGGAGCGTAAAAAAACCCCAAAAACTTCCTTTTACTGTATTAAATAGATTGAATAACCGTTAATTGTGAGACTGGATAAAACTTTGTTTTTTACTGTAATAAAATGTTGAAATTATAAATATTTTCTGTGAAAACAAATGAATATGCATACATTTTACAATTAAATATTGTAATGTTGAAAATGTCTAAAAACCTTAGATTTTATGGTATTATTTGAGTAAAACTACATCTTTTGGGGTTGTGCACATTGGAATTCACGGTAGAAACATTCATTTTTACAGAAGCAAGATGTTAAAAAATCCCACTAAACACTGGACATCGGATAGACATGCAGATCATGTCTATATTAGGTCCGTCGGTCCATGACCATTTCTGAACATCTATTCGACGTCCAAACTACACAGTTAAAAAAAAACTGTCAAATTTACGGTAAAATACCGGCAGCTGTGGTTGCCAGGAATATACCATGAAAAAAATGTGGAATCTGTAAAAGACAATACGGTATACTGGTTTTGTAACCCTAAATTTTACAGTAGACAACGTATTTTTTTTACCAAAATCATGGTAGAAAAAAACAAATATATTTTACAAATTATAAAGGGTCCACTATTTGGACGTCCAACCATGACCCAACTTGGACGTCATCTTGACGTTCAACATTTGACCTTTGAACGGGGTAATTTTTTTGGACGTCAATAACAGATGCAGGAAATTGACATGATTAATATGTAATATTTGTTTTATAGGGCCTATCAACATGATTAATACATGAAGAGCTCAGATGCAAAAGCCTCTAAGTGCCATCTGAAATTTTCTTCTAGAATTATCATTTTTATCAAGCTTGTATATTTAAGTTCAATAATTTCACTTAAATGGCAATGCAAATTACCTATTAATTGTCATTTAAGTGAAAGTACTTAACTATACCACAGCAAAATCCCCAGTGTTAAATTAACACCCAAAGTGAACATAAGAGTCCATCTTACCAGGTGTTAAAAAGTAACACTGAAGCAGTGTTAAAGTTAATGAGATAATTGATTGATGATTGAGTGATGATTGACAATTAGTGGAGACACCTGATGATAATAAGCAGAATCACTGAAGAAACAACAAGAGAAAAAGAGAGAGACACAACATCTACAACTGACTTCCAGCCATTAAACATTATTACACTTATTATTAACCAGTTTGATTTGATTTCTGTCACACATCAACAAAAGTTCTTACTGAGAATGAACAGATGTTTAGATGTTAATGTTTTAATGAAAGTTTAGTTTGAAGTCACCATGATGGTGAAAAGCATTTCCTTTAGTTGGGCTCTTGACTCTATTAATATTAATTTATTTCTGGCTGCTCCAACTTTGTGTTTGTAAAGCACATTTGTTATGGTCAGAGAAACTCTGATCTGGGCTGTGTTTCCCAATAATGATGTGAGTTAAAGTTGATCAATTTAGGTTTACAATGCTTTGGGAATCACAGTCATGATGGTTTTGTTTTGATGATGATATTCTCTTTGTGAAATGGTCAGATTCATTGGTGACATACAGTATTGACAGTCAAATAGATGTTATATTATTTACAGTAAATGGGTTACCACTTGAAATTCAGAAGAGCTTTTATAATCTGAAGACTCAAGAAAGAAAACACACACACACAGACATCAAGAATCAGCATATGATTCTCATGAACGGTGACGATAAATAAATACAAAATACTGACAAACAGATCAACTCTGAACATCACAAAACAAGCTACTGTCACAACAAAACAACAGAAATAAAGCAAACATGAACAATCTACGAAAATTACAGGACAATTCAGCTGCATAATTTATTCATGCAGCAATGCATGATGGGAGCCATGGATGAGTTTTGATTGGTGGCTCCCATCATGCACTGCAACATGAAGCACTTTGTTTGATTGTCACCATTGTTGAGGGTCATGTGCTGATTCTTGATGTCTGTGTTTTTTTTTGTTTTTTTTTTCTGTTCTTCAAATTATAAAAGCTCTTCTAGATTTCAAGTGGTAACACATTTACTAAAAAGAAATAATATAACATCTATATGACTGACAATACTGGATGTCACCAATGAATCTGACCATTTCACAAAGAGAACATCATCATTTTAACAAAACCATCATGACTGTGATTCCCAAAGCATTGTAAACCTAAATCGATCAACTTTGGTTCACATCACTATTGGGAAACACAGCCCAGATTGTAGTTTCTCTGACCATAACAAATGTGCTTCACAAACACAAAGTTGGAGCAGCCTGAGATAAATTAATGTTAATAGAGTCAAGAGCCCAACTAAAGGAAATGCTTTTCACCATCATGGTGACTTCAAACTAAACTTTCATTAAAACATTAACATCTAAACCTCTGTTCATTCTCAGTAAGAACTTTTGTTGATGTGTGACAGAAATCAAATCAAACTGGTTAATAATAAGTGTAATAATGTTTAATGGCTGGAAGTCAGTTGTAGATGTTGTGTCTCTCTCTTTCTCTCTTGTTGTTTCTTCAGTGATTCTGCTTATTATCATCAGGTGTCTCCACTAATTGTCAATCATCGATCAATCATCAATCAATTATCTCATTAACTTTAACACTGCTTCAGTGTTACTTTTTAACACCCGGTATGATGGACTCATATGTTCACTTTGGGTGTTAATTTAACACTGGGGATTTTGCTTTATAAAAATTATCATTCTAGAAGAAATTCAGATGGCACTTAGAGGCTTTTGCATCTGAACTCTTCACATACAAATTATTTAGAAACAAACACGATTTATTATGTGAATGCCTATTTATTATTTCAGGCCATGTTTTTTTTTTTTTCTTTAACTGGTTTATTTAAAGTAGCCTAATCAAGTTATTTCTTTATGCATATGTATTTTTGCATGTATCTGTTTATTTATTTGGAAATGCAATTTGTGGGAAATTATAGTTCAGAAAATAATTTCATGGTAGCATATATTAGGCCTACACTGTTAAAAAAAACTGTCAAATTTACGGTAAAATACCGGCAGCTGTGGTTGCCAGGAATATACTGTGAAAAAAATGTGGACTCTGTAAAAGACAATACGGTATACTGGTTTTGTAACCCTAAATTTTACAGTAGACAACGTATTTTTTTTAACCAAAATCATGGTAGAAAAAAACAAATATATTTGTCAATTATACAGTAATTTTATGTAAAAAATGCAACTTTCCATAGCTTTTTACGGATATTTGCAGTAAAACAAAAGTTATAATATAATAATATATACAGTAATTTGTTGCTAATTTAACAGTAATAGGATAGACCCTATTATGGTAAATAACTGTAAAAATAACAGAAATATGTTAAACCTTATTAAAACCTTTGACAGTAAAAAACACAGTGAAATTGTATAACAAATTACAGCATTTTATTTTGACCAGATACATTTTACGGTAAATTCCTGGCAACCACAGCTGCCGGTATTTTACCGCTAAAAATACAGTACAATATAACAAATAAAAAATTACCATGATTTTAACAGTAAAAGACTGTAAAAATGCTGTGGTGAAAAACTATTAATTGTTTACAGAAAGTTTCCGTACTATATACGGTGAATAACTGTGATAAATCTAATGGTACATTTAATGTAATTTTATGGTAAAATACCATTAAATTCACAGTTTTTGGAAGTGAGAAATAACAATTCATTGTAAATATTACAGTGAAAAACCATAAATTAACATTCCCACAATTCCCTGCGTGACACTTCACATTTGATATATTTTCGTTGAAATAACTCTGTTTCTTCTTAGTTTTTCTCATTTTTTTTTCTAATCAATTATGAACATTAGGGTTTTATGTTACATCTAATGTTGTTAAATTAATGTTTATTGCATTTTTAAAATTTCTTGCATGTTACCATGATGGTGTTTAGTGTGTGTGTGAATGACACTGTGTGCGCCTTCCATACGTTAGTGTTGTCCATCTCAGCTTGTGGGAAATCTGCTTGTGATGAATTTTGATTCATCATGTGACTCTCATCACCACTGTGTTTGGTGACTGTCAGTGTATTATAAAGGTACAAAACAGAAATTAGTACTTCATTAGGTTGGTAAATGAACATTATATCAGTTAATGAAATACCTTATTTTATCGTTAATTTAACAGATTTTTTTAACATTGCTACTGTATTTTTTACGGTAAAGTTCTGGCAACCACAGCTGCCGTTTTTTTACGGTAAATTTTACTGGGATTTTTTTACAGTGTATTACTGTTAAATTAACAACAAATTACTGTATATATTATTATATTATAACTTTTTTTTACTGCAAATATCCGTAAAAAGCTATGGAAAGTTGCATTTTTTACATAAAATTACTGTATAATTGACAAATATATTTGTTTTTTTCTACCATGATTTTGGTAAAAAAAATACGTTGTCTACTGTAAAATTTAGGGTTACAAAACCAGTATACCTTATTGTCTTTTACAGATTCCACATTTTTTTCACGGTATATTCCTGGCAACCACAGCTGCAGGTATTTTATCGTAAATTTGACAGTTTTTTTTTTTTTTACAGTGTAGACATAATTTAAAAAAAATATTAAAAATTAAAATATATACAAATTATTAATTTGTTTTATTACTCTAACTCAATGGGCACATTATTATCATCAGCTCAGTTCTTCTTGAATAGAGATGGTCATTTTCAGCTTTAATTTCAGAAAAAATATAAAACTGTATAGAGGAGGGAAACTGTAAAGAGAATCATTAATATTCTATTAACTAAAGCCGCGCACATACTTAACGATTGTAAGACCGATTATGAATGTAAATTGATACTTATGACTGATCGTGCTCAAACGCGTCCAGTCAGAGCCAGTTGCATTCAGTCTGCGATTACAGTCGGTAAATTCCATGTGTAAGTATATAAATCTGCTTTAGTCACAGGAAACAATCGCTGTATGTTAAGCACATGTTTTAGCTAGTCGTTAAATGTGTGCCTGGCTTAAGCAGACAATCAAATTAATAAACATCATGTGTTTAAGAGGCAGATTTGATCTTCATGAGAAGAGGGATGTGTGTGAAATATCAGGCCTGAAGCTCCAACAGCTTAACAGTGCTAAAACACACACATTGATCAGATAAAACATGATGTTGTTCATTATTCTTTAAATATAACCTTAAATCTTGTCTATAATTCCACACATAAACATGTCAAAGATCTGATGATGTTTTATTGTCATTAGTCTCTACAGATCTGAAGAGGATGCAGCAGTATGAAGGTACAGTGTGTGTCTGAACTACACTAGATTACATTCATATACTCACAGCTTCATTACTGACCTACAGGATGATTAAACACTGATTAAATATTAAAATCATCATCACAGAATATCTGTATTAAGATGTGATTCATATTCTTTGTTTTCTCAGTGTATGTGACTCTGGATCCTGATACAGCTAATCCATATCTCATCCTGTCTGAAGATGGAAAACAAGTGAGACATGGAGACATTAGACAGAAACTTCCAGACAAACCAGAGAGATTTGATACTAGTGTATGTGTCCTGGGAAAGGAGGGATTCTCCTCAGGGAGATTTTATTTTGAGGCGCAGGTGAAGGGAAAGACTAAATGGGATTTAGGAGTGGCCAGAGAATCTATCGACAGGAAGGGAGAGATCACACTGAGACCCAGTAATGGATTCTGGACTGTTGGGCTGAGGAATGGGAATGAATATAAAGCCTGTGCTAGTCCTCCTGTCTCTCTGTATCTGAGAGTGAAGCCGCAGCAGGTCGGTGTGTTTGTGGATTATGAGGAGGGTCTGGTCTCCTTTTATGATGTGGAGTCCAGCTCTCATATCTACTCTTTCATTGGTCAGTCTTTCACTGGCAAACTCTATCCATATTTTTGCCCGTGCTCTAATGATGGAGGTAAAAACTCAACTCCACTGATCATCACACCTGTCAAATACAATAAATGAATATACACTCCTAATATGAAATACTTAATGAATATAATGCTTCATGTAATAATGCTTAAAAACATCAAATATGTGTTCTTACTCAAAGGATGAGAATCATTTGTTGTAGCTGTTTTACATCAAACTGATACAGCATCTGAATAAAGACATTATTTTATACTTTTAACTGATTGTTGTTTTCATTTTATTGTCTAATATTAACCTACATGATTACCTCAACAATTAATTGAGTTTAACTTAATATTCAGCAGTGTAATTGATTTGTCAGCACTGACACTATTCAAGGAGAACTGAACTGAGCTGGACGATGACAACACTGTTTTTCTGCAGAACTGTTTTTCTGATCCAAAATACAGCAAAAACAGTAATAGGCCTATTGTGAAATATTTTCAAAATTTTAAAATTACTCTAAAATGCAATTTATTCCTGTGATCAAATCTGAATTTTCAGCATCATTACTCCAGTCTCCAGCATCACAAGATCCTTCAGAAATCATTCTAATATGATGATTTGCTGCTCAGGAAACATTGATTATTATTATCAATGTTGAAAACAGTTGTGTACAGTTTTTTTATTTCCAGGATTATTTGATGAATAGAAAGTTCAAAAGAACGGCATTTATCTGAAATAGAAAGCTTTTTTAAGAATAATTAAAAGCCAAACATAGACTATTATTATTGTATAATAATATATAATTGTTATATAATAATATATTCTCATATATTATTGATGCAAGTATTGCATGATACCCATATTTAAAAATGATTTATAAAGAACAGAATAGCTAGTGAAGTGAGGTTCTACAGACAAATGTAGTTTATTTCATTATTTTTGCACGACAAAAAAGAGACTAGGGAATGTTGCGAGTGATGTCACTGCAATTACATGATAGGCTGAGAGGTGCTGCATGTGATTGAGTTTGCCGTTACGCTTTCTCCAATGGTAAGAGAGACAGACCCTCTTATCTCCCTATTATATATAATCTCTGGTATAACGTCGGCGTGGGACACAGAGGGACCCTTCTCGGCTCATGATGAAATACAGCTTATAATGCGCAAGTTCTTTTGTTAAGTTTTACAAAATCATACACGTGTATCATTATTGTGTGCGTTAGTTTGGAGCAGTGGTTCTCAAACTTCTTTGAGAAACATCTTAGAATATGGTGCTATCAGTTTCAACGAAACATTTCTATCTGTCAAAATAGTTTTATGACAATTTGCTCTATTGTATGAAATATAGGCATACTATTGTAAAGATGGAGTTTGAGGAAGAACCCTGCAGAATAAAAGATGAAGATACAGAGCAACAGATAGGTTGGTGTTTTCCTATAGGCCTAAATATACTTATAAAACTTAAACTAGTTCAACTATGCTTTTAGGTGTTTCACATTTGTCCATGTTGATTTTAAACGCCAAGGACGTGAATGAAAATGAAGAACCTCATGATTTCAAAAATGAAGATGGAAATGAGTTTTTGGACACAAAACTGGACACAAAGGACCTTTCATCTGCTTTGAGTGTGGAAAGAGTTACACAGAGAAAAAAAATTAACAGAACAGAATGAGAATTCACACTGGCGAAAATCTGACCACATACACTCAATGTGGAAAGTGTTTCGTTAACAAACCAAATTCAAAGGTTCACACTGACGAAAGAGTGTTTACATGCGATCAATGTGGAAAGAGTTACAAAAGGTTATCAAACCTTAGATGTCACAAGAAAATTCACACTAGAGAGAGAAGCCGTTTATATGCACTTATTGTGGAAAGAGTTTTCTTCAAAAAACAAACTTAAATTTGCACATGAAAATTCACACTTCAAGACCGTTTACATGCACTCAGTGACCTTCGATTACATCCGGTGAATTAAAAAGACATCAGACAGTTCATACTGGAGAGAAACCGTTTCAGTGCTCACACTGTGGAAAGAGTTTCATACAGTTACATGGTCATGAGAAGATTCACACTAGAGAGAAGCCGCACCAGTGCTCCTCATGTGAGGAGAGTTTCAGTCGGTTATCTAGTCTACGGATTCATAAAAAGCATTGCTTGAATTTTAAATGATGCACTGAGAAAAAAATGCATTTGCATTAAAATCAATAAATTCTCAAAATACTTTAAGACTGAGAAATAAGTTATGCAAGTTTAGTTCCTTTCTATTTTATGACCGCATTAACTGCATATGAAATCATGGTGTTCCATTAAAAAAAACAACAACTGAAAACTCCAATCAGATATTTTTTCCCCCTCAATTTATATATAAACAGGCATTTCAGATGTAATTTATGGGTAATATCAGTCTGTGTTCATGCTTACAGGTACATACAATATTGTAATGTTTTGGAATACAAATTACAAAATGTGTTAATAAAGTATTTACAATTAAATGTTGGTAAACTCATTTTTATCATGTCTAAGGGGATACCAAGGTGCTCAATGTAAGTATAGCACAATTCATATACAAATATGATTTGGAGTTCTGCATTAACATGGCTGCATACCATTTTTAATACTGATGCTATATGTGTATATTTGTACATAATTATTTGAGAAAAAAATAGCTTAGTCACCCCTGTGTATAATATCAAAAAAATGTAACAGATATATCTACTAATCTATGTAGGTTAGTTAATATAATATGGTGGTGACAAATCAAGTCCCCCGTAGAAATCCATAATCAGGACCCCAAGCGATCAAATTGGCTCAAATTACTTTTAATAGGTACTCTCTTCCTACAAAATCAAGCATTTTTAGCTACATTATAAAGACCATTAATGTCTGGATTTGTTAGTTTATGTACCAGCATAGCTTACAGATACCCAATTAGCCTGATAGCTTAGTTTATACATGCATTTTCACTTACCCTAAATGTATTCACAATTATCTTCAATGTAATTGCGTTAAATTAAGTGTTAAATGTCCAAATATTTTAGTTATGAATAAAACTAATTAATGTAACTTAATTAGGGTATTATTTATTAATTAACAGTTCTATTCTGCACTATATAGTAAGGTATTATAAATTAATATCGTTCGAATGCACTTAGAATAATCATTAACTGATAGTTTATTTAGACTCGATTTACAGGGAGAACCCGATTGGTAAAGATACTGCCAACAGAGGGCGTTCGTGCAACGTAAACAATGACGTACATCCGGTCCTAGGAGACGAAGAGAAGCGAGGGAGGGAAGAGAAAATAAACATGAGTGGCACACGGCCGTTCATTCTGCTCTAAATCCTGTTTTTTTTTCTTCAGAATGTGAGTGTAAATTTTATTATTTATTAGGAAAAATCGTAATCTAAACGACTAACGAGTCAATTCATTTAGTGAATCACTCAGAAATGAACAAAATTACGCTCGCCAAACAAGCTCGTTATTGACTGGGTTTGTGAATACAATGCTTTGTGTTTTCACAAGTTAGCTGTTGAAATTAGTCAAAACTCTGTTAAATTGTTTCTAAACGTCTATTTGAGCAAAATATTTGCAACTGGATAATTGAGAGTGATTGTAATTCTGGTGATCAAGATCAACTACTGACATACTATTGTAAGGATGGAGTTTGAGGAAGAAATCTGCAGAATTAAAGATGAAGAGACAGAGGAACAAACAGGTTGGTGTTTTCCTTCATTCTTTTAATGACTGCTGAGGAATTTTATGATGATAACTGACATCTAAAATACTTTTCACATTTGTGTATTTAAAATGTTGATTTCAGACTTGATGGAAGGGAATGGAAACAAACCTCCTTATTTCAAAAATGAAGATGGAAATGCAGTCGTTTTAAAGACTGAAGAGGATCAAGCTGCAAAATCTGTAATCCAAGAATCATTCACCTGCTCTGAGTGTGGAAAGAGTTACACATGTAAACCAGCCCTAAACAGACACCTGATAATTCACACTGGAGTAAAACCGTTTACATGCACTCAGTGTGGAAAGAGTTTCACTTACAAACCAGACCTTAAGAGACACGAGAGAATTCACACTGGCGAAACTCTGCTCACATGCACTCAGTGTGGAAAGACTTTCATTCGTAAAGAAAACCTAATTAAACACATGAGATTTCACACTGGAGAAAAGCTGTTCACCTGCACTGAGTGTGGAAACAGTTTCATATATAAAAATCAACTAAATGCACACATGAGAATTCACACGGGAGAAAAACCGTTCACATGCACTCAGTGCGGAAAGAGTTTTGGATTCAAAAGCACTCTCCAAAAACACCTGCACACTCACACTGGAGTGAGGTTGTTCAGCTGTAATCAGTGTGATAAAACATTTGTTTTGGCAGTGCATTTAAAAGCGCACCTTAAAGTTCATGCTGGTGTGAAACCGTACGCTTGTTTTTTTTGTGAAATGAGTTTTTTAGAACCACACTTATTAAAAAAGCACGAGCGTGTACATACTGGTGTGAGACCTTATGTATGCTCTTATTGTGGGAAGAGCTACACTTCATCCAGTGCCTTAAATTCACATCAGAAAGTTCATACCGGAGAGAGACCATACGAGTGTTCATACTGTGGAAAGCGTTTCTTTTACCCACAAATCTTGACAGAACATGAGAGAGTCCATACTGGCGAGAAACCGTACAAGTGCTCATACTGTAGAAAGTGTTTTGCTCAGTCTGGAAACCTGAAAAAACATGAGAGAGTTCATACTGGAAGTAAGCCGTATCAGTGCTCTTCATGTGGGAAAAATTTCAATCAAATATCTCATCTTAAGAACCATAAGCAAAAGTGTTGTCCAGAGCTGCCTGCATCACAAATAATACATTCACAAGACATTCAGATAAAACAAAAGCTGGAATTTGTTTCCATAGATTGATTTCATCTAAGAAGGAAAATTGCTAAAATTAGTATTAAGGTTTGATCATTTGACAAAGCGTTTGACAGCATCATAATATACATGTACATTCCCTCAATATAACGAATTGTCCATTGTTTTCTCCAAACCATATCTATTGTGTTTACTATTATGAGAGCTGTAAAACACAGCCATTTATGCAGCTCGAAATCTGACTGAGTGATTTTTTTTTTTTTTTTTTTTTTAATTAATTAGGAAGAATTTAAATATAAAGGACTCTAAGGAGTTGGTTAATCATAATTCAAACAACTTATGCTATTCAGTCATGATGGATTTAGAAACTGAGGACTTTTGCATTTAAATCACTCTGAACAATGTGAAAATATAAAAATAAAAACAATGTGATTGTAATGAATATTACTGTAGTTTACTTTATTAAATCAGTGGTTTAATATTGTATTTAATGTTGCTAATCTATTTGTACAAGTAACAGCTCATTCTTTTTAAAATGACACCAGATGTTTTTTAAGTGTGATTAAAGAGGAGATTCCTCTCATAATTTAGACTCTGTTATTAATGTAGACTCTACATCACTGAGAGAAAATGAAATTGTTCAGGAAAAGTGAATGTGTTCTGTGTCTGACAATTCAGCAATGTGTACTTGTTTTACAGATGCTATCCAGTAGTTTTGAAATAAGGGTATGTAAGTTCTTATGTGGTTATATTTTGACAAACAATGTGGTCAAAATGTAATAAACTCAAACTCATGTTTTAAGCAGATTTTGTGTAATCTCAATCCTCTGCATAAATTGAATGAACTTTTCTGTAAAGATATGGCAATAGATGTTTAATTATCATTAAAGCCAGACAATTTCATCATTAAATATTTGTTTTTTACTATCTAGTGACCTTTAATTTGAGTAAAGAGAAACTGACTTTATTCCATTGGATGTGTCAGCAGGTTCTTGGTCCATTCTTGTTTAGTATAGAGTGCAACAATGCCCAGCGACGCTGTTTTTATTTTTTGCTTTGTTTTTTCAGTATTTTTTTTTTTTTTCAGTATTTTTTTTTTTTTTTTTTCATTTTTAAAATAGTCTTCTTTAAAGAAGACTGAACCAAGCCAATCAACCACAAGGTGAATCACAACACTGCAAACTTTGAAGTTTGTGAAAAGAGGACAAAAAGACAGGCACAAGACTGTAACAGTTTAAGTGAAGGAACTACAATCAAGCACTGTGAACAGCATAATCAAATTAAAAAACATGGAGAAATATAAAACTTATAAAACTACTCATTTACAAACGTATATACCAATATGTACATATCACTGCAGTTTCTAACAGAAATAACACGAGGCAGTTAAACAGCAAGCACTTTTAATTTTTAAACGGTAATATTGTGAAATATTATTACCATTTTAAAATATGAGTTGGTATTCTGATCTAGAACTTGGAAGCACTGCACCGTCTATACAACATAAACAGCATAGGAGACTGACGGGGAAGAGAAGAATTTTTTGAATAAAGACGTTATTTTTGTTTTGTTTTTGCGCACATGAAATATTCTTGTTGCTTTATAACATTATGGTTCAATCACTGTAGTCACGTTGACTATTTCAACAATGTCTTTACTACTTTTCTGGACCTTGAATGTGGTACTTGTGTTGCTTTCTCTTGGGGATCAGAAACCTCTTGGATTGTCAAAACTATCTTAATTTGTGTCCTGAAGATGAATGAAGGTCTTATGGGTGTGGGAAGACATGAGGGTGAGTAATTAATGACAGAAACTCCAAAGTGATCATTTTTCTAATGTGATGCATCGTAAGTGTAGAAATGGCAACAGATGTAATAAAGCATCAATAAAAGCATCGGCTACATCTAAATTTCTATTCTGGGACGTTCGATCACGTTTACACAGCAGTTCCCACTGAAGAAATTAGCACATCTCTGGCGTCTTCTGCTATGTCATTCAGAGCTCTTTTCAGCATTCTTGAGACCGTCATATATGACATTCCTCCTGCCACCACAGTGCCAAGAAGGGGTATGAGGCTAGCAACATACTCAACTGCATTTTCAGCCACAAACACGGATGCAGCACCCAGTAAAGAAAATATTGAAGCTTTGTCTATACCAAAACGCAGAGGTGACTTCATCCGACTCTTCATTTCCTCAATGGTCTTCCCTGATTTATCACAGAGCTTCTGTAAGGATGGATCATCCAGACCAAAAATATTGTAGTACGTTTCAATCTCTTTTTTGAGAATAACTAAATCCACAGCATATGAAAGACCGGGGAGAGGAACTGTAGCCACCAAAGCAGACAGCAAGGCTACTTTTCCAATATTTGCTTCTAGAGCTTTCTTCTTTTTCTCATTAATCTCCAGTGTAATGTTTGGCAAAGCCAATATCAACACATGTCTTTTATGCTGTGGAAGCTCTTTCTCCATCCTCTCCTGCAGCAGATTTAAATCATATTTTCCGAGCTCAAAGTTAGAGATCAGGAACACGACAGGATCCTCTATCCTGATCTTTTTCAGACCTAGACAGAAACAAGAAAGGGCATAAATAAGTTTATATATATATATATACATCTTTATCTTTTTTTTGTTCAAATCATTGTCATAAACTGAATAACTAACCATTTTCACAATCCTCTCGGATTATATCCAGTGTTTTTTCCTGGTCAAAGCTCTTCTTTCTCTTCTCAGCATCAATGCTTGTGTCAATCTTTGAGCGAACAAAATAAAACTTTTTTCCCATTCTCATGATCTCTTTGGCCAGCTGAGTGTGGCATTCTCTGAACCGATCCGAAGCAATGATGATGAAAAAATCATAGCGGTCAAACTCAACCAGATCAAGATACTCATCAGCTTTGAAGTTTGGTGTTCCAATGCCAGGAAGATCCCACACTTTTACATTTTTGTATTTAGGGTGAAGGTAATCTTGAGGCTCCATAGTGGTTTCTACTGGGCCGGTTTTAGCAGAGCCCTCTTCTTCATCCCCTAAACCCCTGAATGCATTGACAAACGTGGACTTTCCAGAACCTGACTCTCCTGTCACACCAATGTTAAGTTCTACAAGATCTTGCTTTTTGAGGTATTCTTTGATTGTGTGTATTGCTGATGGAAGATCCTGAGTAGATATGGATTCTTTAATATCCTCCAGCTCCTCCAGAGATATCACATCATATTCTTCAATAAAATCCATCTAGAAAAGAATAGTCAATTTCAATAGTGTTATAAAAAACTTGCTTAAAAAAAATATGTTCCTTAAAACAACTTTAAGAAGTCAGAAGTGCCTTTATGTGTGTTGGCCCCAGTGTTGCCAGACATACAATAATTATTGTATTTGTACGATAATGCTGACCTCTGTACGATCAATAATGAAAAAAATCCCATAATGTACCATAATTTCAGTATTTTGTGACACTTCAAATGATGGTCGTTATAATTGGCTCATTGATCTAGCTGTGTGGATCCTCTACGTCATGATTGTAAGGAGAATGTGAACTTTGTTAGGCACATCTCATGTTATGTCTTCTCGACCAATCATCGTGGAGAATGACTCTCTCTCACGAGCTCAAGTTAACGTTCCTGCCACGGCGCTTAGGTCAGTTATTTCCTACTAAGGTATGCCTAATTATTTATGTATTGTGGTAATTTGCAGTTCATGTACAAAAAGTTGTTGGTCTATAGATAAATAGCTGTATACTGTACGTTTGACTCATCATGTCACATTAGTTATTTATTTATTTCATTTACCTATACTAAAAAGTTGTGTATGATAATTTTCTTCCAAATACGATAATTGGACATTTCCAATCTGGCAACACTGGTTGGTCCATTTTAGATGAAACTTAAAGCCCATTTAATCTGTCGGAAGCTCAAATGGGCCATCAACTATAAAAAGTTTTAATTTGCTGCATAATTTCCCATGTATCTTAGCATTTCTCCATATACATCCTGTCAACATGATTCATTAAACCATACTTTTAGATGTTCAATATAGTTTTACACTTATTTTAAGTTTTGTAAAAATGACCTGCACATTTTCGGGGGAATTGTGCTTATGCAATGTAAACATAGAGATCACAAGACAGAGATCCTAAATGCAAAAAAATAGGTGTGGTTTGAAAACTAAACTGTAAAGTGTTATACAGGCCCTCTTACATTTTTTCAGCCTCACCTTTATGTTTCAGAGCACAAGATGAGCTGTTGTTTCCTTCACCAACTTGGAATTCACTGTTGTAAAAAAAAGCCTTAAGTTTGAGTTTAAGTTTATTAAAAATATAAAACATAACAAGGAAATTAACATTTATTAAAGACTAAGGAAAACAAATGAGTTATAAGAAGAGATTTAAAAACTGACAAAGAAAGACTTGCTCTAAGATGGACAGGCAAACTATTCCACAACCGAAAATGCTCTATCTCCTTTGTGTTTAAACCTTGATCAAGAGACTGTCAGTAAATTAAGATTACCAAATAAGAGGGGGGGAAATGGGTTAAGAATCAGATTATTAAATACTAGCACATTAAAATCAGAGTTAAAGTGGGATAAATAGTAGCGAGACCATGTTTGAGCTTCAGCAAATGAAAAGGTTAATTCAGGGAGAGACAAAGTAAAAACAATTGGCTTATGGTCCAATAACAACGAGTCATAGAAAGCTCAGAGACAAAAAACCCATGGGTAAGCACAAGGTCCAAAGTATGGCCATATATGTGAGTAGGATATTTCATCCACCATTTCCGGTTTAAAACTCCTTCGATAATCTGACAGGCAGCATACATGAAGATTAAACTCACCAACTAATAAAAATTCCATGAATTCAAGGACAATATCTTTAACAAGATGAGGAGGGCGATAGATCATTGCTATCAAGATGGGGACCTTCCACTCAAGTCTTAGTAACAGAACTTCAAAAGCAGAGAAAGTCTTTGTAGAAACCATTTGACAGCGAGAAAGGAAAGTCCATTTTAAAACAGTAACCCACTAACCCACCCCCTCGAGAACAGACCAAAGTTTGAAGTACAGTCAATAAGAACACAATAATTACTCATAAATGTAAAGCTGAATTAATTCATCAGGCACATTCAATGTTACATATGATTGCTTTAAAAAAAAAAAAAAAAACCTTCTAAAATGGATTTTACATTACAGCACTGAAGGAGACTTTACAGGATATAAATAAATGTATACTACTTTTTTATTTTGCTGCCTCACGCTAAATGTTGTATTAGGATAGCCCAAAACGTCCCAACCATTTCATTTTACAACAAGAAATATATTCCTGTAAAACGTTTTTAAAATTTCTATAAACATTTGAAAGATAAGTCTGTATAGAGTCAAATAGTCTGTATCTTTCTTACCAAATTCTTCAGAGCAATCCACACAGAAAGAAGACACTGACAAGATCTGAAACGAAGCCTGAAATTGTGCAGACCTATTAACTTTCCACTGGACAAAACAAAAGCAGAGCGAGATCCACCCAAAAAATAAATAAATAAAAAATACTTTCACTTTCACTGCCAAATCACCATAGTAACAAGAGTCAGAGGGACATAACAAAGAATAAACAAAGGAAACAAGGCAGGCAAAACAGGAACTGAATCACAATGAAAGTGAAAACCAAAACAGAGCATATGTAAATTGATGCAAATAATATTAAAGAAATCACATGGCATAAAAACATTCACCAAATCTCCTTAGCACTAAATAAATAATTAAAAATAAATAATCACTCAATTTAAGTCTGTAGTCCATTACTTTTTTTTGCTTAAAGTGCCCTAGATTCAAAAATTGAATTTATCTTGGCATAGTTAAATAACAAGAGTTCAGTACATGGAAATGACATACAGTGAGTCTCAAACTCCATTGTTTCCTCCTTCTTATATAAATCTCATTTGTTTAAAAGACCTCAGAAGATCAGGTGAAACTCAACATAACATCGACTGTTACGTAACAGTCAGGGTGTACGCCCCAATATTTGCATATGCCAGCCCATGATTGAGGGGCACACAAGGGCAGCCAGTATTAACGTCTGGATGAAATTAAGGCATTACACAAGGGCAGGACGTCTGGATCTGTGCACAGATGAATCAACAGACTAGGTAAGCAAGCAAGGACAATAGCAAAAAATGGCAGATGGAGCAATAATAACTGACATGATCCATGATAACATGATATTTTTAGTGATATTTGTAAATTGTCTTTCTAAATGTTTTGTTAGCATGTTGCTATTGTACTGTTAAATGTGGTTAAACTTACCATCGTTTCTTACTGTATTCACGGAGACAAGAGCCGTCGCTATTTTCATTTTTAAACACTTGCAGTCTGTATAATTCATAAACAATTCATTCTTTATAAATCTCTCCAACAGTGTAGCATTAGCCGTTAGCCACGGAGCACAGCCTCAAATTCATTCAGAATCAAATGTAAACATCAAAATAAACACTGTACTTACGTGATTAGACATGCTGCATGACGAACACTTTGTAAAGATCCATTTTGAGGGTTATATTTGCTGTGTGAACTTTTTATATGTTGTTTAAGGCAAGTGCAAGCTCTTGGGGCGTGGAGCACGGGATTTAAAGGGCCACACACCCTGAATCGGCTCATTTCTAATTATGCCCCAAAATAGGCAGTTAAAAAATGAATAAAAAAAAAATCTATGGGGTATTGAGCTGAAACTTCAGAGACACATTCAGTGGACACCTTAGACTTATATTACATCTTTAAAAAAAAAAAGTTCTAGGGCACCTTTAAAAATTACCTAAAATCAATTTAGTAATATTGAGCAAGAACAAGAACATAACCTAGCCAGTGTTCAAAACAATCTCCTTACCATAGCCTGATTAACAACGGTAAGCTTAATGTTTTAAAATCCGGGTGGTACTGGTGGGTTTCGGCGAGAAATTCGAGCATGTCTCCTTTTTTCACGTCTGTTTACATAAGGACAAGTCCCAGCTAGTAGGCTATATCGCATGTGAGGTGAATCATTTATAACCTTTTCTCACAGCAGCTGCAATAATTAAACGTATCATTTTGATGGTATTGTCAGAAAGGTCCAAATGAAAATCATCAGTGACAACTGGAGATTCAACTGTAGTCAAAAGCAAAAGACTTCGGACTACAGAAATTAAAATCTCCAAGTAACGCTAATACTTACTAAATACACACAGACACAGTCAGGCAATGCTGATGTTAACATTAACAACTTGAGGACAAAGTATAACAATAATAATAATTTGCACGGTTTGACGTGATCCGAGCTAAGTGATCGTTAGATTTAATTACCATTGGAAGCGCGATTTACAGTAATGCTTTTTTTCTTAGTTGGTTAGAACAAAAGTGGCAGATTTGTTACTTACTTTTTCACATGACATTTTCCAGGGGATGCAGGTTCCAAGATGCAGATGTGATTCCGAAGTACAGTATACACACAATGTAGTGATTGACAGCAAACATTAGATTCATCAGCGTTGAGGCACAACTAACGTAAAAATGATAATTCCACAAATAACTACACTTCCAGGTTTCAAACAGAGATGGCAACAAAGAGTCAAAACTTGCAGACCGCAGCTTTAAAATAAATTTACATAAAGTTCCTATTTGACTGATCTGAGTAACATTTTCTAAAATATTTTTAATCAGAATTAAAGCAACACTTCAAGGACAAGGAAAGGGAATAGGAAAGTAGATTAAATGCTAAAAGTTAAAACTAAGTAACTAATTACAAATAAACATTTCATTTAAAATAAAATAAATTTATACTATTTATAAACTTTATTTGAGTATTTTTGGCTGATTAGAGTTTGACAGAGTATTTAAACCTGTTCTACTTATTTATGAAAAGCAGTACAATGAGAATAAAGTGTGTCAGGGCTTTTGTCAAACACAGACACAGCCTCAAAGGACATGATAGCGATTGTAAACACCACAAATTAATCTCAAAAGGCAAAAAAGTCACCATAGTGAAGAGACTTCAAGAATGTTTGAACATTTGCATCGAAATGCACACATGAAAATCTTTATTTTAGACTCATCAGCAATAATTATAATAATAATAATAATAATAATAATATTAATGAAAAAGGCAAAATAAAATAATTTGATTGTAATGTAAGGGAAACCCAGACTCAAGGATAAAGTTTGAACCTAGATGCAGGTATTTATTCATTACCTTATATTCACAGGTGAGTAAGAACAATGACAGTAGTGCAGAGAAACCAGATGATGGAATAACTGATCTTTGTATCTTTCACCAGGTTTAGAGTACACAAGTGCTGGTTCACATTAAAAGAACACAACATCAAGCAGACTGATTTACTGTGTTCTCTCATTAATTTGGCTGTGAAAGAGCTCTGTGTGGTGGAGTGAGTAAAACACACTGATATCCACTACCAGCGTCAGTTCAGTCAGTGCTGGGAGCTGAAATCTATGTGTCTGCTGAAGCTGCCGTCATGTGAGAGAGTAACTCTGTACCTGTATGTGAGGAGTGCAGCTGCGTTTCCAGTAAACGTCCAGCAGGCGGCGCTCTTACTCTTAAACTCTGCACTGTAAAACTCAATAAGTTCAGAATACTCAAAACAGAACTTAATTTTTTTGTGACAAGTGGGGCGGGGCCGAGAGCCATGGAAGTGGAGCAATGCTAGTGTGGTGCACAGGTGTCTCTCATTAACAATCACATCACTGGCATTCCTTCGCTCCCACAGTTCTCAGCCTCACCCTACTCAAGTACATATAGTTAATTTACATAAACATCACATTCAAATCTTGGTTAAATGTTAGTTAGCAAAAAACACATGCTATTATAATTATCAAAGAGACTGTCAATATATACTTGCATGTATATAATCAAACAACATACAGTATATGTGGTCTTAAAAGTTTTGCAGCCCATCCTTAACCTAACCACACGGTCTACTCTTCACCAGAATGGTAACCCTACAAAACTAACATAACAGAACCCCCTGTCAATCCCAACATAACACAACATTAAACACTAACTTATGTCTCCCTATGTTAATCTTATGCAAAAACACACAAAATAACACTTTATTTCAACATTTAGACAGTCTGATGCAAAGCATGCTGGGAATTAGAAATCTGCTGCAACTAAAACAGTTTAGTTTACTTGAAATATGTCAGTGCTGTGAACTCAAAAGTAAAAGAAAGTTTTAAATACTCATAACTGTTAATTTAACTGAACTAATTTGTTTAATTTAAGTTTGTCCTACTCAACCGAATTAAGTATTTTGAGCATTAGGGTTTACAGTGTGGGCTTTAGTGTGTGAGACAGTTAAAACCAGTGTAACCAGGTAATGGACACTCAAAATCAATGGAGTTAAAATAAATAATAGAAAAAAAAAATTGCAAAACCAACCAGTAGGTGGCTGTATTCTATAAGAATGTAAACTTCCATTAAACAAAAGAAGAAAGTATGGTGCTTCTTAGCATCGGTTTGCATGGTGACTCCTGGAATCAGTGAAAATGTCTTGCGTGTTCACTGTGAAAGAAAAAAGAAGAAAGTGACTTGAAGGCCAAGTATAGTAACCCATACTCAGAATATGTCCTCTGCATTTAACCCATACAGTTAATGCACTCTCATTATGAGTAGTGAGTAGTGAACATATCGCCCAAGGGCACCTCAGTCATTTCACGCTGGTATTGAGACTCAATCCCGCAACCTTCCGGATGGACATCCCCGGCAGAGCCCACGGGACCAGTGACTATGGTGGAGCTGGGGAATCAGAAGACTGAGGCAGAGCTGGAGGAGACGGCGACTGAGACTGAGCCAAAGGAATGGAGGACCAGGGCAATGACACAGGCTTGAAGGACCAAGGTGGAACTGGGGGATTGGAAGGCGGACCCAGTGGGACTGAGGATGATGGTGGAGCCAGAGAAATGGAAGAGGTCCATGTTGGAGCTGGGTTATCCACAGACTGTAGTGGAGCCAGATGGACAAGGGACACCAGTGAAGCCGGAAGGCTGTCAGGCCAAAGTGGTTGCACAGGTGGAGCTGAAGGGCTGAGGACAGTCTGCAGAACAGGAGGATGAGGAGGTGTCAAGACCCTGGCAGAGGCAATGGAGGAGGTGGATGGATCCAGAGAAAAATCTATGAGTCACTTTCAGTGGTTTCGTGTGTATGCAGATATTTGAGACTAGGGAAAAAAAAAAAAGATTGGATAGGTGTGGATGCGGCCTGAGTCTTTCCTTTAACGTCATTCCAGATTCTATGGAAATGTTCATGGTGAGAGCCAGGTTTAGTTATTCGAAAATAAAACTAAAGATACTTAAGATTTTTTTTCCTAAAAACCTTAAGGCTAAAAAAGGAAAAATATCAATAGAATAAAACAATTTCTCAAAGAGGTAGAAGTATTACAGTCCAACAAAATATGTTTAACGGACAGTGGATTCTGACAAGATGAACACTGGTAAATTTTCAACTTTATTTTGTTTCTTTTGGTTTATATAGTTTTGTTTACAATAACAACTGTCTTGCACACTGTGCCTTTTTAAACAGTTTACCTTTGAAAAAGTCATTCAATACTGAGGACAGGCTTCTCTCCAGTGTGAGTGTTCATGTGACGTTCAAGGCTATTCTTCACTCTGAAACTCCTTCCACACTGAGAGCAGGTGAAAGGTTTCTCTCCAGTGTGAACTCCCATGTGAATTTTAAGTTGACCCTGTTGTATGAAACTCTTTCCACACTGAGAGCAGGCAAAAGGTTTCTCTCCGGTGTGAATTCTCATGTGATTATCAAAGTTTGGTCTGGTTCTGAAACCCTTTCCACACTGAGAGCAGGTGAAAGGCTTCTCTCCAGTGTGAACTGTCATGTGACTCTCAAAGCTTTGTTTGATTATGAAACTCTTTCCACACAGAGAGCAGACAAAAGGCTTCTCTCCGGTGTGAATTCTCATGTGATACTCAAGGCCTTGTTTCACTGTGAAACCCTTTCCACACTCAGAGCAGGTGAAAGGCTTCTCTCCGGTGTGATTTTTCATGTGAATCTCAAGGTTTTGTTTCGCTGTGAAACCCTTTCCACACTCAGAGCAGGTAAAAGGCTTCTCTCCAGTGTGAGTTCTCATGTGACTCACAAGGTTTTGTTTGATTATGAAACCCTTTCCACAATAAGAGCAGGTGAAAGGCTTCTCTCCAGTGTGAATTCTCATGTGAATCTCGAGGCCTTGTTTTGTTGTCAAACTCTTTCCACACTCAGAGCAGGTGAAAGGCTTTTGTCCAGCGTGAATTCTCATGTGAATCTCAAGATTTAGTTTCATTTTGAAACTCTTTCCACACTGAGAGCAGGTGAAAGGCTTCTCTCCAGCGTGAAGTTTCATGTGAATCTCAAGGTTGCATTTCATTGTGAAACACTTTCCACACTGAGAACAGGTGAAAGGCTTCTGTCCAGTGTGAAGTTTCATGTGAATCTCAAGGTTGCATTTCATTGTGAAACACTTTCCACACTGAGAACAGATGAACGGCTTCTGTTCAGTTTTAATGTGCTGCTTAAGGTTTGCTTGTTGATTTAACCACATCCCAACTTGATGGCAAGTGATGGCATCTTCTTTTAGTTCCTTCCAATCTAAAATGAATATTAAAATATAAATGTCAAAAATCAATTGAAGGACAATACAGGCGAGAGAGCTAAATTAATTTATGCACCCCAGTGACAGAATGCAACATGTCTTTTTTTATCTTTGACATTCTACAGATTATATCTGTCATTCTCAGGTTATTGGTAAGAGTTATACAAAGATATTTTTAGATGCAATTTGTTATATAATTTCCTCTATTAGACAGTTATATATGTTAAAGGAACAAATTAACATTTAAATATCAAAGTCCAAATTGCATAGGCAGTGATTTCCGAACTTTTTACCAAATCAGACTAAAAATAGGGATTGTCACAAGTACCCAAGTACCTATAAACTTACATGTGGTTTACATTTAATTATGGGGCCCTCTAAAATACTCAATTCTGATTGGTCAATTGCAGCATTGAATGGTCATATACTTTCTAATATTCATTGTCGTCTATGGCAATGCTTTGTATCAGTCCGCTCATCCAGGTAACTGAAACCAGTGCTACATTCACATCACTCGAACTGTATCACACCTCTGACTCGCGCTTTCATTTTATATGAATGCAATTGGTGCCATCCTGTGTCCCAGTTATTATTGCGGTGAAAATAGCCTCAGTGTACTTCAGTGTATTAATATTACTGTAGCATTGCTCTAGTGTTTGTCTTGTTTGTTAAGATAACATAGGTCTTCAGGTAAAATGATAAAATGATTTTATCTCAAATCAGTATTTCATGTTCATATATTTATTAATTTGGTTATAGCTGTGTAATGGGCCAGAAGTTTTACAGAGAAGCAATGAGAAATACTTTGAAATAATGAATGAGCTACTGGTCTGTAATAACTAAAACTGAGAAAGAATATTTAAAAGATCTAAAGCTTTTGAACTGTAAACATGGTATTGTGGCAGAAATGTGGGATATTCATATCGAATTTTATTATATTTTATTAAATATATTTTATTATGTTTTATTAAGTATTAAAAGAGTAGGTTAATGAAATATAGGGCAACAGAAGCTTTTTTCATAAGTTAGTTTTGTGCATTTATGCACAAAAACCATAAAACCGTTCTATATAGGCCTACCATATAAAAAAAACATTGTTAATTTTATAAGAGTAGAGTTCTAACTCGGTAAGAATATTTAAAATTTCACCATTTAAAAATGAGTTAACATTTTACAAATGTTATTGTTGTGTTTGGTTTACTCCCATTAGCCACTCGCCGTTGTAATCTTTCTTTCTAACATACACCCTGCCCTAATTTGTTTAATGGTGGCAGAAGTACGACTATTCTCCAATATTTTCTTTAAAAGAATAGTTAAGGGAAGGATTTTAAAGGATATGGAAGTTCTTATGATTATTAATTTTGCTTAATTCCTACACGAACATGCTCCGCCCGATTGCGCACTGAATTTGATTTGGACTAATCAATCGTTCCACAAGGTGCCAACACTGGCACGGGTCATTGTTTCACAGTAGAAAATTAACAAAACTAAAAGAGATGGAACAACATCAAAATACGGGACGGTGCAATCCAAACTTGATATATCACCCTCCAAAGGGCAATTCAGAGTGAAAACAATCATGGCTGCCATATTAGGTCGCTCAAAACTGGCCACTTCAAAGGGCCCTTCGGAATGAAGGATTTCGAAGGGTACAACTGATGGACACTTCGGGCCCCCATGATCCTGGGAAGTTGTTTGATGTCACAGAATGGGTGCAGGAGGCTCGGAGTTCGATTTTACCTATAAATGTATGTATAGTATTTTTCTATAAAACTGTAATATTTATACGAGTTACATTATTACTTCAACAAAAATAGTTTAAAGCTCCCTTTATCAGTCCATTCAAATGTTTCAAAAACATAGACACAATATACATTATATTTAATGTAATAGACCGGCAGTACTTTTAATGTTACTACAGTAAATTAATTTGTATTTATATACAAAGAGTACACCGGGGGAAAAAAAGTCAAAGGCGCCACCTTGATTGTCTCGTTAAGATGACGCAGAGGTGCATTCCAAAAAAAAAAGAGTTTTTTTGACCCCTACACCCTTCATCCCTTCAAAGTTCTCACTCCGGAGGATAAACCCTTTGAAAGGATTAGGGCATAGGGATGAACCCTTCCGAATGGAACGCAGGGGAGACACAAGCATTGGTAAGCACTTGTCTGAGGGGTTTTTGAGAGAGCCGCAACTTTAGTTTAAAACAATTCAAAGACATTTTTATCAGTCATAACTTCTGGAGAAAAATAGTGCAGACACTGGACAAAGATGAAACTTTCTAGGGAGCATGTGTCGACTGCCTGCTTTTGTGCACGCTATCAAATGGAGTATACTTTGAAAGGCTACACATTTAACTGTATGCATATACTTGGGCTTGAGAGAATCATACCAAAACTGTAAGAGGAAGAAAGACGGGAGAGTACATATCTGATTTTTTCAGGATTTTTTTGCTCTTCGTAAACAGTTTATTTTATACACATACAGATCAAACACGGTCAATCAATTTTGCAGTTTTTGACACTGTTGTTTTTGCCTGCAAATCACTGTTCACAAGATTGCAATGCTTTTGGTCATATTTCAGTGCCAAAAATGTAAGCGCTGAAAAATCTAAGTAAAAATGTAAGAAGAATACAGATTTGAGTTAGCATGAAACTATAGTTTCAAAACATGAATTGCATTTACGAAAAACAGTAAATAATGTTTTATTTCTTGTGCCTGAAACGCGATTTACAAAGCATCTCACATTTAATTTACGCTTCCAATCTTATGTACACTTTTACAGATCTTACCCTGCTCATGCAAATCTTTTTGGTATCATTTTATCTTCATTAACAACAATGAACAGATTGACTCTTTGTAAGTGTAGATAATCAACTCACCCTGTTTTATATTCGTCCGATCTTGCCCTGGTGACGACTGGCAGGTTTTCGTCTTCACATCTGGTGTTTGAGTCGTCTGGATGTTTTCATGCTGCTCCATCTTTATCATCACCAGGGAATGTTTGATGCAGCTTATGACAAAGATCACTCCATGCGTGCTTCTCAAACTCTAGCGAAGCAGATGTGTCCTTCCTAGTCCAGTCCAGCGGCTACAGGACTTGTAGGTTACAGTCCTCCTCATCGACATTAAACGTTAGGAGACGCTGTAGTAAAGCGTTTCTCAAAGGGGGCGTTTTCTACTTCTTCTATATGTTATGGCGGTTGGCAAACCAGCTTTCGTGCATTTCCGCCACCTACTGGGGTGGAGTGTGAAGCGTTGACGGAAGAGGTAAAGAAAAAGAGAGGGGAGGAAATAAATAAATAAAAATCGAATTCTTCTAATCAAACGTGTTTTCTTAAAATATTCTACTTTTTAATTATTGTTCAGCAAGTTCTTTAATGTTATCCTTTTTATTCCTGCAGGCTGCAGCCTTCTCTTCTATGAGCTGAGATCTTTCTTCATTAAAACCAGCACATTTTAAAAGAACGTGTTCGAATGTTTCTGGAATTCCACATTTTCCGCACAATCCTGACGTCACTTTCCCGCCGGAACGCGCTCCCTCAGCTGACTGAGTGGCAAAAGAACTTGCTGCATGACTGGATTTAATAGGGGAAACTGAGAAAACGCGAGTAAAACAAACGATTACACTAAAGGTTGGACTCAAAAGTGTTTCTTACAACTTCATGGATATTGACATGCTGCAAGGAATCGTGTTACTGACATTTATATGTGCCTGATTTCGACGCCGAGGAAATACATAAAGCAAATCGGCCTGTGAAGGCTTTATATAACTACAATATAGGTAGGTCTAAATCGGAGTGTTAACTTCATATCAATCAGTTATTTCGTCATATCGTCCAGCCCTAAAACTTGTAATATTTTTTTTGTCAGTGTTTATTTAAAAGCACCCAATTATGCAGAATATAAGATGGTAAATATTTAATTGATGAGTTGTCAACACAATATATAATACAATATAAATGGTATGATTTTACACCAAAATCCAACATTTTGACACAAAATGATAGCTGCAAAACATTTCTTTGCATGGAGTCCAGCTGTTTCTGTGAATTGCAGTGACCCATTTGTTTCTTTTTTTTCTGTAACTTTCAGCAGTCTGAAAAAAATATACCTCAGATTTTGTGTAAAAGCTATCTGTACAGTCAGTCGCAAAGCTCTTTCCAGTTTTGGGTGTGTTTTGTGTGTTTTTCGCGGCATTCGCGCTGAAAACCAATGATGCGCTCAGTCTTTTGCCACTCAGTGGGCGCAGTCATAACGGCGACAGCGACATCACGTGCATACCCTCTATTTTAAAAAGTGAGTTGTGTGTCCAATACAAAGTCGAGAAATTATCGCATCATGCCTTCTTTTGCCACAAACTTTTCTCACATTTCCTACTTCTTTTTTTATTTCAAATAAGTCTTCTTTCCTTCCTGTGTCCTTGCCATCTCTTCTTAATTATCTTTTTAATTCATATTCATTTCAGCTTTACCCAGAGGGACATAACATTTATTATTGTATACTTTAAAGGGGACATCGGATGCAAAATTCGCTTTTTCATGGTGTGTGTTGGCAGTGTGTCTACACAACCACCCTATAATGATAAAAATCCACCCAGTGTGTTTTTTTAATCCCCACAAATCATAAGCATTTTGTCAGATCAAGCCATTCTCAGATTCTTGGCAAAGTGATGTAATTTTGCACAGGCCCCGCCCACGACTGTTGCCCTGAGTGTGCTGTAAACAGACAGTCCGCCATTGTTTCCACGCTGGAGCAGGTGTAGACAAGAATGCCTCCTAAGCGACTGAGGTGTTTTGTTGTTGGCTGTAAGAATGAACATAGCAGCCATTATTTACTCCCGACATCTGAGCCGCTGAAGACGCAGTGGAGTAACTTTGTTTTTGAAGGGAATGCGCCCCCGGGTCTACCTAAATATGTTTATGTTTGCGCAAATCACTTTACACCAGACAGCTTTCTGAACAAGGGACAGTACAAGGCAGGTTTTGCTAAAAAGTTGTACCTGAAGAATGGATCGGTACCATCCATACGTGATGCAGCTTCAGCTCCAGAAGTGAGTATAATTTTCATTTATTTATTTTTAACTGCTCATGCTCATACGCGGCGAGTCAGAGCGAGTTGCTTCAGTCAGCAATTAAATCCCATGTCTTAAGTATTTAAAATTGGTCCAGTCGAAGGAACAGTCTTTGTGTCGAGTTCAGTCTTAGAGGGCCCTATAATACACCCGGCGCAATGCTACGCAAGGCGCAGCGCAAGTGTGTTTGTTAGTTTGCGTCTGGCGCCGTTCGCGTTTTCCCGTTCAGCGCCACGTCCTTAAATTAGTAAATGCATTTGCGCCAGTTAGTGCGCCCATGGGCGTGCTGGTCTAAAAAAGAGGTGTGTTCAGGCGCATTGCCGGTGTTACGAGATTTTTGGTTTGATATATTATCAGCGTCGCGGCTGACTTATGCCTAAACTACAGTTGTTTTCAACACGTAACAGTTTATAATGTGCTCATTAGTATGCACGATTTGTGCAGTCGTCTGTAACAATGACAGACCCTGCGTCTCAATCAGCTCCCTAGCTCGTGAATCAGTATATAATGAAAGTGAATGTGGCTGATACCCTGATCAGTGCCCTGACTACTGAACTAGGGAGCTGATTGAGACACACGGAGATACTTCGTGTAGCAGCAGAACACCTTCAGCTATCGTCTACAATGAGTTCTGCTCCTCGTGCTCTTCCTTTGCGATGTTTTAAACTCGGTATTTTATTGGTTGTTATTAAGTACATCACTGCCTGTAACAACTGAAATAAACCTGTAGCCTATAAATGTTTTTGAGGACTTAGCTATATCTATTCTGGTATTGTTCTTAAATTCTTGTTCATTTTGATATGATGTAGGCCTATTGCTCTTCAAAAGGATTAAAATTATTTATGTTTAGGCTCACCAAGGTTGCATTTATTTGATCAAAAATAGGCAAAACAGTAATATTCTATTTTAATATATTTTAAATGGCTGTTTATTCCTGTTCCTCCAGTCTTCAGTGTCACATGATCCTTCAGAAATCATTCTAATTTGCTGTTTTGCTGCTCAAGAAACATGCTAATATTATCAGTGCTGAAAACAAGGAAACCATGATACATTGCCTGTTGATTCACAGAACAGCAAGTTTGAAGAACAGTATTGAAATCTTTTGTAACATCAGAAATCTTTTTTCCCCTTTTAAAAAAAAAATCTATTTAATTAATCCTTGTTGAATAAACTTCATCTTTGTGAAATTAATTTTTTTTAAAAACAAAACAAACAAACAAACAAACAAACAAACAAAAAAACTACAGTGATTCCAGACATTCAAATAGTAATTTAATGCAAATGCATTTGTGTAAATTATTTGGGGGGCACTGTCTGTAAAAAGATAACGTTTTGTTGTTATAAAAATAGTTTTAAGTAAATAAAGTCATTAAAATTCTAAGAGAGGTAAAAATGTCAATCTTTGACTAAAAATGTAATTTTTTGATCTGAGAATAGCTTTCTTATGTGTCATATTTTCATATATTAAGGGACTGCTACAGGAGCTAAAGTTTGTTGTTGGCAAGTCCATGCCCATCTTTTTGTACAAAAACAAAATGTCATTAAATGTCTCACATAATATCATATGTTCACTCCATCGCACAGATACACTTACATGGGATCAGCAGTTACATCGCAAGGTAGCCTATGGAAGAGCACAACTAGCTGAACTTATAGACGATAGCTGAAGGTGTTCTGCTGTTACACGAAACGTCTGTCATTGTTACAGACGACTGCACAAATCGATACTAATGAGCACATTATAAACTGTTACGTGTTGAAAACAACTGTAGTTTCGGCATAAGTCAGCTGCGATGCTGAGAATATAATTACCTTTATGGAATAATCCACTAATGTCTTGAGATACAATGTGAACTAAAATTCTCAGTTGCACGTGCAATCACGCATGTCTGCGAAACTCATTAATATTCATGTAAGCTCCGCCTTCTGAAACGGAAAATCTCAGAAACCGAAAATCTCGTAACATTGCTATTTTAAGGAGCTGAAAATAGACTGCGCCATAGACCAACTCAAACCTGGTCTAAAGTCTAAAGTCAATGACACAATCATTTTTTGTTAGAGCGCGTTGGTAGAAACTGCGCCTCTGGGCTCTGGGCGCGTCCACAGTGCGCATTGACTTTGCTTATTACACACAGGGATGCGCATCACACAAACATGCCAAATATTTAAAACAAAAGGATTACAGTGTAAAAGAATATTATTGTGTAGGCTACATAACTATAAAAATGTAATGATGAATAGTCATTGCGTGTATTAGAATTAGGCTACCTATTTTCAATTCAGCCTATTACTACTTATAATGATGAACGAAATTGGCTTATTAATTGAACAATCGTGCCAATACACACACACATATATATTAACTTACTCATCGCCAACAAATTCCGCCATGTAAATAGCAATCCGCCATGGCGCGAGCGCATCTCGCTCTTAAAGGGAATGGGAGATGACACTCTGATTGGTTTATTGAACGTTACGCCCATTACTCATTAAGAGAATAGGGACAACCCATTTCAAAAATGCGCCCCGGCGCACGGACTGTTTTTCCGTCATTAAAATAGCAAAAGTGGATTTGGACACTCCCTGAGTGCACCTGCGCTGTGCGCTTTACACTTTGCGTTTAGATCGTTAAAATAAGGCCCAGAATGTTTCAGCGCTAGTCATTAAGTTAAGAGTTAAACTGAGTTAACAGTCTCAGAGAACATTGTTATGTTGTCGTTTCCATTTATAACTTTCTCATTGTAATTCATAACCGGTCGTTTATAATGAACAATGCATTTTTACAAACTGTGTATGTTTTATGTAGATAAGATAACATGATAACACTACATTTAGGTTACCTTTGTAGAGGGTTTATAAAGGTGTTGGTTAATAAGTAATTTACAAATGTATTTTAAATCGTTTTTGAAGAGTTATAATTTTATTAACATTTACACTCCCATTGATGTTTTTCAATATTAGAATGATGTAATGGTAAGTTATATTACCTGATCACTTACCTAATTGCTCTTGTTTAGACAAGCGCATCTGAAGAATTGACTAAGATGCATCATGTGGCCTGCCAGACGGACACACCACAACTGTGCACAGTTGGCACCCAGCTGTCAATAAAAACTCTACGTCCTCACTACAAAAGCACAGGTTTGATGATCTAGATCCTATATAGTGTGAAGTCATTTATACTGTTTCTGTGGTATTTCCATGTTGTAATTGCTAATTTCCACAATACCAAAATGTCTATTATTATGTTACATAGGCACACAGACAAATATGTCATGGACTGATATTGGTCTTGGCTCCTCACAAACACTGCTGTCATCAACACCAACAAAGAAGCCAATTAAGAGACCACGTTTGGAGCTGGAGGAGGAAGAGGAGGACCCTTTTGGAGGCAGCTCAAGAGCGAAAGTCGAACAGCCATCGGATTCTATATATGATCCTGCAGACTCTGTCACAACTTTGACTGAGCCAACAGATGTGACGTGAGTGACAAAACTATTATAAATATTTTTCATTAAATTGAATTGCTTTTCCTCAAAATATTTCAGAAGTTATGTGGACTTTTGTTATTTTTATATGAAATCTTTATTATTCTAACAGAATGGGATCTTCCAAGTCGGCTCATAAGACAGCAACATATATTGTTTATGAAAACTGCCTTCTGGAGCTCTTTGAGCAGTGCCCTGTGTGTCAGCGAGTTTCAGATGTGCGGACAAGACGGGTTGGCACATTCCTCTCTTTGGAACAACGGTGCCCACACTGTGAGTTCTTTAGAAAATGGAATAGTCAGCCAATTCTTGGAAGCACTCCTGCAGGGAACCTCCAGCTTTCGGTTGCAGTTTATGCCACTGGTGCATCTTTCTTCAAACTTGAAAAGGTAGGGGATAAGGATTTCACTGTTTAGATAATAATTAAGTATACCATTTAATATCACTAAGAACTACACTGCACATGGAGAAATGAACATAATGTCCCTGAACCCATACTGAAACAAAGAGTCCTCTTTTTCTGACCTAAGATCTTTCGGGCAATGCAACTAAAGATTATGCACTATGACACCTTTCGACAACATGCCCGGAGGTACATAGAACCGGCAATTGTACATAGCTGGAAGACGGCACAGGATGGCATGTTGCAGCAGCTCAGCCAACAACAGAACATTGTCCTAGTAGGTGACTTGAGGGCTGACTCACCAGGTACAGAATACTGACTGACTGTCTCAGTTTAGAGATTACTGTTAAAGCAAGACATCATAAAAGGACAAATAGACTGTAAGACAAATTAAACATTACACATTTATCTTTAAAGGTCATTCTGCCAAGTTTGGAAGTTACTCTGTGATGGACCTAGGGACCAGCAATATTATTGATCTGCAGCTAGTTCAAGTGAGTTTTAAAATGTAGATTGTTACACACTTTCACTTAATTTTCACTTAAAATATTGACATCCTGTTGTAACCCGGTTTAGAGCAACTGAATATACACACCTAAGCAATGAAAAAAAGATTATCCACATTATTCTTTCTGGAGGGTCAATAAGAGGGTTAACTAGAAAAATAATAAACATTTTTAGGGAAATGCAGAGATAAAAATATCTGCTGTACATGTGCAATTCAAACAATGTAAATGCAAAGAAACAAAACTCACTGTATACTCCTCAGCTAATAAAACAGGAATTGTCAACCATGCTCCTATCTGCCCTTTCTTTTATAATCAGAGTAATGAAGTCGGAGGGAGCAACTATATGGAGAAAGAGGGTCTAAAGAGGAGCCTTGATCTCTTGAGGGCACACGGTGTGACTTTCGATAGTATTGTCACAGACCGGCACCCTCAAGTACAGAAATTTCTGCAGGAGGCCAACATCACGCATTATTACGATGTATGGCACATCGAAAAAGGTATTAGCTCCTGTGTGTGGAGGTAGGGTTTATGTGCTGGTTCATGACTTAAATAGTATGACAGAGTGGTTGTTCTATAATAAAGGCATCAAAATTTAATAAATAAACATTATGAATTCATGCCTTTAGACAAGGAATGTCCTTTTTATATTATTTTGTATTCAACACATACTGTATTTCTGTGCATGTGTGTATTATTAGGACTGTCCAAGAAACTGCTGAAGATTTCTCAGAGCAAAGATTGTGAGAAACTGCAAAAGTGGCTTTGCAGTATCAAAAACCATATATATTGGACAGCAGCTTCTTCGTCGTCCGCGCAAGAGCGAGTGGCAAAGTGGACTTCAATTCTTAATCACGTACAAGACATTCACACACATGAAGATCCTGTTTTTCCACAGTGTTTACATCCACAACGCACTTCAAGGGATAAGAGCAAGTGGTTGAGAGCTGGTGCGTTCACCCTATTTGCACTGTCAATTTAAATCTGGTGTACATGTACATATGACAAATGTTTTCTTTTTTTTTGCTTGTTAAAAATATAAATACAAATTTTCACCTTTTCCCACCAGGAACACCTGCATTCTGTAGATTAGAGAAGGTGCTCACAAACAAGGGGATTCTGAAGGATGTTCAGAAGCTGAGCCCTCACCATCAGACCTCGTCAATGGAGGCATTCCATAGTGTAATTCTACGTTTTGTGCCCAAGAATGTTGTCTTTAGTTTTCTTGGAATGTTATGCAGGTAACTCTATAGTAATAATTTGGAAAGGAATGTGTAAATACTTCCAAACACACACAATGACACAAGTGTGACCTAACATATGTTTAACCATTATTTTCCCTCTAAAGACTCTACCTAGCAGCCCTTCATTTTAATGAAAATGCTGGCTGCCCCCAAGCAACAACAGCAGCTGGTGAACCACAATTTAAGGTCAACTTTCCAAAGTACAAGAAAGGACAATGCACTGCAAAGCCAGTGAAAGCAGATCCAACCTTCCGTGAGTTTAAGAAGCTTTTATTTAAAATTCTAAATAAACATTGTACATACAGACATTATACAACAAGCTGAAATAACATAAATAACTGTTATTTTAAATTACTTTTGTAAAAATTTTTTTTTTTTTTTTTCAGACTATGTGGAAAACCTGTTGAACCTTATCTTTGAGAAAGTTGTCATAGACCCAACACCATATGTGGATGAGGTGCTGCAGATCTGCATACCTGAGGATCTCACAGCCCAGTTTCAGAAACCAGACAAGCTGGATGTGATAGCCAGCTATGTTTAATCAAGGGCAGGTCTGAACCCCACATACCTTCCATGAACATCAGGGAACTCTGCTCTTATTCGTAGCACCACACAGGAGGGCAGCACCACCCTGATTCTCCGGCCCAGAAAGCCCCAACACCAGCTGACAAACATTCTGTTGGCCAAAAACCTGTAACAGCTGAGACAAAAAAAAAGATTACACTGTACAGTGACCCAAAAGGAATAGTATTTTTTGTTTTGCTCCTCAGTCATTTACATTGCAATAAATACTGAAATGCATGAAAAAACAACTTGCGTCTCTATTCTCTTTAGACCTAAAGGCCCATAGTCTGCGCTGTAGATGTTAAATGCATTCTGTAGGGAGAACAAACAGGTTCTAGGCCTGGATGCTCAACCATACATTGTGGTGGACTTTCCAGCTTTTGTATTCTTCTTAAAACTTTGAAAATGTGAAAAAGTAAATGACCTGACATATTGAAAAGATGACTGCATAACAGCAATTCAGTTCATGAAGAAACTGCTGTACCTGTGGTATCTCCTTACAGCATAAATTCTCGGGTTCTGTAGGCATTTAAGCACAATTTCCACAAAGACACCTGTAACATGAAGAATCTTTAGTGACAATGCAACTAGTCACATAATTGAAACTGTTATTTATTGTTTATTTATTAAATGGTTGCAAAAATACATTAAAGAAATTATGAGGTGTCCTTCTAGCCCTGCAAGACCCAATTTTATTTTCTGCTGTGACCTAACGTTTATATTACATCTAAAATCGTACCTAGCACTGCATAGGCACACATTACTTAGAAGTTTAAATTATTCGAAAAACATGTTTTTCATGACCATTAAATGTACATATCGTGTTCGTGTTGTGCGCAGTACGCTAACGTTACCCTGCCAGTACCTTAAAAGATAAAGTTACATAGTCAACCAACCATTCAGAAACATTCTATTCAAGCCTTAATTGCCAAAGTTCTTCTGGGACCTCCTCTTGTTCCGGGTCTGACTCCGACTCAAATTGATACAGTTGTACCAATGTGCCATCAGATCCTCCCACTGCAATACTTTCCCCAAGGGATATGCTCAACTGTTGTCAAGGCAGCACTCCACCCGTCTTGTGTCGACACTCCCCACGGAAAGAAGGGGTGGGGCGAAAAGTAGCCCATTATCATTTATATTGCCATGCACCGAAACACATCGCTGTTAACGGAGTTGTTTTTTACAAGGTAAAAATGGTGGGTTTTTTTTACACAACCATTGAAAATTTTTACCAAAGTAGGTTACAGACTTTTCAGGAATACCCTAAAGAATCATAATAACTTGTGGAAAATGGGCATCCAATGTCCCCTTTAAGATCCACAGGAACACTTGATAATTGCAGATGGGTGTGTTGGATCATAGTTAGATCTGAACTCTGCAGGTAGGTAGATCTCCAGGAACAGGATTGAGCACAAAAGGATTCCTGGTCTTAGGGTATGTTCAGAAGTTCTGTATGGGAATTCCCAAAGTCGGGTCACTTAGATAAGATATAGCAACCTGAGTCAGAACAGTTTGAATGTGTTTGGTGGTTGTAGCTTAAAAATGGTTTATCTGATTTGTGTGCTAAAACAGGTTGAAATCTCACACTTTAATACTAGAAACTAACTTAATAAAACAGGCTGTGTGACTATTAGGAATGATATTAGGACGATCAAAATGTAAAAGATGGTCTAGCTCACAGTGAGTCAGAGGAGCCAGAGACCACCAAGGCTGAGATGACATAGGAGAAGACCCCGGCAGAGCCGAAAGAGATAAAGACCACCATGGTGAAGCTGGTGGAAGAATAGACCACTGTGAAACTGGCAGAGTGGAAAAGCACGAAAGCAGATCCTGAGTGATAGACATCCACGGCAGAGCCAGAGGGGCCACTGACCACGATGGAGCAGGGGAATCGGAAGATTGAGGCAGACCTGGAGGTGGAGAACAAGATGGAGCTAAAGGAACAGAGGACCAGGCGATACCTCAGGTCAAGACCAATATGACATGCTGAAATAGCAGACATATAAACCTTCACTGTAGAAAAGGCTCTGCCATTGTCCAGAAGGTCCTGTAGGAAACATAATGCAACCGAAACCTGAAAGTACCTATCGGAGCACCATCCCTCAAACACCCTACATTTGTCAAGAGCCAGTTTCTGAGGGGAGGGGTGGAATATTTCCCCCTGTACTTGTGAGAGGAGATCCCTGCACACCGAAGACACATCTTGTGAGAGCCTGGTCTCCCTCAGTGAAAAAGTGAGAGACTGTTGTAAAATGTCTTGATGCGTTCCTATGATAGGAAAGTTCAAAACACAACTAAATTCAACCTGAGACCCAAGTAGACTATCTCCTGTAAATGAGTTAGACAACTCTTTGTCTGATATCTATTGAAACCTTATCTCTCCAGAGGCATCACTAGTGTGTTTGTGTCGCCCCCTGCTTGCTGCAGACACGGCGCACAAACAAGCAGATCGTCCAGATAAGATGTATCTCTGACCCCTGCATTCCTTAACTGCATCAGAGCCCCTTCCACACATTTACTGAATACCCACAGAGCGAGAAAAAGGCTGAAGAGAATTTTCACATACTCGTATGCTGTGCACTGATAAGCAAACCTCAGATATTTGCTGTCAAATTATGCATCCTGGAGATCTACCAAGGTGAACTAAAGTTTTGAGTGACAGCATTTTCAGTTTGTATTTTCTGAAGTGTTTGTTGAGGACCCGTAAATCCAAGATGGGGTGGAGACCTTCACCTCTTTTGGGAATCATAAAATAATGGGAGTAAAAACACTTGTGGATTCCTTCCATTGGAATCACTCTTATCACTCCTTTTCTCATTAAGGAGGATATTTCTTCCTCCAAAACCTGAGCCGATTCCCCCTGGGCCACTGAAATGACATTGAAAACAGGGGGCTTTAGAATTAATTGAAGTTAGTATCTCCTGTCTATAGTGATTAAAACCCAGGGATGACTGCGCATACATGCCAGTTCACTGCCTGAGCAGCGAGTGTTTTTTTCCACTTTTATCCCATTCTGCACCCTTGGCCCTTGGCCTGGATGCATCAGAGAAAATTATTTTTGATGGGGTGCTTGTGAACTTATGTCTTTCCTTCCTCAGAACAAACCTCATAGATGGAGGAGTAGACAACTATTTGGGGGTCACCTGAAGAACTTTGAACTGTCCACACAAACAAGTTTCACATTTAAATTCCTTCTCCTTTTCCAGCAGCAGGGAGAGACAATATCCAAAATAGCCGTCATGTGGACACCAGCTACAGTACAGAGCGTCTCATCCTCATTGACTGCTCAAGATTTGCCAGTTTTTGCTGTGAGACTTCACCGGTTCACTTATTCCAGCATAGTAAAGAGAAATCAAGGAACTGTCCAGGAAGTGCGTGTGGTAGATTTTTCCCTACGCACCTGACTTAGTTAAAACCCGGGTGTCCCAAACACCCATAAACCTATAAATTTATACTCTACTGAGCGTACTTTAATACCTGTTCGAGTCGGCCGACGTCTCGGCCTATTTTGGGGGCCTATCACCTGATAATAAGCTCTTTAGTGCTCCTCATCACTAAACACTATCACTATAGTATAGAAAAAGATCTCTAGTGCTTACACTGTAAAATGTAATTAGTTGAGTTTACTTAGAAAGCTTAATTGAACTGTGGGATTTACTTAAAAAACTTAAGGAAACCGATTGCCTTAAATTTAGCAAGTAAGTTAACTCATCATTTTGAATTGATAAAACTAGCTACCACACAGTACAGAGTACTTAGAAATCTTGAGTATTCACTGTAAAATGTAATTAGTTGAGTTTACTTAGAAAGCTTAATTAAACTGTTGGGTTTAGCTACCACACAGTACAGAGTACTTAGAAATCTTGAGGATTGGTAATTCAATTTTACAAACTGAGTACTTAGTTCAGTCATGTTAAAAATCTTGTTCACATTATGTAGAAACTGCCTTCAATTTCTCAAGCATTTTTTACTCAGTTGCAACAATGGACCATACATTTATTTGTATTTATTAAACTGGAGATACTGTTGAAAATAATAAAGTTTGATGTCACCATCATGGTGGAAAGTGTTTGCTTTAGTTGGGCTCTTGACCTTGACTTTTAACATTAGTGTTTCTCTGGCTGCAGTAACTCAGTGTTTGTAAGACACAGCTGTTATGGTGAAAAAAGCCAAGAGGAATGCTGGGATTGATCTGTTGCATCTTTCCTGATGATATTGTTGAATACCCACAGATTTAATCCTGAGGTTTATACTTGATCAAAAGTGTGGTTTGTCATTAAAAACAAATAAGTATTTTTTAATAATCAATGAAACTACAGCAAGAGACTGAGCACTGTTGAAATCTAAAAGTTTGTTTAGTCAAAAACATTTTAGACGATATAGACACACAGAGACATCAAGAATCAGCGTGTAAATCTCAACAACGGTGACATGCTTCATGCTGCAATGCATGCTGGGAGCCATGGATGAGTTTTATGATGGCTCCCAGCATGCATTGCATGTCACTTGAGATTTAAACGCTGATTCTTGATGTCTCTGTGTGTCTAAGAGTAGCCCAAAATGTTTTTTTTGCCAAATATAATATTAAAAATATATGATCTCATCCGTGCTCAGTCTCTTGATCTAGTTTCAGCAATAAAATATTTAATTGTTTATAGTAACAAACCACACTTTTGATCAAGTATAAACCTCAGAATTAAATTTGTGGGTATTCAATGATATCATCAGGAAAGATCCAACAGATCAATCCCAGTATTTCGCTTGGCTTTTTTCACCATAACAGCTGTGTCTTACAAACACTGAGTTACGACAGCCAGAGAAACACTAATGTTAAAAGTCAAGAGCCCAACTAAAGCAAACACTTTCCACCATGATGGTGACATCAAACTTTATTATTTTCAACAGTATCTCCAGTTTGATAAATACAAATAAATGTATGTTCCATTGTTGCAACAGAGTAAAAAATGCTTGAGAAATTTAAGGCAGTTTCTACATAATGTGAACAAGATTTTTAACATGACTGAACTAAGTACTCAATTTGTAAAATTGAATTACCAATCCTCAAGATTTCTAAGTACTCTGCACTGTGTGGTAGCTAGTTTTATCAATTCAAAATGATGAGTTAACTTACTTGCTAAATTTAAGGCAATCGGTTTCCTTAAGTTTTTTAAGTAAACCCCACAGTTTAATTAAGCTTTCTAAGTAAACTCAACTAATTACATTTTACAGTGTAGGTTTGCTGCAGCCTAATAACCAGACAGACTCCAGTCTATGCCTCAGAATATGCTTTAATCACGGCCGGGAAAGTTCTCATCATTCCAGAGAATCTCTTCCCGAACAAAGGAATACAACAGGTTTTATAGGATTTCAGGTACACCTTACAGTCAGTATGGCATGATCTATTACTCATTATCATCAGTCTCAATATGATTGGTTTAGATTTAAGGAAAACATCTCAGTTCCTCTGTCCCGCTTACTGCCGGAGTAAATTTAGATTAGAACAACTGAATCACAAGATCATCAAAAAATGTCTCAGGGTTAATAGTTCAGATTACTCAATAGGTCAAAACAACCTCTCAAAGACTATTTTTTATCTCCAGAAGGATGCTGTCTAGCCAGCACAGCAGAATGTTTCTGAATCAGAACACTCAGTCCTAGTGACTGTTTCTCTATTTCTAAGTTAGATTATTATTATTAGGCCTGTAGAAGAAAAGAAATGTTAGTTCATTATTAATTAGTTCAAAAATTCCATCACATGCGTTTGAAGAGCCAGTTGGATAAAGGTATAGTCCTCAAGGGATCAGTCACCCTGGGGGAGGAGGAGGAGAGAGATGGCTGCTAGATCCATCTTAGGTCAGTCATTCTGTAACGGATTGGTTGTGGAGTGGAAGGAGTAGAAGGCAAGGAGGTGAGGCAAGGATTTATGTACAGCTTTTAATACAAAACAAGAAGATAAACCAAAACAGGAGGGAAAACTCCAAAAATTAAACAATTTAACATAAAAACACAAGGTAAAAGAGCTAATACAATGATCTACAACAACAGACTGAAAAAGAGAAATGTAAATACACAGGATAATCAACTGAGCTAGAAACAGGAAAGGGAAATAATGAACCATGGAAGTGAACTCAAAAAAGAGGAAGTAAACTCAGGAGATGAAAACAGAAACAATTGAAAGAGTCCATTAAAACAAAAACACAGAGTAAACATGACATGTAGAGATTCTTTCCATCAGTTACAGTTCTGGCTTGGACAGATTAATGAAACTTATTTCAACATTTTTGTTAGGGCTGTACAATTTTTCATATTAATAATAAAGATTATGACTATGATTGCTGCAATTATCTCTTGCATGAACACTTGCTAAAGAGTAAGGCTGTAAACCTGGCATCCTGACCAAAATTTCCCATTGAGCCATTGACATAAAACATAGGTCTTCAACCCTGCTCCTGGGGACCCACGGTCAAGCAAAATTTATTTCCAACCTGCTTGAGCACACCTGCCTGTGATTTTCAAGCGATCCAGAAGAGCGTGATTAGCTTGTTCAGGTTTGTTTGAATAGAGTTGCTGCTAAACTTTTTGGTGCATTTTTAAACTCATCCGATACTGAGGACAGTCTTCTCTATGTGAATTCTCATGTGACGCTCAAGGCTTTTTTCCAATGTGAAACTCTTTCCACACTGAGGGCAGGTGAAAGGCTTCTCTCCAGTGTGAATTCTCATGTGACGCTCAAGGTGTAGTTTCGCTGTGAAATTCTTTCCACACTGAGGGCAGGTGAAAAGATTCTCTCCAGTGTGAAATCTCATGTGACTCATCAGGGATTTTTTCACTGTGAAACTCTTTCCACACTGAGAGCAGGTGAAAGGCTTCTCTCCAGTGTGAATTGTCATGTGACTCTCAAGGCTTTGTTTCACTGTGAAACTCTTACCACACTTAGAGCAGGTGAAAGGCTTCCCTTCAATGTGAATTCTCATGTGATACTCAAGACTTCTTTTAAATGTGAAACTCTTTATACAATAAACACAGAAGAAAGGTTTAGTTCCAGAGTGAATTCTCATGTGATTATTAAGACCATCTTGTTTGCTGAAACTCTTTCCACACTGAGAGCAGGTGAAAGGCTTCTCTCCAGTGTGAATTCTCATGTGATTTTTAAGGCAACTTTTCTCTATGAAACTCTTTCCACACTGAGGGCAGGTGAAAGGCTTCTCTCCAGTGTGAATTCTCATGTGATTCTCAAGGCATCTTTTCACTATGAAACTCTTTCCACACTGAGAGCAGGTGAAAGGCTTTTCTCCGGTGTGAATTCTCATGTGAACTTTAAGTCGACTTTGTTGTATAAAACTCTTTCCACACTGAGAGCAGGCAAATGGTTTCTCTCCAGTGTGAATACTCATGTGATTCTCAAGGCCTTTTTTCTTTACAAAACTCTTTCCACATTGAGGGCAGGTAAATGGCTTCCCTCCAGTGTGAATTCTCATGTGATTCTCAAGGTTTCGTTTGATTATGTAACCCTTTCCACACTGAGAGCAGGTGAAAGGCTTTTGTCCAGTGTGAATTCCCATGTGAATTTCAAGGTTTTGTTTCAATGTAAAACACTTTCCACACTGAGAACAGATGAAAGGCTTCTGTTCAGATTTAATGCGCTGCTTAAGGTTTGCTTGTTGATTGAACCACATCCCAACTTGATGGCAAAAAAAGGAATTTTCTTTCAGTTCCTTCTGATCTAAAATGAATATTAAAAAATCAATATCAAATATCAATTGAAGGACAATACAGGTTAGATAGCCAAATTAATTTATGCACCCCAATGACAGAATTCAACAGGTTTTTCTTTTTTATCTTTGACATACTACAGATTAAATCTGTCATTCTCATGTTATTGGTAACAGTAATACAAGGATATTTTTAAAATGCAATTTGCTATAGCATTTCCTCTATCACATGCGTTTTCCCTGATCAGATAGCTATCAGATTTATAAAGACGACTGCATTTACACTTGGCCACATAAATGTTTCTCCGCAAAACGGATATAGATCCAATCTTCAATTCCCACGCTATATGCAGATTTCATGGAGTTCACGTCACAAATAGCAACAAATATGAGTTGTATTTTATTGATCATCAGCTTATTTAAAAATCAAAGATGCAGCAGGAGCGCTGCAACAGCACTGTTAAGATCATTTACTCTCATTACTTTTAATGAAGATTATTGTGCTTTGAGTGCCTGAGACTTACTTTCAGTTTGATTTGCATCAATTTGCACGTTGTCTCGCTGAATAGATCAGCTGCTCATCTGTGGTGATGTGTGCTGCAGTAGCGCTGTCATATCTGCTATAACATGTTATTTGGCCCATAACACGCGCTCACACGTTTATTTTTTTAGTGTTTTTGTGTTGAGTTAAATTTACATATGTGGTTTCAACAACCAGTTGCATTTAGACGTGTTCAGTTTTGACTGGAATGCGTCCCAGACCACCTCCTGAAGTTTGAGTGATCGGATTTATATCCGTTTTGAATGTGTTTCGAATGGCATTTAGACCTGGTCTTTTCATGATCAGATAGCTATCCGATCAGAGAAAACACATGAAGTGACCATGTGTAAACAGGCCCTAAATTAGGTACTAAGATCCAGCTTTGGAGGTATAGATGCAGGTGGCCACATTGTTTTTGTTAGCATTAACACTACATGGACAACATGAAGGACCACCTACTCACATAACACAAACATTCAAAAAAGATTCAGTCAAAAATTATGTGCATATATGTTTTAGAAACAAATTGACATTTAAATATCAAGTTTTAGAAACAAATTAACATTTACAAACCCGATTCCAAAAAAGTTGGGACACTGTACAAATTATGAATAAAAAAGGAAAGCAATAATTTACAAATCTCATAAACTTATATTTTATTCACAGTAGAATATAGATAACATATCAAATGTTGAAAGTGAGACATTTTGAAATGTCATGCCAAATATTGGCACATTTTGGATTTCGTGAGAGCACATTCCAAAAAAGTTGAGACAGGTAGCAATAAGATGCCGGAAAAGCTAAATCTACATATAATGAACAGCTGGAGGAGAAATTTGCAACTTATTAGGTCAATTGGCAACATGATTGGGTATAAAAAGAGCCTCTCGGAGTGGCACTGTCTCTCAAAAGTCAAGATGGGCAGAGGATCACCAATTCTGTCACCAATTCCCCAATGCTGCGGTGAAAAATAGTGGAGCAATATCAGAAAGGAGTTTCTCAAAGAAAAATTGCAAAGAGTTTGGAGTTATCATCATCTACAGTGCATAATATCATCCAAAGATTCAGAGAATCTGGAACAATCTCTGTACATAAGGGTCAAGGCCAGAAAACCATACTGGATGCCCATGATCTTCGGGCCCTTAGACAGCACTGCATCACATACAGGAATGTTACTGTAATGGAAATCACAACATGGGCTCAGGGATACTTCCAGAATTGCAGGTGTTTTCTCTGGGCCAAGGCTCATTTAAAATGGACTGTGGCAAAGTGAAAAACTGTTCTGTGGTCAGACGAATCAAAATTTGAAGTTCTTTTTGGAAAACTGGGATGCCATGTCATCCAGACTAAAGAGGACAAGGACAACCCAAGTTGTTATCAGCGCTCAGTTCAGAAGCCTGCATCTCTGATGGTATGGGGTTGCATGAGTGCGTGTGGCATGGGCAGCTTAAACATCTGGAAAGGCACCATCAATGCTGAAAGGTATATCCAAGTTCTAGAACAATATATGCTCCCATCCAGACGTCGTTTCTTTCATGGAAGTCCTTGCATTTTCCAACATGACAATGCCAGACCACATACTGCATCAATTACAACATCATGGCTGCGTAGAAGGAGGATCCGGGCACTGAAATGGCCAGCCTGCAGTCCAGATCTTTCACCCATAGAAAACATTTGGCGCATCATAAAGAGGAAGATGCGACAAAGAAGACCTAAGACAGTTGAGCAACTAGAAGCCTGTATTAGACAAGAATGGGACAACATTCCTATTCCTAAACTTGAGCAACTTGTCTCCTCAGTCCCCAGACGTTTGCAGACTGTTATAAAAAGAAGAGGGGATGCCACACAGTGGTAAACTTTTTTGAGATGTGTTGATGCCATGAAATTTAAAATCAACTTATTTTTCCCCTTAAAATGATACATTTTCTCAGTTTAAACATTTGATATGTCATCTATGTTGTATTCTGAATAAAATATTTAAATTTGAAACTTCCACATCATTGCATTCTGTTTTTATTCACAATTTGTACAGTGTCCCAACTTTTTTGGAATCGGGTTTGTAAAGTCCAAGTTGCATAGGCAGTGACTTCTTTTCCTGCAAGTCTAAGCTGCATTTTAATAATAATAAAACAAATTAAAATGACCATAATAAAGAAATATAAATAAAAAGGTTCCCATGGTTTGTGAAGAAATCTTTCTTTTGAATAATTCAGGTAGTTTTACTAGGGCTGGGTAAAAAAATATTGATTTCGATTTTAATCAATTCTCATTTTTACGAACCAATATCGATTCTTAAATCCCAAGAATCAATTAGTCTAGTCTGTTTTCAGTTGATGACTGAACAGAACGTGAAGCACGCCTCACATCCAATAAATCGCAATAATCTTTGTGCTTTGTTAATTAATATATGAAGCAAAGTCTCAGATTTCAAATGACATCTATCTTATTATGAGATTCAAAAAATAAATACCATTTTGGTACAGTTTAATGTGTAGACAGATCACTGTAGCCTCAGTTCAAGAGAAGCGTCAGCCTGACGCTCATGTGAACTGATCCTTTAACATTCAATATTAATGTAGTACCAGCTGATTGCCATGTATTGTATTGTATGTAATGTAGTCCTATATTACAGCATTAGTTGAGAGACATTTTTTTATTGAGAAAATTTGCCATGTAGGCTACTGTACCTGATATACAGTATATCCAAAATAACTGATATCGAATCAAACTGCAAGTTAGTGAATTGAAATGCATAACTATGATGACAGACTGGCAGGTGAACATTTATTAATAAACAAGTTAATAAATGTTTATTGTTTAATTATTATATTTATTATTTAAAAAAATAATAATTTCCAACATATTTTGGGGTTTTGGGTTTTTTTTAAAAGCAATTTTGGGATCATTTTAAGCAAGCAATACAGCAGTTTTTACACAATAGTTGAGTTAAATAAAATTACCCAGCAGGTTCAGCAAGCATTTAACCCAGCTGCTGGGTTTGTCCATTTTCAACCCAACTTGGGTTGTTTTTTAACCAAACATATTTTAGAGAGTAATAATAATTGCAACTTGCACTCTTAAATGTGCATTGAAACTTGCCAACAGAAAAAAAAACTGTGCTCCAGGGGACCATATTCATATAACATCTAAGGCTAAATGTAGATCTTATCTGGCTGAGTTAGATGGTGATTGATACTAAAGAGTAGAAAACAGCTAGCCTGACGAGGTCATACTCAATTCTAGTTCGAATATGAGTCTGATACTGCTCCATTGGGCTTTGATTATGGGGGGGCGTATTTCAACCGATCCATGAAAGACCTCAATTGGATAGACCTACAACCAATCAGAGCTACAGAGTAAGTGATGTATGTTGAGCGACGCATAGTTGTCAACAGAACTCAACTGCACACATGCTGGAACTAGTAGAAGATGAGCGTAAACAATCTTTGCCAGTGTTGTAAAAAGAATAAGTATACACGGAGTACTTGCCAATTAATGCGCTGTTAATATCTTCTATAACGGACGCGATGGCGGAATCTACACATCTCAGTTCTTCAACAACAGCCATCATTGTTGTAAACTAATTCAACCCAAGCGCTCTTTGATGACGTGGCTGATTGCGTTTCTGGTGATAATCTGTCAATCATCGCCCTGAAAAAAGTGATTGGTCCGAACAGTTTCTGTTCGGGCATAATTACTCCTCTACGGATCGAGTCCAGGCCGAACTCCCCGACCTCAAAATGTTGTGGGCGGGGCTAAGTTCGGCTGGCATCCAGGCTAGAAAACAGTCTCTTCAGCTGTAAATGTCATTGGCTGTTAAAGTCTTTTGTTGATTATAATAAATCAACATTTTGATAAAACACACAAGCAGTCTTTCAGAATGCTCTCAATAACATGTAGCCTAGATCAGTTGCATATGCATTAGTGAGTTTGGCGGTGCTTATGGAGTGTCGCTCCGGGACAGGTGAGTATGAGGCTGGGAGGGAAAAAAAAATAACAGAATACTCACTACAAAAAAATAGACTACATAACTGGTTGTAAGGAATACTATATCGCGTACAACCTTCAGTTTAAACTAATAATAATAATTTGTTGTCGAAGTTTACCCTATTAAATTCAGTCATGCAGCAGGCTCTTCTGCCACTCAGTCCGGCTGAGGGCGCGTGTTCCGGCGGGAAAGTGACGTCAATGCATACCCTCTATACTTTGAAAATGACTACGCATACTTTGGGCTTGAGAGAATCTGATTCAATCATATCAAAACTAAGCGGAAGAAAGACGGACATATCTGATTATTTTGGGGTTTTGCTCTATACGTACACAAGTCACTTTTGCAAGTCATTCGCAACAGTTTATTTTATACACATAAGTTACGGATTTACGCTGCAATCTTATGTAGGCTTCACCTTTATCAATCTGTTCATGCAAAATCTTTTTGGTATAATTTCATCTTCATGAACAACAATAAACAGATACAGATTGACTCTTTGTAAGTGTAGATAATCAACTTGCCCTGTTTTATATTCGTCCGATCTTGCCCTGGTGAAGACTGGCAGGTTTTCGTTTGTGTCGTCTGGATGTTTTCATTCTGCTCCATCTTATCATCACACTATTTTGCTTCTCAAACTCGAGTGAGGCAGCTGTGTCCTTCCTAGTCCAATCCCGCGGAGACTTGTAGGTTACAGTCCTCCTCATCCGCAGAATGAGACGCTGTAGTAAAGCGTTTCTCGACAGGGGAGTTCAGAGAACATCGGGGGCGGCGCCACACCCCTCCCCCTACCCAAAGTTTTGTTTTCCAACATGTGATTAATTTCCCACCTTTATTCATAAAATTACCCTAAATATTATTTCGTTTGTCCTCACATTTTCTTTTATTTATCAAATGTAGATTTATGCCCATGTTACACTTAATTTTCCTGGTTAAGTATATTTTTAACATAATAACATTACATAAAAAAGAGAGACCAAATACAATTCCGTTGTCTATTTGTACACTATAATGTTCTATTTATTAAGTATTTTAATAATCAACTTATTTTCAGCAGTCGTCAAGCTTGTACACACTGCTCACAGACACGAAAATGTAGGCCTACCTTAAATTTCCCCAAGTATGGCAAGCCATTTTAACATTTAATCGTTAAAACGTACTAGTTTTCATGCTACTAGTGTTTATTCTTAGATACTAGTACATTTTTAAATAAACTAATTATTCATTAGATAAAAGTTCTTATTACAATAGTGGCTAGTATTTAATAAAACTTTACTTGTTAAGAACAATTAGAACTAATACTTGCTAACATGTTTATAAAAGATACTTCAATGTTATAATTTATGACGGATCAGACACAATTATTCCTTATTTTTAACAAATAGTTCAACAGACCCCTCACACAGCAATAAAACGAGGTGCCAAAGTGTCTGTGAACAACCCCCAATAGGTAGTAAAGGCCTCTGGTTACCATGGCAACAAAGACACATCAGCAAGGTAAGAAGGTTTTACGACCCAAAGGAATGTAGGGAGTCAATGGAAGGGATTGTCTTTTGTATTGTATACGGTGTTTGATGTACTCTGTGTGTGTGTGTGTGTGTGTGTGTGTGTGTGGATGGAGCTCTGAAGGTTGTGCTGTGATGAGGATTAAAATTTTGGCTCATACTTTTGAAATTATTACCAAAAATGATTACAATAATTAATTCATTTAAGACAGCATATAATGTTACATAAATCTTTTATTGACATTTGCCTTTGAACATTATTGTAAAAATGCAGGTTATAGAAAAGACGTGTGGTTTCTATAGCAACAGACTGTAAATATATTGCTTTGAATCTGTCTTTTTTAACATTAAGTCTTATATTCAGAGCATATCTATATTTACATTTGCAGATTACAACAACTCCCCATAATGTTCATCATCAGTGGCTTTCTGTACTGCTTTTGACAACGACAGGTCAGTCCTGTTTCCTCTCTACTGAAATTAATTTGTAGACTCTCATCATTACAGGATCAGAGACAATCCACAGGACCCGGAGCCTGAGGTTTCAGCTTTAGAACAGCAAACCTCAAAATAATCAATTTAACCAAGAGAATCTTACAAAAACTGTCAAAAACGATCCAAAGGCCAAGTTAAGACTGTATTAAGATCTAGTCTGATCAAACAGTAATTAGTTAGGGCTAATCAGTATTACTTGCTTTGCCAATTCAAATTAGTAAAATATACTTTTTTTATGTAACTGACAAAGTTATGTCTGCATGACAGTCTTGAGGAAATAATGAGATGACTAACTTAGACTAGTCTAAACAGTTTATGCAACCCAACACAGAGCCCCGCACATGAGCGAAATAGTAAATCGTGCGCACATTTTAGTGTATCGAGGGAATGAAACAGTATATTGTGCGTAAGATTTAATGAATCTAAGGATCGAAATAGTAAATCGTGCGCATGTTTTAGCTAATCGAACGAATGAAATAGTAAATCGTGCGCAACCTTTTAGCGAATCGAAGGAACGAAATAATAAATCGTGTGCACGTTTTAGCGAATCCAGGGAAGGAAATAGTAAATCGTGCGCACCTTTTAGCGAATCGAAGGGTCGAAATTGTAAATCGTGCGCACATTTTAGTGAATCGAGGGAACGAAACAGTATATTGTGCGTAAGATTTAATGAATCTAAGGATCGAAATAGTAAATCGTGCACATGTTTTAGTGAATCAAGGGAACGAAATAGCAAATCGTGCGCACCTTTTAGTGAATCGAACGAATTAAATAGTAAATCGTGTGCACGTTTTAGCAAATCGAGGGAACGAAATAGTAAGTGCGCACCTTTTAGCGTATCGAAGCATCGAAATAGTAAATCGTGCGCACATTTTAGTGAATCGAGGGAACGAAACAGTATATTGTGCGTAAGATTTAATGAATCTAAGGATCGAAATAGTAAATCGTGCGCAAGTTTTAGTGAATCAAAGGATCGAAATAGTAAATCGTGTGCACGTTTAGCGAATCGAGGGAACGAAATAGTAAGTGCGCACCTTTTAGCGAATCGAAGGATCGAAATAGTAAATCGTGCGCACATTTTAGTGAATCGAGGGAACGAAACAGTATATTGTGCGTAAGATTTAATGAATCTAAGGATCGAAATAGTAAATCGTGCGCAAGTTTTAGTGAATCAAAGGATCGAAATAGTAAATCGTGTGCACGTTTAGCGAATCGAGGGAACGAAATAGTAAGTGCGCACCTTTTAGCGAATCGAAGGATCGAAATAGTAAATCGTGCGCACATTTTAGTGAATCGAGGGAACGAAACAGTATATTGTGCGTAAGATTTAATGAATCTAAGGATCGAAATAGTAAATCGTGCGCAAGTTTTAGTGAATCAAAGGATCGAAATAATAAATCGTGTGCACGTTTTAGCGAATCAAGGGAAGGAAATAGTAAATCGTGCGCAAGTTTTAGTGAATCAAAGGATCGAAATAATAAATCGTGTGCACGTTTTAGCGAATCAAGGGAAGGAAATAGTAAATCTTGCGCACGTTTTAGCGAATCGAGGGAACGAAATAGCAAATCGTGCGCACGTTTTAGCTAATCGAATGAACAAAATAGTAAATCATGCGCACGTTTTAGCGAATCAAGGGAACGAAAAAGTAAATCGTGCGCACGTTTTAGCTAAACGAACGAACAAAATAGTAAATCGTGCACACGTTTTAGCTAATCGAATGAACGAAATAGTAAATTGTGCGCATGTTTTACTAATCAAGGGAACGAAATAGTAAATCATGCGCATGTTTTACTAATCAAGGGAACGAAATAGTAAATCGTGCGCACGTTTTAGCGAATCAGGGGAACAAATTAGTAAATCGCGCGCACCTTTTAGTGATTTACTTTTTTCTCTGCATGTCATGTGCGGGGCTCCGGATATTTCACCCCAAAATTGAACAAAAAAGAAAAAATACATGAAAATAGATTTTATATTCACATAAATATGATTCATACTATTTTGTAATCACATAAATAAAATTAAATAGATTTTAAGGACCTAATTTCACTTTTTTTTCTCACATTGTGACATTATTTTCATGACAATTAAGCACATTTAAACAAAAAATAAAAAATTAAAAAATTAAACCAACCCCTTGAAATTGTTTACTGCAAATAATAATAATAACAATTAAAATGTATTTAAATAGTGAAGCATACATCATGGTAGTATTTGTTGTGAAATAAAATAAAGGATGTTTTTCATTTTTTATTTATTACTCCTTGGGGTGAAATGTGTGACCCTGACATTTTTTGTAAGATTCACCAAACCATCAGACAGGCAATTATTTTGATCACCATCTCTATCTGTGAATGACACATAGTATGTTCTGTGCCTGGAAACAACCCTTCAAACACAAAATAACACAAGTGCTATAGATATAGATATACATACATTAAAAGCTCTGTGTTGTCAATCACAGGACATTCAGGTGAGATGTTTGCACTTCTGTGTCTGTGAACAAATGTGGCAGTGTGGAAACAGATGGAGTTCAGAGGGCACAGCGAGCCGAATTACACCGTACAAATACTGTAGAAAATCAGCCGTCTGTGGCCTAAAAACTCTGACTCTTTCCTGAGCTGTTCATTTAGAAATCTAGAATTCCCTTTAAAATTTGAACCAATTGTGGTAAAGAAAATGAAGTGATGTAATCAAACTCAGATTTTGACATCAAATCCCATTTAAGAAGTAGTTTTGATCTGTGCTGGATCACATCACATCAGAACAGAGCGGGGTTCATTGCTGCAGCTAAGGCTTTTAAAAAACATTTCACAATATTAAAATGTTCTCATATTGCATTGCTCTCCCGTAATAGTGCTTGGCACAGAAATGTGTGTTTGCAAATGACTCTCAACTTATTTCTTTACATTTATAAACGTATATACATTCTTACACGATAATGTACAAACAAAGATGTAAGTGCAAATACAATATGCATGCATGTCACTTTAAAATCTCTTTAAAACGGAAATGAGTTTCACACAAGAGCTTCAGAACTGCGAATATAAACAACTGTATCCAAATGCAATGGCAGAGAGAGCGAGTGAAGGGCAAAAACTCCACAAAACTAACATCTTCAAGAGCCTCGACCATCGAACGGTCGAAGAAATAATTACTATGAAATAATACTGTCAGGTCACTGTAACAATTACACTTAAGAAAAGCTTCAGTCACTGGCATGTCATGGGAAAGACTGGCTGCTGTCACATCTGGATTGAGATCAAACTGGAAACATTAAATAATAGGAAATAAAAACCCCTCAACATAACGAGATTCAGTATAAAGTGAGTACTTGGCTCTATAAGACATCATCATGACCTTTGACACCAGTTGTGTTTGTTCGTTCAGTCTGAGTTTATAATAGGGCCGGGCGATATTTTTTTTTGTGTGTGTGTGTGTGTGTGTGTTTATAAAATATCATATATTTATAAAATGAAGCAACATTGTGATGATTTTATTTGGCCACTGAGTCTCTGATTTTGACTTCAGTAGCAGTTAAAAGTTTGATTCTTTTCAAAATGTATTTTTTAAATGATCTGATTTAAATCTCTGATTCAATGATTTGTTTGCATCAAGTCTTTTATATGTTAATATTGCTATTTATGTACTGTTATATTTACTGTATTTTACTACTTGCATTAAACATTTTCAATCTAACTGGCAACAATTTCTATTTGGTTGAAATTACTAAAAGAAATCAGCCTTCAGAGCATATATATAAAAATTAATATATACCGAACACGTTCAAAAGGCTGAAAAAATTTAAATATATATTTTACATCTTTTTTTAAAATTAAAATATTAATTTCAATATACTATTATCACTATAATATCGCCCAGCCCTAACTGTCTAAGTAATAAATTCTTATATAAATATGGTCCAGAATGCTGGTAGCATTTCAACAAAACAATGCTTTAAAGTTTACACTTTTCCTGCGGACAGGTAAAAAGCTTTTATCGACTTATCTATTTTTGACATTACGAAATAAACACTTTATTCACATGAAGAGAACACAACCTGTGTGCTCAAGCAGACTGATTTACTGTGTACTCTCATCAATTTGGCTGTGAAAGAGCTCTGTGACGCCCCCTGGTGGAGTAAATCCCACTATTATCCACTAACAGTGTCCGTTCAGTCAGTGCTGGGAGCTGGAATCGGTCTGTGTGTCCGCTGAAGACGCCGTCATGTGTGAGAGCAACCCAACCTATCCGTGAGGAGCGCAGCTGCGTTTCCAGTGAACGTCCAGCAGGCGGCGCTCTCGCTCTCTCAGACTCTGGGCTCCAGTCTGTGAGACAGTTCAAACAGTGTCTGCTGATTGTCAATGATGTGAAGGTAATGGACACTCGATCGCACTTCAGCACTGTCACACGGGGAAAGCTCATTTCCTGGGAAGCGGAGAAATCAATGGAGTTAAAAGATTTATTCACCTCAGTTCTAATGAAGAGAGAGAGACGCTACACTGCTGCATTTCACACTAAGCTTGACCTGAAATTTTAGAACTTAATTCATATGGATGCATCAATATAGACAATTTGCCGGATAATTAGCAGTGTCTGTAAATACAAAAAATAAATAAATGCATATTTTTTTATAGCTGATCACTAATATGATAATCATAATAACAATGATATAAAACACTAAGATATATATATATACTTGATATTCTTGTTTGATAATTCTCAAGTCAGAAACAATTAGAAAACGCTTTAAAACAAAGCGTTTATTTTTGAAAATAAATTTGCAAACATTTAGATGAAAACATAGCAAACATCGCAAAAATTCTTAGAAATAATAATATACAATACTGTATTCTTGTAGTTAAATAACAGCATATAAACAAAAATATGCAAAAATATGATTAAATATATTTATAATATATTTAATATTACTTTATTAAACAAAAATAATCTGTCAAAAAAGTAGCATTATTATATTTTAATAATAAAATATAAACTAAAATAACTAAATTACAGATAGCTGATTTTATATATATATATATAGATAGATAGATAGATAGATAGATAGATAGATACATAGATAGATACATAGATAATAATTATTTTTATAACCTTTATTATTTGTTATTTAATTTAAAATGTAAATGCATATTATTATGGCTGATCACCAATATGATAGCTTATAAAATTGTAGCTTTAATATTTTATATCTTATAATAAGATAAGGCTGATACTATTACAATAACTCAAATATTGTATATATTTATTAATATACAGTATATAACCAAAATAATTCCTTTTAAATTGTTTTTAGAGTGAAAACATTAAAACTTTTCTTTTTAAATGCTGGTAACTGGTTAATAATGTTATTTTGTTCTAATAATTTTTTACTAAACCAAAGATCCACATTTTTTTCCACAATTACTCAGAATTACACCACTACCAGCATCTTTTTAAAAATACAGTTTTTGCTCAAATGCCAAATTTAAAAAATCACTTAAAATCCCTGATATTAAGGCATATTCTGTGTTTATATTAATTAAACCTTGTGGCAACCGTGTGATGCTTTCGTTTTGATTTGTAAAAATCATAAATTAGCTTTGTGATTGGACACTCAATAGGAGGAAAGACTGACCTGCTTGATCCGTCTGACAGTGGCGAATGAGGCGGACGGTGTCGGCGATCATGTGCTGAAAACACAGACAGACATCAATAACACATCTGAAGAGTGACCGGTGAAGACTCTCAATCACTGACACTCACCAGCTTCTCAAAATTCACCAGATTATCATGAAATGTTTTGTTCCCCTCATGGATGAAGGTGATATCTGAAAACCAACAGAGATCACAACATTACGAGACCCAGAAACAAATCACGGGCCATGCAAAAAGAGTACCTGTGTCATCATTTCCTTGACATCAGCGGGCGGCACGTTTACCTTTAAGCAGCAGAGGCATGAAGGGTATTTTAGGCGGCTTCATTTTCTTGAAAGCGTCTCTGTAGGCTTTGTGATTCATAGATGGATCCTGAGGAAGAAGTCAGATGAATCTCTTTATGTTACTCTTGAGGCACGACGACTGATGTACATTTCATAAAGTTGACATGAAATCAAAACCAACTATATTTATGTTTGTTTTATGTTTACGTAACTGAGTTTGACTTACCGTCAACAGCTCAAGTTCAGAGAAAAGCTTTTTGAATTTTCCAGGAACTTTCTGCAGGAAAGAGAGCCACAGAAACTGAGTATCTCCTCCTCGTTTAAAGTCACCATGAAATCAAAATTGACAATTCTTATTTTTTAATGGAGGATTGCAGTATTTATTATAAATCATTTATCCATGCACATCATATTTTTTTTAAAATTTGTGTGCCTTGAGATCTTTAATCAAAATATCTTTCCCTTCCTCTTACAGCATCTCTTCTCTTCTCTGATGATGTGTTTACTGATGTGAGGGCGGGGCAACCTGTCACTCACATGAGATCCACCAATAGCAAACCGCAACCATCCAATCAACTCCCCATGGACAAAATCAAGCCCTGTCCCACATTTTCTCTTGTTCAAGATGCCGTTTCACTTGGATATATGTCATAATAGGATAGAAAATACTATTGCAGGGTCTGTTTAATGCCGACTTTTGCATTGTTAGTCAAAAGTACCAGTACTTCGGTACCAATTCAGTACTGAAATTTTAAAAATGTGATACCAGCATTTCCCCCTAGCATTTTGAGCGCCGTTGAGCAGATTCTTAAAGGGGACCTATAGTATAATGCCACTTTCACAAGATGTAATATAAGTCTCTGGTGTCTCTGTGAAGTTTCAGCTCAAAATCCCCCACAGATCATTTATTATAGCTTGTCAAATTTGCCTCTATTTAGGTGTGAGCAAAAACATGCAGTTTTTGTGTGTGTCCCTTTAAATGCAAATGAGCTCCCAGCCCCCTTTCCAGAAGAGGGCGGAGCTTTAACAGCTCAACAACAACAAAGCTGGAGAATCTCACGCAGCCAAAATGAGGATTGTCAGTAACGGTGTTCAGTGGTATCAGTTTCCGGTTAGTTGGTTTCTGTTTTTCTCACATTGCGCTGGTTAGACCAGACTGTCTATTAAACATCATTTAACATTGTATGTTCTGTGGTTTTGCCTCTGTTTACTTTCAGTGTGGAGAGACAAATTATTTGGAAACTAAACTAGTGTCATCATGTGTAGAGTCAGTAAGTGTTTTTACCTCCCATGTCTGGTTGAGGCGGCTGACGGCTGCGGTGTTTAAGCCCATGATGATGGCAAACGAGGAGTTCAGGTTCCTCTGCGCTTTACAGCTGAAACACAAACACACACACACACACACACACACACACACACACACACACACACACACACACACACACACACACACACACACACACGAGTCAGTCTCTGCCTTCCAGCCACAGAGAGTTTAAACTCCCACACAGTGATTAACCTCATCATTACCAGAACCTCTCTGAGAGTAAAGATATTAACCACAGTCTGACCGGCTGATGCATGTGCCACACATGAAGGTAAACACTGAGTCTTTGAACGACAGCACGGAAAGTATTTTTGGTATTTTCGTCTGACAATTGCTCTTTATAACTTATAAATAACAGTAATTAATTCTCATGTCAGAAACAATTAGAAAATGATCTAAAACGAGGTTGAAAATAAATTTAGATTGCAAAACAAAATAGCAATTACAAAAAATATATATTGTAAATAATAATAATATATAATATTGTATTCTTAAAAACAGCATATAAACTAAAATATGCAAACATATGATATTTATTTATTTAATGTAACTTTTAAAAAAAATCCATATAAAAATGTGTTCATCATAAAACAGCAGCATTATTATATGTTAAAAATAAAATATAAACTAAGATAACTAAATAAAAAATTTATATTCATAATAGATCAATATCATTTTCTAATACACAAGAATAACCCATATATGCCACAAAAGCAGTATTATTATATTTTAAACTACAATATTAAAATAAAATGTAAATATTTTAATATATAAATATTTTTATTAAACATATAAGTAATCATTATCTGTCATACATTTTTTAAATATATCGATATTGACAAACAAGATAAAATTCAATATTATGTTTATAATAAAATACAAACTAAAATAATACAATATTTTTATATATCAATAATTTTATAAATAAACATGAGTAATCAGTGTCATAAAATGTAAAAATTATTATATTGTGATGATAAAATAAAACATTTAATAATATAATATTATTTGATCAAACACAAACAACCAGTATTATATTTTAATAAAATATAAACTAACATATTTTTAAAATTTTAATATATTAATATAAATTTTATTAAATATATAAACAGACACTATATGTCATAAAACAGTATTATATTATTTTAATAAAATATAAACTAAAAGAATAAATTATGTTTTACATTTTTAATGTATTATTTTATTAAAGATAAAAAATAATGAGTATCAGTCAGCAGTATTGGTTGATCAGAGCAGAACGGCATTTGTTTTCTGATTTACATCTGTGAAATAATCTTCTGTACTACGTTTAGACAGATGAGAATCCTGAACAGAAAGTCTGAACACATTTCGACTTGTCTTCAGCTGTACACTGACTGAGACTCACTGAGCAGCGATCTTGATGAACTTCTTGAGCAGCTGGACTCGTTTCCCGAGCGACGGACACAGCAGCACCTCTGACATCACCCACTGCTGCACCTCATTGCAGCGCTGCAGCAGGAACTCCAGCGCCACCGTGTGTCCACTGCTGGCCTGACGGCTGAACGTGTAGAAGATCAGCTCTTGCTGTGAGGAAGAGAGAGAACGTCATCACTGAGGCTTTTCATATTCCACATCCACGTCTGTTCTGAGAACATCCAAATGTGTTTTAAAAGAGCAAATGTGTCATTCAAAAGTTGATTTCATGATGACAGCAGTGTCTTCACCTCATGGATGGAGTTGAAGAGATTCCAGTCGAAGTTGGTAAGAGCCACGGCCACGTCCCACGTGTTGATACCCAGCAGTCTGACAGGCTTCTGTCCCAACTCAGGACATTCAGTCAGGGGCGGCTGAGAGAGACACAAACGCCATTACAGAAGAGCATTCAGACTTTAAACCTCAAAATCGAACACAATTACAATGTAAAGAGTTGACATAGTCCTACCAGGATCTCGCTGAGGTCTCTTCGACAGGCGATCAGTCTGCCGGGCGCCACCAGAGACTCTGAATAAATACTGTCGTGCGGCTGAAGGACGCGCTTCTCTGTGACACAGAAGAGAGAGTGAGTGTGTTTGTCTGTAGAAACAACAGGGTTTGCGGTTATGTCTGAGTCATGTGCGTCTGAACCTCCGCTGTACGTCTGGACCACCAGCATCATGTCGTCTTCAGATCTGTCCATCCGCTGAGCCACGATGTGCAGCAGCTCCTGAGCCACGACCGCAGGCTTCACCCGCATACTGAGATACGAATCACAGCTCACGTACACGCGACACATGACTGAGAAACAAACCGAGAACCACAGACAGAGAGTGACTCATTGAACTTTCAGTCATTTTAATCAGTGAATCTCATGAAAACTGTCAAAAATATGTCTGGATTCATTTCATCCCAGTCAAAAGATTTGAATATTCATTGATTCCTATTATGTTATTATATTTATTATATATATTATATTTAAAAAAGATTCAGTTTTATTATTTAGATATTATTATTTATTTTAATGTATTTTTCCATAAAGAAAATTTTATAAATATATTTTATTTACATTTATATTTTAACAAGTTTATATCTGAATACTATTGCTGTTTTATAATGTTATTTACATTCACATTATATTGCATTAAAATGATTAAAATATTATATATAATAATTATATTTTTTCACAGACAGTTTTGTTATATGACATTTGTTTCATGACAGTTATCTATACTGCAATGCAAAAAAAATTTAATATACATAATTTGATATGCCAAATGATATAAAAAATATCAAAATAAATATTTATATAAATAAATTAAATATATATAGGTCAAGTTTACAATTAAAACACACACACACAGACACATATATTATTAATATTATAATACAATTAATTGTTAATATTTATTTTTATATTTTTTTATATAATTTTGCACACAGAATATCTTCAGATATAGTTATAGTATACTGTATACTGAAATGCAAAAAAATTGCAATATAGGTAATTTAATGAAAATAAATTTTTAGATAAATAAATTAAATATATAGGTCAAGTTTCACCCTAAAATCAAAACAAAACTTCATTTTTAATTGGTATATATATATATATATAATATATTAATATTTATTTTTATATTTTGTATATCATTTTGCTACAGAATGCAAAAAATTGTGATATACATAATTTGATATGCAAAATTATATATAAAAAAAATAAATAAATAAAAAAAAATATATATATATCGGTCAAATTTCACCCTAAAATCAAAAAAAATTCATTTTATATATATATATATAATATATATATATATATATATATATATATATATATATATATATATATATATATATATATATATATATATATATATATATATATATATATATATATATATATTTATTTATTTATTATATTTATTTTTAATATAATTTTGCAAAAAAAAAAAAAAAAAAAAAAAAAATATATATATATATATATATATATATATATATATATATATATATATATATATATATATATATATATATATATATATATATATATATATATATATATATATATATATATATATAATTTTTTTTTAATTACTTTCCTCATTACATTTATCCCAAAAACGTAGGTATTATAAATATTTTATTTATTTTTCAGTTTAGATATAGTCATTTAGCTTTGATATCTGTTTCATTTCTATTTATTTTGGGCATTTAAAAAAACACAGTCAGAGACTTTCACACCTTAAATATGTGGGTGTATGTACTATATGTCATATGTTTGCAGAAGAGCCCACAACATGAGAGGATTGAGGTATTACCGTCTTTAGTCTCGACTGGAGACCCTCGGAGAGGAACACAGTTCTCCTTCAGACTCAGCTGCTGGTAGAGCGCTTTATTCTGGAAGGACAAGGAACATTTGAGAATGGCCTCCTGTAACCAAGTACATAATTCTTATTTTTGGGTAAATTCTTCTTTCTTTTCACGATTTCCCTCACCTTTTGATGTGGAGAATAGTCGTCCACCGTACTGAGGGGAAAAAAGGGAGAAAGCAACTTAGAGACACATAATGAGACATTCATGGCTGCTGAAATGTGAGTCTGACAGATGCTGCGGTAGGAAGTGAACTGAGAGACGGGCTGATTTAACACCTCTGTCAGCCAGTCACGAGCGACACCGCGGCAGTCTGGGCAGACAGAGAGAGACGTGTGGGCCAGCTGTCTCTTGTGAGACTCCTCTCTCGCTCTACATTTGTCTCTGTCGCCAACTACTTCCATCTATCTGAAGAGTGATGCTCTAACAGGAAGTGAAAGACATTATTGTGTCTCTGTCTCGCTGCGCTGCTCACTGTGACAGGTTTTGTTTTAACAGGGAAACAGCAGGATAAATGATCATCTTGTCCCTTATTTTAACACAAAACATTTCTGTGGACAATAAGACGCTGACTTTCTTTTTTTTCTGTGACAAATGTGAGATGATTGGGCTCAGAAGCTGCTTTAGAGCTCAGGAGATTCAAATTTGTCTCAAATTTTTCTCCCAAAGTCCATTAGAAAAAATGAAAGCAGACACAAATGAGCCAGTAATTGTCATACAGAGCTATAAAATTAATGTACATAACAGCTCAGATTGGTTTTGGGAGAATTTAATGAGTTCATAAAGAGATCTCTGGATTTTGATTGCAGAATTTGCCTGTTTTGGCCAATTTGAGCACAATTTGAGACACTGTTGAGATCATTTCTGAAATTTTAAAAGAGATGTGAGATTACTGGTGTCTGAAAAGTAGGAGACTCAAGCTAAAGTCTCAATTTGACAAATAATTGAGAAATTAAAGATATTCAAATTAACTTGATGAGAAATGTTTGAGTTCATAATGAGATCTCAGACTTTTATATTCAAACCTGAGAAAAGCTTTAATTGCATTGCTGTCCAGGAGAAATAAAGGAGATTTTAAATAAATTCAAATTCTCTTGATGAGAAATGTCTATACTGAGATCTCTGAGCACAGTTTGAGACATTATTGAGATCTCTTATGAAGCTCTAGAGCAAAAAAGACTCAAACAAAAGTCTCAATTTAATTTCATTACTGTCCAGGAGACACAAACGAGATCTTAAACACATTCAAATGAACTTAATGAGAAATGGTTGAGATCATACTGAGATCTTTGACTTTTATTGGCAAATTTGAGCACAGTTTGAGACATTATTGAGATCTCTTATGAAACTCTAGAGTAAAAAAGACTCAAACAAAAGTCTCAATTTAATCTCATTACTGTCTAGGAGACACAAATGAGATCTTAAACACATTCAAATGAACTTAATGAGAACTTTTTGAGTCCATACCGAGATCTCTGTCTTTTATTTCCAAATATGAGCACAGTTTGAGGCATTATTGATCTCCTATGAAACTCTATAGAAAAAAAGGCTCAAGCAAAGGTTTCAATTCAATCTCATTGCTGTCCAGGAGAAACAATGAGATACTAAACACATTCAAATGAACATGATGAGAAATGGTTGAGATCATACTGATATCCAAATCTGAGCATAGTTTGAGACAATATTGAGATCTCTTATAAAACTCTAAAGCAAATACGTGAGATTATTAAAGAATCAATTCTCCATTTCATCTCAATGCTCAGTTACATCAATGACACAATTGTTCATTTCTCCCTTTTCCTCATCTCACATACGTTAAACCCAATTACCATCTGCCCTTCGGGGAGCCAATCAGATCAAATGGGCGTGAGCACAGTATATCTCCACCCCTCACAGCAGTCATAATCACACCTCCGAGTCGGTCCCCTCATTTAGTGGGATTACCAACATATGCCTGCCAAACCCTGAGGATGAGCACTGCTCCACCGGGAGGAACCTGCATGCGGGATCCGGGCAGAACAGGAATGTTTCCAGACTAAGCTCGATTCACTGAGGCTAAGCTGATGAAATGGCAAACGTAAGGAGCTCAAGAGGAACTCGCTTCCAGAGCCTCGCTGCTCCATCCTCAGGATGTGTATGTCATCTGCATTGGTTTTGCTTTACTTGTAAGGGCCACATCTGTCAAAACGCCCTTACAGATAACCTGCTAACACTGATTTATGAAGAAGTTCAAGTGATCCTCGCTACTTAAAATGGTTCAATTGAAATTAAAAATGCAAAAGTGTGTGTGAGACTCACTGTCTCCTCCGCAGAAGTTTCTGAAACTCCTTCAGGTCCTTCTCCAGCATGGGGAACTCATAAACGTCCTCCAGCACGTATCGATACAATGTCTGCCAAACAATATATTTATATTAGTGGTCTGATCGATCAGAAGATGTTTGGCATTTTTTAACATTAAAACAATAACATTTGCCATTTGGAAGATTATACTTTAACAGCAGAACTGCCTACTATGATCATATTCTATATAAAATAATATAATAATACAAAACGCAAAATAACAACATCATATATTCTTATTAAAACAAAATTTTAAAGATTTATATATATATATATATATATATATATATATATATATATATATATATATATATATATATATATATATATATATAAATTATTATTATTGATAGTTTTATAATATTTTAGTATTTTTAAATATTTGTTATTCAAAACTTTTAGTAGAATTTCTACCTGTATTTTACATATTTACTCAACAAAAAACATATTTCAAAATTAAAAAATTAAAATTAAAATTAAACCTAAAATTAAATTTATATAACATTTTAATATTTAAAATATTTTTATTCTATTAAGTCCATCTGCAAAATTTCTACAAGTTTTATACACAATATTTACTCAAATTTAAAAATATAATTGTATTTATATTTATGTAATATTTATTTTTTTAAAAATAGTATTATACATATTTACTTTTAAAATATTTCATAGTAAAATTCAGTAAAATTATATTTATATAATATTTTAATATTTCATAAAAATGTAAGGCTGTCAATAATATATATATATATATATATGCATGCTGGGCAGTAAAGGGAAGATTTGAGCTCCTAGATTTATTACCCAGCATGCACTGGGAATGTACGTTTTAATGGTGTACATTCCCTCAATGCACGCTGGATAATGTCAGTACACAAATACAGTGAAGAAACAATGTACTTTTACTGTTTCAGTGCAGTAAAACAACAGCACCTACATCCCTATTCCTGCAGAAAAACACACACAGAGTCTCAGCAGCATCATGTGCATCTGTTCTCAGCGGTGCTGTAGCGTTTGATGGAATCTGAATGTTTTTGTGCGTGTCGTGTGTAATTGAGCCGGTAACACGCGAGCGTCCGCTGTGAGCGTGTCTGACCCAACACCCCCCCCCCCCCCCCAATTCTGCCTGTTACCAGGCAACTATCACCTGGGAAACACTCCATGTAATGATTTATACGGCGACCGTGAAACAGCCTCGTCACTGCAATGACACTACGGTTGTCATGGAAACACTGCGTGAGTGTGTGCGTGTGTGTGAGTGGGTGGAGACAAAAGCAGGTAAGAACAAGATGTGCATTTGTGCTGTGTGTGTGTGTGTGTGTGTGTGTGTGTGTGTGTGTGTGTGTGTGTGTGTGTGTGTGTGTGTGTGTGTGTGTGTGTGTGTGATCTCCTGAAGATGACAGACTGAAATCTGTGAAACATCGACACACGCAAAACAATCTACATACACATAATAAATACCTAAACACAAAATGAACAACTACACAAACACACACTCAGTTTCAGTGAACACATGGTTAGTGCTTTTAATGACGCTTGAAAGTGTTTTCTGAAGTGTTTTCATCTGAGTGTGGCCTTCAGCAACGAGCAGAAGGGAGGAAAGATGTTTTCTGGAGCGAAAATGAGAAAAACCATTAAGCGAACTCAAGTCCTGACATGAGGCAGAGACGATCCCTGAGGAGAACCGCAAGTCTGTGAGTCACTAAACTAGAACTCGAACACTAAACCACCAAACACACAGAGTGAGAGTTTTTTACACAATCACAGATAATCACAACACATTAGATGGGGACCAATGAGATTTCACTGCAGGTCAACGCAACATAACGCTTATAGAACTGCATGACAAATAACTGTGGGAGCTTGTTATTGACAGCCTTGAATTTTTTTAAAATATTCAAATATTATATGAATACAAGTTACTGACAGTCTATTAAATATTTTTAGAGTTTGTGTAAATATGTAAAATATAGGTAGAAATTCTACTGAAAGTCTTGAATAAAAATATTTAAAAATAATAAATATTAAATAAATATAAAAATATATTAAAAATATAATTTTGAATTTTGAGTAAATATTGTGTAAAATTTGTAGAAATTTTGCAGATAGACTAAAAATTAAAATATAATTTTACTGACAATCTATGAAATATTTTAAATTTTTTAATAAATATGTAAAATACATAATGATTTTTTACTGACAGTCTTGAATAAAAAATATTTTAAATATTAAAATATTATATAAATATAAAAATAAAAATGATATAAAAATTATTTATATTGAAATTGTGCAGATAAACTTGAATAAAAAATATTTAAAATGTTAAAATATATAAATATAATTTTACTGACAGTCTATTAAATATTTTTAAATTCTGATTAAATATGTAAAATACATGTAGAAATTCTACTGACAGTCTTGAATAAAAATATTTAAAATTACTAAAATATTATATAAATATAAAAATATATAAAAAAATCTTTTTTAATTTTGAGTAAATATTGTGTATAAAACTTGTAGAAATTTTGCAGATAGATAAAATATTTTAAATATATAAATATAGTTTTACTGAAAATCTGAAATATTTTAAAATGTTTAATAAATATGTAAAATACATAATAATATAATCTAAATATAAAAATATTAATACAAAATTATTTTTATTTTTAGTAAATATTGTGTATAAAACTTGTAGAAATTTTGCAGATAAACTTGAATAAAAATATTTAAAATGTAAAAATATATAAATATGATTTCACTGACAGTCTATTAAATATTTTTAAATTCTGAGTAAATATGTAAAATACAGGTAGAAATTCTACTGACAGTCTTGAATAAAACATATTTAAAAATATAAATACATTTTTTTTAATTTTCAGTAAATATTGTGTAGAAAACTTAAATAAGAATATAAAAAATATTATATAAATGTGAAAATATTAAATGTGTTTTTTAGTAAATATTGTGTAAAATTTTACTGACAGTCTTGAACAAAAAAATATTTTAAAATATTAAAATAATTATAGAATATTAAATATATATTTTTTTACATTTGAGTAAATACTGTATAAATTACTTGTAGAAAGTTTACTGATAAACTTGAATAAAAATATTTAAAAATATATAAATGTAAAATTTTCTAATATAACAGTTCATTTTTCATCTCTTAGCTTTTGTTAAATAATCAGCATTACATTTATCATCGGACACGCTGCTTTCAAGACATAGTACCTGATGTCTTTTGAAAACACATTAAATAATGAAAACAACACCAACAGCAGCAGAAGACAGACGGTTAACACGGTTTTTAAATCACGTAATACTTCCACACAGATTCCTCTCATAAATTGTATACATTAAAAATATAAAATTTCCCAGAACGTTCGGCTAACGTTATCACCTTCATGAAGAGTTTGACGTTCTCCTCCTCCCGCAGGAAGTCCTTGTAGAGCGTGCTCCACTGGGAGACCAGGTGCAGGACCTTCCTCTTCCTGTAGAGGGCCTCCTTCCCTTCCTCCTTCCCTCGGCAGCGCTTCGTACAGTAGGTGAGATCAGGTTAAAGACAGATAACACACTCTGTATGCAAACGGCATCAACTGAATGTACACAGAAGCACTTTCAGCCTTTATGTGCAACTCTATTTACAACATAGCAAGGCATGCTGCAGTGATGGTGAAGGATATTGTCCCAGCAGGGCTTGGCAGAGCTCACTGGTGGACATGAAGACCAGATACGTCAACAGGAAGTCGTCCAGAAGCATTTCTGAAAGACAAACGCACAGTAAAACATAATGAACCACCACATCCAAATAGATTAATGATGTTCCCATCATCAGCAGATATTAGCGCACCGCATGCAAAGACAATTAATCAGACGTGCAGCTGATCTACATTTCCCTCTCCTGGAAGGCATGTTTAATGAGAACTTTAATGAGATTCATGAACGTGGGGCTAATTAGTGGTGTTTGATATGGCAAGCGTCACTATTACTAGTGCTCATATTTTGGGTTAGTGATTTGAACAAAAAAACCCTGTTGCTGAGAACTGAACTTTAGAGTTTCTTGTTGAGGAAATTACGTTTTTCGCCTGGTGGATGATAAAATGGGCATTTGAAGAATATGAACTTTTGATAATGCCTGAAATCATCTGCTCAGTCTACTAAGGACTACAAAAATGAGCTCCTAAATGTCATTATTAAAAATATTTCAAAAGGCACCTATAATGTCCCTTTTCACAAGATGTAATATAAGTCTCTGGTGTCTCCAGAATGTGTCTGTGAAGTTTCAGCTCAAAATCCCCCACAGATCATTTATTATAGCTTGTCAAATTTGCCCATATTTGGGTGTGAGCAAAAACACGCTGTTTTTGTGTGTGTCCCTTTAAAAGCAAATGAGCTGCTGCTCCCGCCCCCTTTCCAGAAGAGGGCGGAGCTTTAACAGCTCAACAACAACAAAGCTGGAGAATCTCACGCAGCCAAAATGAGGATTGTCAGTAACGGTGTTCAGCCTTACATTGTTCAAACCGCACTGTTAAAAATAAATGTAAATTTACAGGTATTGGTCTGTATTTTTTTACAGATTTTTTCTGTTTTCCCATTATACATTGAAATACCTGTTGTTTTACAGATATTTGCTGTAATTTAATTTTCAGCTATTAAATTTACAGGGAATTGAATGTATTTTAGCATTACATTAAATTTCTGTTTTTTAAAAGAAATGTTCTGTATTTTTTACAGAAAAATGTGTAATTTTACATAAAATGTTGATTAATATTTTACAGATTTTTTCTGTAAAAATAGAAAAAAGGGAATGAATGTATAACTACAGAAATATGCAGTCATTCAACATGTTTTTTTCTTCTTTCATTTAAGAGTAGCTAATGTGTTGGTTGAAGTTAGTTTTTTAAGGTTCATTTATAGTATTGGTACATACAGTAGGTGTGTAGGCCTTCTATATATTATGCATTGTATTTACTAAAATTTTAACCTCATCTTGCAAATATGCTTATTTTGAAACTTCTGATTGGCCTTGACTTATTCTCCCCTAAATTTTCTGAACACATCTATTATTGATATGTACATTTTATGTTTTTCCAAATCGAGTTGCAAATGCGCAGCTTTGTGTGTGTGTGTGTGTGTGTGTGTGTGCGTGTACGTGCGTGCGCGCGCGCGGGGGGGCGTCTGCGAGCACGCGCGACGCAGATTCAAATTTGCCGCCGATAACTTTTCCGTTAGTCCCGCCTACAACAGTTCCTGGAGTAGTGCAGTGATGCAGTGATGGAAGGGCGAGCGCGTTATTTGAATTTATTTCAGGCTACGCTTGTGTGTCGTGAGATTAAACAGTAGTGTAAAGCAATCCTAAAGAGCAGTCGTGAGCAGGAGTATTTATTTGAACTCATCCGTCAATCCATTCTTCGGGAACAGTGTGAGGAAAAACTATCACGTCCTTTCAGCAAGAAGACCACAGCGAACATCATACAAACCGATCACTGGCTGAGGTAAGAGTTTCATTCTAACGTTACATGTGTGTGATATTTTATGTAGTGTGGCTACACCTTTGTATTGTTTATAGTTTCGAAGCTAATATAAGTATTTCTAAACGGTGTTCACACAAATGACGTAAGGTAACTGCCGTTGAAAGCAAAACAACTGCAGCAGGTATCTGTCAATTTTCCATCTGTTTTAAACCAAGAAAGATTAACGTTAGTTATTAATAAAGTCCATTCAGTGTTTATGTCTTCGTTCAGATGTGGTAGTACCGCCATTATTTAAATCTCTTTTTATAAACTCTGCAGCCTGTATACTCATACTATAGGCCTATACAGGAAAGCAGATAAGAGTACAATATGAACAACATAATAAATATTATGAGTGCATCTGCTTGCAAACGCGAATAGTATGCATATATTAGTGTAATAATAAAGTATAATAATAAAAAAAATCTTACATGACCTGAGTAAATTGTCATTACTGAATCATAAGATACATTGGATAGTTGGATATAAAAATTTCAGATCAAAGAAGGTTGAGGTTTTGCATTGTCTCAGTAAAACATATGCTGGCATGTTTGAATGAATGTAATAGCCAACTAATTTTTATTTCTTTATGATTTCAGGTCATGTGGAAAGACTGGAGATCTACAGCAGCATTACAGTACAGATGTGGAAAGATTACTATTCTTATACAACAAATTCTTTGTTTACATCTTTTTATGCTGCTATTCTGAACAGTATTTTTTGTTGTAATTGTAACTAGAATCATTCAGAAACATGGCTTTTCCTATCACTGTTATCCTCACACACATCTCTACTTTTCATTCCAGCCAGATGATCAACCAGTAGCTGCTCCCATCTCAGCCTGCTTGATGGAAATGTCCGACTTTCACCTGGATGACCTTTACCTTCAACTCCACCTTGCCAAGACAGAAGTGCTCGTGGTTTCAGCCACCCATCCTTTGTGTTATAATTGATCAGTTAAACTTCACAGACTACAGTGCTGGAACTGCCCGATCTTGCATATTTGCCCAGTACAACATTGGGAAGATCAAGCCATTCTGTATGCTACACAACAGAACAACAACTGGCTCTCCAAGCCTGTACCTAAACTCTCTGCTTCAGACTTATTATACGCCCTCCAGAAGCTTGCTTTCTGGAAGTGAACAGCATCTTGTGGTGCCATCCCAAAGGGGCACAAACTCACTTTAACTGACCTTTACCTGGACTGTTCCATGCTGGTGGAATAACCTGACTAACTCAAACTATTTTCAAGAGACTGATAAGAGAGAATGCATCTTTTTTGTGAACAATTGACTGAAGACTATCTTTCTGTTTAACTGAAAAAAAAAAAAAATAATAATAATAATTTTTATGCATACTGTGCTAGACTAACTGGAAATTGTCATTGTACTTATTGTTGCTTCCATTGTACTCCTTGTAGTCACATATATGTAAGAGTCATCATATATGCATAAAATAACAGCAATATTACAGTACAGAAGTATACAGTAATTGTCTTTTAATGTAGATGTTCTATATACTACGCTTGTATTTCCTATAATTTAAGTAAGTTGACATACAATGTCTTATATACAATGACTAATACAGTATGTGCATGCTTTGATTAAATGTATTCTGTACTATATTTTGTTAATTTAACAGAAATTGGTTGTAAAGGTTGCTATTATGCATTTCTAAGTAATTAATTCATAGATTGAAGTTGTGAGTGGTTCTGTAAAAATAAAGATTAATACTGTAAACTGCAAACATTTGTTTTGAATTTATGTGCTAATTACATTTTTATAAATAATTTCTTAGTTATTTTACATGGAAAATCTATATTTTAAAAGTAAATAACTGTAAATGGACAGAGCAGCTTGATAAAATAACTCATAAAAACCTTCAATTTGCAGAGATTAACCTGAAAATTAGTTGTTTTCTATGTAATCTGACATAATTTATCAGTTTTTTCATGGTTTAATAAATGATTATCAACAGTAAAATACTGTAATTTTATGAATTTTGACTGTAAAGTCTGTTCTGTATTTTTACAGTTTTTGCATGTAATTTTGTGAAATGGTTATTTGCTGTAATTTTATGGGATTTCTCTGGAAACTGCTGCCAGACTTTTTACCGTTTTTTTACAGGATTTTTTTTTACAGTGCGGAGTCGACACTGATGGAGAGACTCAGGAAGAAGTTACAACTTTTAGACGTTTCTGAATGGTTAGTGGATAAATTGATGTAGTTGCTGTGGAGTTGATTCAACTCATCCACTAGCATAATAATTTTTTGTTGAATTGACCCTCGTTTGCGAAGCAGTCCGGCGTAAAATGACGTCATGACAACAACACTCTACTACAACAACTCTTCCTCTTCTCTAAAGCAGCCCAACATGGCCCCGCCCCCTTTGTTGCGTGTTCTCGGGGGCGGGGTTTATCTAAATGTTGGGGTTTGTGATGTCACCAACCCGGGAAGAAGCTTGTTGTAGTCCCCACCAGCCATTTGTTGAAGTCCTTAGAAATTGATCTTTGCACTGAACTTTGAGCGTCATAATTTTGTTGGTTATGCACACTAAATTAAATGTAAAAAAATTTTTTGAGTAAATATTGTGTAATACTGGTAGAAATGTTACTGGCAGTCATAAATGGAAACTTTTAAAATATTCAAACCACTAAGACTTTCTGCACTGTTTTCCTCTCTACCCACAAACCCCTTCTTCATCTCCCTTCATCCTTTCTGTTTGTCTTCTCTGCGTCTGCTGATAAATATTCATTTCCATTTTTATCATCGACTGCCTGTGCTAACAGAACGCTGGCCCACAATCCAGTGCTCCATTTTCACCTACTGCTGAGAGACAGAATCAAATAAGAGTCAGAAGAAGCAGGAGGGATGAAAGCGTCTCTCAGACGAATGTGTGAATTATACTGTGACTTTCAGAGAGGTCACAGTGAAAAAAAGAAAGAAATTCTTGATAACTTTGTCTAACACAACTCAAACTGTCTTTTGACATTTCTAGCACAGTCAGCCAATGGCGTACTATCTTTAATACATTTTTATACTAAAAACTAATGCATTTGTCATGTGTAAATCAGGGAAAAGTGATAACTGACAGTATTTAGATGATGTATGATGATCCGAACAGAAATACAATATATAAATACAAAAATATAAACAAAATATTTTTTTTATAAATATTGTGTAAAACACTGGTAGAAATTGTACTAACAGCTCTAAAAAATATTAAAATAAAATTATTAAAACAATATATAAATAACGTTTTTATAAATATGTTTTTATTTTAAATAAAATAAATTCAACCCACTAGGCAAAGAAAATGAACAAAAAGTTAAAAATGTCAAAATATTATACAAAATATAAAAATATACATATATTTAAATTTTTTTAAAAGTAAATACTGTGTAAAACACTAGTAGAAAGTTTATTGACAGTCAACAATATTACGTAAATATAAAATATGTTTAATAATATTTTAAATATTATATAAAAATATAAATATATATATATATATATATATATATATATATATATATATATATATATATATATATATATATATTTTTTTTTTAGTAAATATTGTGTAAAACACTGGCAGAAAGTTTACTAACGGCTCTAAAAAATATTAAAATAAAATTATTAAAATATTACATAAATATAAATAACGTTTTTATAATAACCTTTTTATTTTTAGTAAATGTTGTGTAAAATACTGATAGAGATGCGAATAAATTCAACCCACTTGAAAAAGAAAATGAAAAAAAAAAGTTAAAAATGCAAAAATATTATACAAAAAAAAAAAAAAAAAATTGTGAGTAAAGATTTTGTAAAACACTGGTAGAAATGTTACTGACAGTCCAAAATAAAAATATATATTACAATATTGCACAAATATAACAATACAAATAACAAATTTTTTTTATTATTTTGAGTAAAATACAGATAGATAATAAAATTAAATAATAAAATAAATTTAACCTGCATCCCCCCAAAAAACTACTGTTTTGATAAATAGTATATACATATAAAAAATATATTTTTTTAATAAAAAATATTATTTACAGTCGTAAATAATTGTTTTATTTTTACCATTTAAATATTACATAAATATAAAAGTATAAATAACAAATAATTTTGGGAAAATGTTGTGTAAAATACTGAAAAAAAAAACATTGTTTGGCTTTTTTTAATCAAAATTTTACTGAAACAATTAAAAATGCATTTCATATAGATGATTAGTTCTGTATACACAGCTATTTTTAATACCTCAAAGTTTTGTTTTGACTTTCTTGGAGATGGTTCAATGTTTAATTATTGCAGTCAGACTGACTCATCACATGCTCTTATTCAAATATATCAAATATGAGTTTGCAACACACATGAAAGCTAAAGCAACTCGATGTGCATAGTCCTAATGATTCAATTCACACGTCTTTCTTCTAAAAATACTGATGCCTTTTGCTTCTCTGAACTGCCTGGTTTCCCGCCGGGAAAGAAGTACCATGAGATTTCTCATGAAGTCTCTGAACAATTATCACTGAACACTGACGCAGGTCTGAACACAAACACTGACTCACAGCGCTGCGCTCGAGCTGGAGTTATTCTTCTCTATACACCGCTTGACATTTTACACCGCTTACGGCGGAGCACGGCAACATTTGAAAACAATAGTCAGTCTAATATCAGTATCTGAAGGCGACCGGGCGACTATGGGAGTGTCTAATGAGAAACTACCTCAAAAATATACGTCTGCATTGATTTGGGAGGAAGTAGTGAGACTGTTGGCATTTAACAAAAGGTAAAAAAGCCTTTCTCTCTTCTTACGAGCATGAGGCATATTTTAATGCTAAACACAGCTGCCAACACACCGGTAATTACCCAGGATGCACTGCACTGTGAGGCTAATTTATCGCCTATGGGTGTGTTATACATCACACAAGGGTCATTGAATTACACTTACACACACATATATTAAATATACACATGCACAAACATGCACACACACAGAAAAACTCATCTAGTTTCTTTTCTCTGTTTCTGCCTGTTTCCTTCCTCATCATCCCACAGCATCTTTCTACTTATTTGATGTCTTTAATTAAATACAAACACTAAAAACTCTCAGTGAAGATGTTTAAACTTCTTTCCTATAAACAGAGGTTATATATATATCACTCCGGATGTCTCAGAGAAGGACTTTTCCAGTCGAACACTAGAGTCTAGAGTCTGTGAATTTGCATTAAGGTCATAAATGACCTCATTTGACCTTCAGAAACACACACACACACACACACACACACATATGCTATCAGCCCTCCGCCTGCAACTCATGAATAATTGTGCTTTTGCAAGAATAAAAAGAGTAAGTGTAACCAACACTCGACGCAAATCAATCGGTTTTGCATGCAGAACTTCAAAAACATCCTCAGAAACGTGGCTTCAAATGCAGTGGTGTAACTTCACAGAGCAAAGACACCTGGAGGCACAAACTTGACAAAACAGAAAGCAAAAGAAAACCCTGTCGGCATTAAGACACAAAGCATTCCAGAAACATTCATGGATAGAGTCGTTCTGACACGCCACATTGTGAAATAACTGACAGCTGAAATGTTTTCTAATGCTTTCGGGAATCTGACCAGTGACCAGAAAGATCACATCTAATGATCTGAGTAATATTTCTTACTTGTGCTGCTACTGTATTCAACATTAAACCAAATGTTATTTAGCCAAATAGTTTAGGTTGGTAAGAAAACGCCTGAATTATTCCACAAAGAGTATTGCTATAGATATTTATTCATGTGTGTATATATCACACGAGTAGCAGTGCGATATTGCTGTATATCAGCACGGCTGTGATTCAGCCGTAGGTAATAACAGCATGCTGATAGCCATATCGCACAGTTCCGAGTGTGATATTGCATTTATACAACAGTTTGACATCAAGAGTGTGTAAATAAAATAAAAACCCTCTTTTGTGAGGAACTACTTCCTTCCGCCACGGATTCAAATCTCAAGTTGACAGTTTAACAGTTGAGCCCAAACTTCTGTTACTATTTCTAAAATGTCTCTTTACAACTAGTAATGAAAGAACGATGACTCACTTCATTGAAACTCATTGTAATATGTAGAGTATTATGAGAGAGAGATCGCCCAAGCGAGTGTATTACCTACATCTAGCTGATATTCTTCAGGTCAATCTTATATTCATAATCACAAAATCAGTTTGAATGTCCACTGAGGAAAGCAATATCTTTGTCCTTTTAGCATTTAAGACATTGCCATGACTGCGCTAGTCAATGCATTTGTCAGTTGTGTCTCGTAAGATGTTGTTTAAGGTAAAAACAACGTCCATGTTTCCTTGTTTCAGTCCATTTCAATATAAAAGTCTTTGCGACTGACTGACTCACTCATAAAGATAGTTTTTGCCACCATCTCATGGAAATCACTAACGGACTCTTTCTCAATACCAAAATAAGGCATGTTATTTATATAAAATATTATTTATTGAACAATATCATTTAAATTAACAACAATTGCCATGATAACATTATAAGAAGTAAAATAGGAAATAAACACAAGCAAATAGATCAGTCAAATGTACAAAAGCAGCACTCTAGTTAGTACAGGATTTAAAGGTGCCATCGAATTGAAAATTGAATTTACCTCGGCATAGTTGAATAACAAGAGTTCAGTACATGGAAATGACATACAGTGAGCCTCAAACTCCATTGTCTCCTCCTTCTTATATAAATCTCATTTGTTTAAAAGACCTCCGAAGAACAGGCGAATCTCAACATAACATGTACGCCCCAATATTTGCATATGCCAGCCCATGTTCAATGCATTAGACAAGGGCAGCCAGTATTAACGTCTGGATCTGTGCACATCTGAATCATCAGACTAGGTAAGCAAGCAAGAACAATAGCGAAAAATGGCAGATGGAGCAATAATAACTGACATGATCCATGATTACATGATATTTTTAGTGATATTTGTAAATTGTCTTTCTAAATGTTTCATTAGCATGTTGCTAATGTACTGTTAAATGTGGTTAAAGTTACCATCGTTTCTTACTGTTTTCACGGAGACAAGAGCCGTCGCTATTTTCATTATTAAACACTTGCAGTCTGTATAATTCATAAACACAACTTCATTCTTTATAAATCTCTCCAACAGTGTAGCATTAGCCGTTAGCCACGCAGCATAGCCTCAAACTCATTCAGAATCAAATGTAAACATCCAAATAAATACTTTACTTACACGATTAGACATGCTGCATGACGAACACTTTGTAAAGATCCATTTTGAGGGTTATATTAGCTGTGTGAACTTTGTTTATGCACTGTTTAAGGCGAGAGCAAGCTCCGGAGGGCAGGGAGCGCGCGATTTAAAGGGGCCACATTTTTAATGATGCCCCAAAATAGGCAGTAAAAAAAAATAATTAAAAAAAATCTATGGGTTATTTTGAGCTGAAACTTCACAGACACATTCAGGGGACACCTTAGACTTATATTACATCTTATAAAAAAACTTTCAATTTTCAATTTCATTGTAAATATAAAGTTATGAAATGTAATATAGCCCTTAAGCCAAATCTATTAGCTCTGGAACAAGTAATATATTAATAAAACCAAAGATTGCCCATTTGATATACCCGAAACGAATTATACCTCATGTTTAAACACTATCTAAATAAGAGCCAGCGGCAAATTCCCTAAGGACTAGCCAATATGAAGCTGTTCTCTGCGGGTACATGAACCCTGAATGGTCGCTGACGGCCTGGAGCTCACATCTCTGAAAGCGTCTTAACAGATTTTCAAATAGGCGCTATGTTTACATATAAAACGCATATCTGAGGTCTAAACAACTATATTCTCACCTAAAAAAACTCTTACAACTACTTTCCGTTTCAAAATAACAGTAGTATCTATAAAGCTATTACAGATTTTATATACTGTATATATATATATATATATATATATATATATATATACACATATATATATGAATTACATTATAAATATTATATATATATTATATATAGACTGATTGACCGATTCACGATTTATTTTGTTTAACTGCTCAGCCTAAAAACGTAACTACAACATGCTTCAAGTAACATTCTCTTTATTAACCATCTGATTCAAAAAAGATGTCCAAGTACACCACACCTGAAGTGTATATTTCACATTGAAATGCTTCTGATTACGCAGGTCAAATTTCAAATGCAAATCAGAAATTAATCTAATGATGTGTTTCGAGTCACTCACCCGCCTCTTTGCCCTCCGTCGCCCCCTGGTGCTCGTCCAGACGCAGGTCACTCAGCAGGTGCTCCAGGATCTTGTGGGGTGTCCCGGACACCACGACGTACCTGTCGGACAGAGCAGAAGAGGAAGAATCGCATGGGTACTCTTCATCAGAGGAGGAACACGTAGAACAAGAGCCGCTCCACCGCTGTCTGTTTGCAATATAATAATCATCCTCATTTTCATCATCATCGTCATCAATGAAGCGAAAATGAGGAATATTAAATGTGGGCATTTGATCTTCATCCTCCAGACTGTTGCTGTATTCCCAATCTTCATCATCATCATCCTCTTCTGCTTGCACCAGAGTGACGGGTTTGAGTCTTGCCGTCCATTCCAGCAGGGACATGTGTACTGAGTCATGCCCAATGGAGGAGTCCGTTTCTGGGCAACAGGGAGGATCGACTCCCCCGTGTGCTGCTGGACAAACTTGCAAAAACCTGCAAACAATTTCTGTGCAGCAAAAACACCATAAAAACACTCGCAGTCTAAAGCAGACAAGTGTGTTTACATGCACTCGCAAGTTTTAGGCTGTCAAAAGGCTGCGGTCCCTCCTCAAGCCCTGCTGACAGCGTAATGAGGAAGCAAACATCAGGAATGTAATAGGAAGAGAGAGAAAGACACTGATTGGAGGAGGAAAAGTGCTTAAAGATATGTAAACAAAAGGGGAGGGACAGATAAGGGGGCGTGGTCTCACCTCTTATCGCCATCGTCGTCTTTGACTCCGGCCGTTTGCGGAGACGCAGGATCTGACGGGACTCGCTGGAGAACCAGCACGTCCTGACCCCTCTCCTTCAGACAGACGCGCACGACACTTTCCCCCTGCGCCTGAGAGACCAACACAGAACACAATCACTTACTAAATCTCAGAAAAAAATGAAAAAAAGACACAATTACACATCAAAACACAATGAAACAGACATTAAAGGAATAGTTCACTCAAATATGAATCATTTGACTCAGAAGAATGAATCATTTATGAATCTTTCATTACTACTTCTCTCATGAACATGCCAAGAAAAACTAGGGCGAATATCAAGATCTTAAAATTGGCCTAAACTTAATTTTTTTTAAATCACTTTTAAATTTTACATTTTTAATTTCAAAAGAATTGTGCACAAGTCATGTGAACTACTTTTAATGTTGTTTTTATGATACTTTCTTGTCATTTCTGGCAGCAAATTATGTTGAAAAGAGCAGTTGAGATATTCTTCATACATTCTCATTTCATGTTTCGTTAAAGAAAGAAAGTTAAAAAAGTTTGGAATGACATTAAGATGACCAGTATTGAACTATTCCTCTAATTTTGTATTCTAAAAATATGGTAAAAAAAAGACAAATAGCAAAATGATTCAGTCTCAAACTATGCAAACTGTAAAAACAGACTCAAACTATTCAAATACACAGGGTGTGATCAAAACCAATCAGGTTTGCAAATATAATCACAGTGTGTATTTCTGTCTTCAAATCTGACATGTTTCTGCTTGCATTTTTGTCACACTCAAACTCTCTCTCTCTCTCTCTGTTTCAATTAAACAACACGTCATCAGGGAGAAACGAGAGTCATTACAGTCACATTCATACAGCAGAATCACAAAATGGGAAGTATTTGCTAGTATTTGAAATGCATACTGTAAATAATGTAAAAATAGTGTTTGTGTGCCACTTGGAAAACCCCCAAAATCAAACACAAAAAAAGCTTCATCAATACAGCCTGTTCCTGTTTTAGTCAATCCTAAATAACACAGTAATTTGAAATCAATTCTTGCTAAATGATCTATGAATTTACAAATTAATCAAACTGTTAACTCAATCAGTGTTCGCTGATGCTCTAAATAACATTTCAGTGACGCATCTGATGTGTGTCCGTGTTTGTGTGTGTGTGTGTGTGTGTGTGTGTGTGTGTGTGTGCGTGTGTGCGTGTGCACTTTTAGACATGTCTGGACAGCAGCGTTTGAGAAAGATGAAAGGCAGGAAAAGGATTAAGAATATCTGAAATGTCTCACATAAACACACACACCAGCTGCACAGGTGTGAATCCACATACACACATTCAGACGCGCAGTGGTTTGTGTTTGAAATCCGGCTCTTATTAGTCTTGTGGCCTGCAGGTGTAAATACTTTAAATACTATATACTAAATACTACAAAAAAACATGTTCTACTCTGAAATAAGGCTGGAAGACATTTTGAATAATCACATATAATCACAATAATGTCGCTTTAAAATCAAGCAATGAATATCTGAGTCATCAGTGCACATTATGCAAAAAAAAAAAAAAACACAGAACAAAATTATATTTGATTATTTTCATTTATATACACCAATATACCTACAACAATATTTCCTTACATACACTATTGTTCAAAAGTATTGGATCGGTATGATTTTTTATTTTTTTTGATAGAAGTCTTTTCTGTTTTTTCTTCACCAAGGCTGCATTTATTTGATCAAAAATACAATAAAAACAGCAAAAATTGTGAAATATTATTACAACTTACAATAGCAGTTTTCTATGCGAATATATTGTAAAATGTAATTTATTCCTGTGATCAAAGCTGAATTTTCAGCATCATTACTCCAGTGTTCAGTGTCACGTGATCCTTTGATGATTTGATGCTCAAGAAACATTTCCGATTATTATCAATAATGAAAACAGTTGTGAGATAGAAAGTTCAAAAGAACAGCATTTATTTTAAATAGAAATCTTTTGTAACATTATAAATGTCTTTACTGTCACTTTTGATCAATGTAATGCATCCTTTCTGAATAAACATATTAATTTCTTTCTAAAAAAAAAAAACATTCTGACCCTAAACTTTAAAAAGGTAGTGATATTTTTACAGATTGTTACTTTGCAGTAATTTACAATACACAAATATTAATATTGAATCAATTTTTAGCTATGCACGTTTTTATGTCAATAAATCACAATGACTGCAGGTAAATTTAGAAATGACATCAGTCCAGGTGTCTTTAAATGTGGTATCATCAGTATGAACATCTGCTGTTTGAATCAGCATTAACACAGGGTTTTTATCAAACAGATGTGTGAGCCAAGTGTGCGTCCTCTAAAATGACTCATTCACTGACTGAGCACCTTTACAGGTGAGTGAGATCATAAGCTCCGCCCATGCGTGTGCATCTGTCTGTCTGGGAGCGGGTGGGCGGAGTCAGACAGGTGATGACATGCTCTAATGCAGGACTTCAAAGTAGGTCATCTGAACAAACTGCCTGCAGTCACACCTGCAAGTGTGTGTGAACAAAGTTTAAAGGCCCCCTTTAAGGCAAATTCATAAGTCAACACCACTGCAGACTATTTTCTGTTTAAAAATGCAGTTTCAAAAACACGGTTTGAAATCGGTGGTGTTTGTGATGTCACAAACTACCTTGTAACCATTCACGTCAATGTGGGGGCGGGCTTTAGCATATCATTAACTGACCGCACAAGGGAGTCTCGAGAGAAGACAGGTTATCCCAGTATATTTTTCTGTTGATATGAAAAAAGCGGGTGTATGATGTATATTACGATGTTATGATGAACTATATGCTTTTCTCAACTGACGTTCTGAGTTGTTCAAAGCATTTCTAAGGATACTGATTGTTAGATTGTTGTGCAACGTTTACCTCAGTAAGTTGATCGAGTGGATCTCTGAGCTGGCGTGAGTGGAGGCGGGGCTAATTAGCATATTCATAGATCCACGTATAATAAATGAGGCAAGGGTGTAGAGTTACATTCAAGCTATTTTACAGCATTAAGAATTTTTGTCCATTTTTTAAATATGTCATTTTTGTGATCAAAGATAAGTTTAAAGGGATAAAATTATAGCCAGACTTTTGAAACACAATTATGAAAGAAATGAGAATATGTGATGTTGAATGTAAACTAAACACTATTAGCTTTTTCAAAAAAAGAACAAGTCTTTTAAATATTTCCCAACCCAACTTCCTTTCTTCAACGTCAACAAGAAAAAGAATGTTAACGGGTCAAAATCCACTGAAATGTAAGAAATATCTGTGCTCAGACACACACTGACCCCTGTACGAGACAACAGTACAATGCTATTGACATAACCGTCCTCGACTCTGTTGATGCTGCCCACAGGCACCAAAACCCTGGACAAAATGTTCTGGAACATGCTCACTGAAATATACAATATCCATTAGCAATTCAAACTCAGACACGATGCTTCCATCCCTGAACGACCTTCAATCGAGAGTGCGCTGCCTGTCTCGGGCCTCAGAGACTGTGAGTGATGATTGGTCATTTTACCCGCTCTCCCGTAGAGTGAAGGATGCTGGGCCGCTGCGGGAGTCGCCTGTCAATCACCAGACCGCCGGGAAGGGAAACAGATGGATTATCTGTGCTCAGACAGACAGACAGACAGACACGTGGGGTCCAAAACATGACCTCTGACCTCTTAATGACGCTGTTACTTAACCGGAATTGGCATTCCAAAAAAAACTTCTGAACATTCCAAAAATACTCTCCAGTCTGACCACAAATTATTCAATCCGGAACAAACATGGAATGTTTCCCAAACCTTCCCTAAACACTCCAAAACAAGCGCGGATATCAGATCGAGTCTGCGCTGCTTCTGCCTGCAAATGTGTTTATAAAAAGCAACGCTAATAAGATTTTCCTGCAGTCACATAATTCCACGGAAAAACACCTACATTAACAAACACAAGGCCAGATGCTGCTGGGAAAAATGTTAGCGATGCAAACGATAACAAATAGTTTATCTGTGGTGGCCGTATTCCTCTCGAGACCTTCCAAAATCAACCCGCGCCTCTCTGGGGAGTTAATGTACTAAAGAATGCGAACTGATGTACTTACGCAAGAACACAGTGAACACACATTTAAATGTCAGTTATGCACACAGACTTTGGCCATAAAAGCCTGTCTGCTCATGAAAAATGTATTTTTTTATAATCAAGCTGGCAGTGACAGCATTACGTAACAGAAGAATGAAAGAGGTGAATGTGCTTTAGTACATTGTGAACATTTGAATGAGTTCACACAGGATCTGCAGGCACAAACTAAAAAAATAATAAATAAGAAATTTGGTCAGAAGATGCAACAGGAATATATTTATATATATTTATACGCTAAAAAAATGCTGGGTTAAAAACAACCCAAGTTGGGTTGAAAATAGACTGACCTAGTAATTGGGTTGTTTTAACCCTGCAGTTGTTAACCCCTCATTTGGGTTGTTTTAACCCAGCGATTGGGTTGTTTTAACCCAGAAATGTAGTTGTTTTAACCCAGCGATTGGGTTGTTTTAACCCAGAAATTTAGTTGTTTTAACCCAGCGATTGGGTTGTTTTAACCCAGTAATTTAGTTGTTTTAACCCAGCGATTGGGTTGTTTTAACCCAGAAATTTAGTTGCTTTAACTCAGCGATTGGGTTGTTTTAACCCAGAAATGTAGTTGTTTTAACCCAGCGATTGGGTTGTTTTAACCCAGAAATGTAGTTGTTTTAACCCAGCGATTGGGTTGTTTTAACCCAGAAATGTAGTTGTTTTAACCCAGCGATTGGGTTGTTTTAACCCAGTAATTTAGTTGTTTTAACCCAGCGATTGGGTTGTTTTAACTCAGAAATTTAGTTGTTTTAACCCAGCGATTGGGTTGTTTTAACCCAGAAATGTAGTTGTTTTAACCCAGCGATTGGGTTGTTTTAACCCAGAAATGTAGTTGTTTTAACCCAGCGATTGGGTTGTTTTAACCCAGAAATGTAGTTGTTTTAACCCAGTGATTGGGTTGTTTTAACCCAGTAATTTAGTTGTTTTAACCCAGCGATTGGTTGTTTTAACCCAGAAATTTAGTTGCTTAAACTCAGCGATTGGGTTGTTTTAACTCAGAAATGTAGTTGTTTTAACCCAGCGATTGGGTTGTTTTAACCCAGAAATGTAGTTGTTTTAACCCAGCGATTGGGTTGTTTTAACCCAGAAATGTAGTTGTTTTAACCCAGCGATTGGGTTGTTTTAACTCAGAAATTTAGTTGTTTTAACCCAGCGATTGGTTGTTTTAACCCAGAAATGTAGTTGTTTTAACCCAGCGATTGGGTTGTTTTAGCCCAGAAATGTAGTTGTTTTAACCCAGCGATTGGTTGTTTTAACCCAGAAATGTAGTTGTTTTAACCCAGCGATTGGGTTGTTTTAACCCAGTAATTTAGTTGTTTTAACCCAGCGATTGGTTGTTTTAACCCAGAAATTTAGTTGCTTAAACTCAGCGATTGGGTTGTTTTAACTCAGAAATTTAGTTGTTTTAACCCAGCGATTGGGTTGTTTTAACCCAGAAATGTAGTTGTTTTAACCCAGCGATTGGGTTGTTTTAACCCAGAAATTTAGTTGCTTTAACCCAGCGATTGGGTTGTTTTAACCCAGTGATTGGGTTGTTTTAACCCAGAAATTTAGTTGCTTTAACCCACAGATTGGGTTGTTTTAACCCAGAAATTTAGTTGTTTTAACCCAGCAATTGGGTTGTTTTAACCCAGAAATGTAGTTGTTTTAACCCAGCGATTGGGTTGTTTTAACCCAGTGGTGGGGTTGTTTTAACCCAGCGATTGGGTTGTTTTAAACCAGCGTTTGGGTTGTTTTAACCCAGCGATTGGGTTGTTTTAACCCAGTGGTTGGGTTGTTTTAACCCAGTGGTGGGGTTGTTTTAACCCAGCGATTGGGTTGTTTTAACCCAGTGGTGGGGTTGTTTTAACCCAGTGGTGGGGTTGTTTTAACCCAGCGATTGGGTTGTTTTAACCCAGCGATTGGGTTGTTTTAACCCAGTGGTTGGGTTGTTTTTATTTAACTCAACAATTGTTTAAAAATTACTACATGGCTGGCTTAAAATGAACACAAAATAGGATGGAAATTAAAAAGACACTTTATTAATAAGCAATTTAATAGATGGTTATTGTTTAAATATTATTTATTAAACCTATTAATAAATGTTTATTTATTAAATTTATTAATAAATGTTAATTTCCAACATATTTTGGCTTCATTTTAAGCAAGAAATATGGTCATTTTTAAACAATACTCAAGTTAAATAAAAATACCCAGCAGGTTGGGCAAACATTTAACCCAGTCACTGGGTTTGTCCATTTTCAACCCAACTTGGGTTGTTTTTAACCCAGCATTTTTTAGAGTGTATAACGGGTCACTTATTCAGTTTGGCGTCATTATGCCATCATATTTGACCCCAGAATTATGAGACTGACCAATCAGAATGAAGTATTTCAGATATAATGAGGGCTCAGTGCTCACCCAGAACCGTCAGCTAAACCAAATTATATCATAACCACATCAGATTACAGCAGACCTTCCCATCCTCCAGTTCCTGTTGGAAAACCCCATCCCTCATTCTCCAGGATATTACAGCATTACCTGATCCAAGCCTCCATCTGCTTTCTTGTTTGTCTACCAGCATATTAGAATGATTTCTGAAGGATCATGTGACTCTGAAGACGGGAGTAATAATGCTGAAAATTCAGCTTTGATCACAGGAATAAATTATATTTTACAATATATTCAAATGGCTATTTTAAATCACAATATTTTACATTATTACTGTCTTTTTGTATAATTTATTTTTTTCATCATGCGTGAGCTGATTAGGGTGGACACGAGCAGCTGCGTTAAACTAATGACAGTGATCAAGCAGAGGTGTGTGTTTAAGCAGCGTCTCCACCTGTCCTGTGGGTCAGGGGTTGACGTTCGTTCTCACACTGGGTGGAGCACCAGTCCAGAGACCTCGCTGACGTAAAGCACTCTGCAGAAAGGACAGGAAAGGCGAGAGGAAGCACTCTGCGTTCCTTTCCTGTTTCTGCACAGAGAGTGTGTGATAGTGTGTGTTGTTTCGTTTCCTTAATTATGCCAAAAAGTTGCACAGAAAACTCCCATATTCCTGTAAAAACGAAAGAACACGATCTTTACTCTAAACAATGCAACAGGACCAAAACACTCCAGACACACACACACACACAAACTCCAGTCGCAGCACAACCCTTGGTCTCTGTATGGGATCCGGGAAAGGAAATCCCATTATATAACTCTGGAAATGATTTCATTACAAGAGCTGCATAAAGATCTTTTTAGGAAAAAGATGTATGAACGAATGTGTAATCCAGCCATCCTGTGTGTCTCCAGACATCACCCTGGCTTATGTAAGGCCTCTCTGGAATCAGTGATAAAAACACACACTCATGAACAGGGAAAAGAAACAATGCAACACTTCTGTCCAACCTAAACATGAGCTGGATTATGTCAATATGCTTTTTGCCATTTTTGCTGCCGACAATGTGTGTAATGGAAGACTATAATTCATTTTTAATTTTTATTTTATATATAAATATGTGTGTGTCAATAGTTATTTTAATAAATCAAAATTAATTTTATATTTTTTTGTAATGTCTATTTCATGCTTTTCTCATTTAACACAATAATGACTTTATGTGTATATATATATATATATATATATATATATATATATATATATATATATATATATATATATATATATATATATATAATTTTTTATTTTTTAAAGTCATTATGTTAAATGAGAAAAGTAGGAAATAGATAATATAATATATAGTTAATTTATTAATTCAAAATTAATTTTTAATTTCTATTTTATACATATATGTGTGTGTGTCAATAGTTATTGACAAAATTTAATTTTAAATGTATATATATTTTTATATAATTACATATTATATAATTACACAATTTATGTGTAATCAATTCTATGTTGTATCAAATAAAATATCTCTTTCTAAAGCTATTTTTGTAATGTCTATATCATGCTTTTTCTCATTTAACACAACACAATGACTTTATATATATATATATATATATATATATATATATATATAATGCATTATTGTGTTAAATGAGAAAAGCATGAAAAAGACATTATATATATATATATATATATATATATATATATATATATATATATATATATTGCGTAAAGTGAAATAAAGATAAAATGAAACTAATAAAATAAAAAATAAGAAACTTAAACTGAAAAAAGATCAAATTTTCAGATTAAGTTCCAGATGTACTAAAATTACTAAAACTAAAATAAAAATACATTAAAGCTAAATACAAATATTAAAGAAAACAAAAAAATCTAAAACTTATAAAAATACATAAAATTACTAAAATTTAAATTAAAATGGAAACTGAAAATATAAAAATATAAAAGCTAATTCAAAATATTAATACATACTATAATAGTATATAAATAATACTAAAATAACAGTAATTAAAATACTGCATTTAAAATAACTGATCAATTTATTATGTATTGTTACATTGTATGCAGCTTGATTTATTCATTCAACTGGCGTCTATAGTCCTACACAGTGTAATCATGGCAGCTGTACAACACTGTGGAAGAACGGCTCAATGACAGGAAGTGAGATCAGCCACACCTTCAGCAGTGTAATTTATGACCGCTAGTGACACCAGAGCACCAGTCCTGAACGGCTCAGATGTCCCACACTGGATCAGACAGAGCACTGATTAACATGGGCTGGTGTGGCCTAGACTAGTAGTGGTTAAAGACCTGAAATACTTTAGGTTTAAACCCCACAGGGGTTCATCCATCAACAACACCTTATATCAATAAGGAAAACATTTATAAATACAACTTCTGGTCTGTACTTTCAACACGAAATGGCATTTACAATCCATTTTATTTCTTTAATATGATGCATTTCTGAGAGAAAAAGGAAATAAAAGGGGCGGGACTTGATCTCATCCATCAGGAGTTGATTGGATCATGAAAAGTGGGCGTTTACCCAAGGATTTAGTCAGAAATACTTTTGAGATCTGTAGCCAGTTGCAACAAAACCCCTCAAGTTAATAATTCATCATTTATAATCATAATGTTACGTTTTCAAATAGTTGTATATAAAAATAAAGGCTTTTCTTAGCTCAAGGAGTTTTTTGCAACCAGGCCTTGAGCTTAAACTCCCATCACAGACAGACAAATCAAAGCCGTATCTTTTGGTAATCTAAAAGATGAATGCTCAACCCTGATGCATATGTAAAAACAGCAGAAAATGAGCTGCAAACGGTGTCGAAGTGCCCTGAGGGGTAATTCACACAGAAGTGAGCACAGTTTATGAGAGGCATTAGTCATGAGAAATGTTTAATCACTTCAGAGGGAAACGAGGTCTCTCTAGACTCCCCAAACGCTCAGAGAGAGAGAGAGAGAGAGAGAGAGAGAGACAGAGAGAGAGAGATCACAAACTGAGCTCCATCCTCACAGACAAGTCCAGCCACGCCGATGCCACGAGTGAGCTTCACGTTACGCTGTGATTTACTGAAGACTCTCAGACATGTAAAATACTCACATGAAGAGTCAACAACCATCTCATTCTCTACACACTCCTAAAACACAGCTTCTTCAAGGACTGATCACTGTTTGGCTTCTTGAGGTGCTATACTGCTGATTGGAGATGTAAAAAGTTTTGCTGTTGGCTCTTTTTAGACGTTATTTGAGAATACTAATCACTTTGAGTAATATTTTTTAACCAGAACCACTGTGCGTTCACAGATACTGAATTAAATAGTTAGTTAACAGTTAGAAATAAAAAATAAAAATAAAAAATTATTGCAATTATTTATTTTAGCAAAATAAATTTGCATAAAAACAATGGTGTAAATAATAATAATAATAACATAACTATCATTTACACCATTGTTCTCATTGAAATTTATTTTGCATTATTATTATTAAATATATTGATTTTTTTATTTTGAAATATAAATTTGCATGAATACATCGGTGTTATAATAATAAATAATAATAATATAACTGTACCATATTCATATTATTGTTGTTATTATTATTAATTATTTATATGAATAATTAGTAATTAATGAATGCAATGGTGTAAATAATAATAATAATAATAATAATAATAAATATTCCATATTATTATTATTATTATTGCAAATATATTGCAATTATTTATTTTTAATGAATACAATGGTGTAAATAATAAAAAGTAATAATAATAATAATAATAATAAATATTCTATATTATTTTTGCAAATAAATAAATTTGTATGAATACAATGTATTCATAATAATAATAATAATAATAACAATATAACTGTATTATAATAATATAATTGTACATATTATTATTATTATTATTATTACTATATTGCAATTATTTTATTTTGCAATATAAATTTGCATGAATACAATGGTGTAAATAATAATAATATAACTGCCATATTCATATTATTATTATCATTGCAAATATATAGCAATTATTTGCTAAATTTGCATGAATACACTGGTGTAAATAATAATAATAATAATAGCAATAATAATAATAATAAAATTACCTTATTATTATTGTTATTATTATTTCAAATATTTATTTTGCAAAACTTCTGTATTTTACTACTTATTACTGAGTTAGTGCCAAAATCCTAAAAATTTAAAATCAGAGACTTAAATATGTAAATTATCGTGCAATCTATATCTTTATGTAACAAAATTGTTCTCCTGTGACATCAGCTTATAAAACCTTGTTTGGCTCTTTATTTTCAAGAGCGTATTACTCATGACCTTTAGAAAATGGGACTCTAAAAGAACTTTTTTAAAACACTTCAACAGGTTGATATGGTGAGTTTACACTCCTGACCTGCTGTTACTATGCCAACAGACACAGGTAAGAGCGAGCGCTGTCCTACCTGTGCGGAGCGGTCCGGGAGCCGGTAGTTCTGGTTCTGAAGGAAGCGATACCCATCCTTGGCCAACCGCTGGACCACGTCCAACCGTGAGAAGTCCTCTGGAGCTCGGAGAGCGCAGACGCCCGCCTGCTGGAGAGCCGGAGGCAAAGAAAACAGATACTTTAATCCACAACCCCACGACATCACGCACAGCAGCCACGCTTCCAGATAAAGCCCAGACACGTGGGTTTAATGACGGCGGGAATTACTGTGTGTGAACCAGAGGAGCAGAAGTGCAGTGATCCATCCTCTCCTTCATTCTGACTGTGGGACTAAACATCTGCGTGAGTTTCCTCTGTAAGAAACTCTAAACTCATGTCAGTGTGTGTTTGAAAGAGAGAGAGGGGCGTGTCTGTGGGGCTCCGCCCATAAAGAGGCGGGGAAAGAGGAATGAAGGCATCTACACCTCAGAGAGAGACACTTTGAGTGATGTGGTACATTGTATTTAAATTCATTTCCACTAGGTTTGACATCATTCAGAAGTTTAATACACAGAAAAAGTTTGTTTGTTGTGGTAATCTTTAATCAAAATCTATTCAATGGTCCCTTTCACAAGTAAAGTGGGTTGCAACTTCCGGTTCACTGGACTTTAAACAAACAAACAAAAAAAACATGTTTTATGCTAGATTCATGCATTCGTTTTTTATCAACACTTGAAATTGAGTAATCACTTTTTTGTCCGGATCGGATTCAGAAAGAAGATCAAAACATAGATGGAGTAGATTGAGTCCATCAACACCCCAAAGCTTCACAGTCCTTATCTCTTTATGGGTTCAACATTTCATTTGGTAACGTTTGGCAGTTTTGATTTATATGCTGTTTAATGTTTGATGATCGATGTGCATAATCAATGCTTCTATCGCTTGTTTCTGCTGCTTCTTTGCCTGTGTTTTGATCCGGAGATTCTGTACTGTTTCAGAAGATGCATAATAGCGCCCCCTACCATATAACATTAACAACATGGATTGCCGGAAAGCATTATGTCATAAATGAATTAATATTCCGTCAATGGTGGGGAAAGAGTAAATTAGAAATGTTGCCTTGTCAAATAACTGAAATATTAGTAACACTTTACAATAACATTCCATTAGTTAATGTTAGTTAATGCATTAAAGGTGCAGTATGTAAATTTTAGGATGATCTATTGACAAAACAAAACTCTTTTCAGTGGTGTATAAAGACCTTACATAATGAAGCGTTATGTTTTTATTACCTTAGAATGAGCCATTTCTATCTACATACACCGCGGGTCCCCTTACATATTAAGTCGCCATTTTGCGCCGCCATGTTTCTACAGAAGCCCTAAATGTTCAAACTGCTCTACAGAGCGCATTTGCTTGACTGGCTACTCTCTTCTGTCTCAGACGACGACATCTTTGTCCTGTGTCGGCTACCGTAGCTTCACTATATTGCAATTCACAACCTCACCACTAGATGAAAATATAAAATTTACACACTGCACCTTTAACTAACATTAACTAACAATGAACAATACATTTATTACAGTATTTATTAATCTTTGTTAGTTAATTAATAAAGTGTAAGTTAGTTAATGTAAGTTAGTTAATAAAAATACAACTGTTCTTTGTTAGTTCATGTTAGCTCAGGTTCGTTAAATAATTTGAACGGATACATCTTTGATTTTAATAATGTATTAGTAAGTGTTGAAATTAAGATGATTAAATGCTTTAAAATTATTTTTCTTGTTAGTTCAAGTTAACTAATATCATGTTAACGAATTGAACCTTATCATAAAGTGTTACCAAATAATTTCAAGCTGAAGTACTAAAATTCTAAAAACTAAACTGAAATAAAATAAATAAAAATATTTAAAAAAAAATATTAAAAGTGACAAAAGCACAAAATTACTAAAATTTAAAATAAAATGAAAAAACTAAAAACCAAAAATAGAGAAAAGATCATTTAAAATGAATATATACTATAATAGTCTTAAAGGGTTAGTTCACCCAAAAATGAAAATCGTGTCATTAATTACTCACCCTCACACCTGTAAGACCTTCGATCATCTTCAGAACACAAATGAAGATTTTGATGAAATCCGAGACAACACGTATGCGTCGTGATGCTCTCATGAATGTGCTTTGGAGATTAATATTTTGTAAATAATGTGGTAAATTATGTTTTTTTGTGCAAACAAAGCACTTGTGTCGCCTCACAAAACTAAGGTTAAACCACTGGAGTCACATGGATTATTTTAAAGATGTCTTTACTGCCTTTCTGGTGCTTTAAAGTGTCAGTTGCGTAGGCTATCAGTGGAGGGACAGAAATAACTCAGATTTCATTGAAATATCTTAATTTGTGTTCTGAAGATGAACATCTTATGGGTTTGGAATGACATGAGGGTGAGAAATTAATTACAAAATTTCATTTTTGGGTGAACTAACCCTTTAAAAAATAACACTACCACTAACTAGTGAAAGCAGATGTACTGAGAATGAACAATGGTCTTTTTAAAACTCTAATCCTAAAGCACACATCTGCACTATCACACACAGATAAAGGCTTCCCTGGCACACGAGGACAGAAGCACATCAGCATTGAATAGCGAGCGAGGGTCAGTTATCATCAGAGCCCGGCTGCCCCCTGTGTTTATTTACTCAGCGCTGTGTTTGGATTGGCTGAAACGACAGCGTGTTTCCTCTGAGGTAAACCCCCGTCCCACAATACCCCTGACACACAAAACCATCCCAGACCGGCACGGGCAGGACGAAAGCAAAACAGACACACCACTGTAAAAACACTGAGAAAATACGGCACACTGCCATTCAGAACAACAGAGACGGAAAAAACTGGTGCGCTCGTCCTCATGAATATGTCATGATAAACTCTGTGCTTCTTTAGCCCAGTTACACCGAGGTAATAGTGAAGCTGAAATATTCATTCACAAAGATCACGTGACCAAACACACACTGCATCATACTACACAGTAATTAGGGAGAGCAGCTACTTCAAAGAGGAAGTTTAAGATCTAACCGAAGATAATTTGTTGTGTTAGCTAAAGTAAATCAGCACTATTAGTGCTCATATTTGAAATAAACCCAAAACCTGAAGCCTAAAATACTATTTATTAGCAATTGAGTGCACTAGCAGTTGTGTTATTAAAGCAACTCTGATCTGCATTAAAGTTTTCTGACTTAAATTTCTTTACTTTTCTGTGTAAATGAAAACTCAAGAGTATATCTTGAATAAATTGCAATACTGGACAAACGTTTAAATTTAAAAGCATTAAATTAATACTAATATATATATATATATATATATATATATATATATATATATATATATATATATATATATATATATATATATATATATATATATATATATATAAACTATTTGATCTAATTATAATTGCTTTGTATACTAATATTGTAAAAAAAAACTGAAAATAAATAAACTGTAAAAAAATAATACAGCAATATAATAGCTATAACATTCATCTACGTTTCTGTTGCATTTAAACCAAAAATAATATATATATATATATATATATATATATATATATATATATATATATATATATATATATATATATATATATATATATATATATTCTATAATAATACTCTCAAATAAAATAATAATAACATTAATATCCTTGCATAAACTGTAAATATTAATGCCACAATAGAAAAGAAAAGAAAACATGAACACCCTGCAATATTGCATGAAAATAATATCCACTTATTAAAAAAAACTAATATTTAAAAAAAAAAAATTTAATTGCATTACTGGATAAACGTTAAAAATTATGCATTTAAAAGCATTAAATTACTCAAAAAAATTATTAAACTATTTAATCTAATTATAATTGTTTTGTATACTAATATTGTAAAAAAATAACTGATAAATAAACTGTACAAAATGAATACAGCAATATAATAGCTACAACATTCATCTATGTTTCTGTTGCATTTAAACCTAAAATAATAATAATTTTATATATATATTCTCAAATAAAATAACAATAACAATAATATCCTTGCATAAACTGTAAAAATTAATGCAACAATAGAAAATAAAAGAAAACACGAACACCCTGCAATATTGCATGAAAATAAAATTGACTTATTAAAAGAAAAACGATAATATAATTTAATGCATGATTTTATTAAAAATGATTAATTGAATTCATTATTGATTATTTATTTAAAATAATAATAATAATAATTTAAAAAAATAAAAGAATTAAATACATTTATTAAAAATATATTTTTTTTTACATAATACTTAATATAACATTAATAATAACAAACAATTATACCCTTGTGGATCCCTGTAAATAACTAATAGAACATGAAAACATGTATTTATTAAAAAAATGAAATTATGAATTAATTAAAAGATTATATGTAAACTAAGTGTTTTATATAATCTCTAATATAGCCCTAATCATAACAATAAAATCTGTGTGTAAACTAATACAACACAATAGCCACAACATTCATCTCATGCTATAAGAAACCGCATGAATCGCATTATAATACTTTAGCTTGCATTGTCCTGAAGGTGTCAGGAAAACCAAGTAGACTTGCATGGCAAAGCATGACTCATATTGTCTTCAGCAAATGTAAAAATTGAGTTTGAGACTACAATTGAATCTATAGAGCTGACAGACGATACTAAAGACAGCAGTCAGGGAGACGAGGAAGATAAAGAGAGCTGTTATTACCTTGACTGTAATTATGGGCTAATGAGCGTCCAAGCTCTGGGTTGATGGTAACCACAGAGGAGAACTAATCAGATCTTACCCTGCTTCACTAAACACACACACACATGCTGTGCTTCCCTGAGAACTTCATTAGATTGATATGGTGATGCAAACCGACCACTACACTCTCAACGAACGGACTTCCTTTCGGACAACAACACACATCAGACGTTACACAAGACCATTAGTGTGTTATTCTGAGTCTGTATTACCACTGAGATCAGACCGATGAATCATTCAGATCTAGAGTAAGAGGGTTCCTATGTTTGAAGATGCCGAGGGGCCTCGACTACCACTTCCTGCTACACACACACACACACACACACACACACACACACACACACACACACACACACACACACACACACACACACACACACACACACACATGCTTTATGAAAACAACATGATTGCACATGTAATCTCATGTCCCTTCAAACATGGCAGCAAACATCTAAACGAGCACATAACCTTATGAAAACAAACGATTAAGACGCTCTCGCTGTCCCTGAACCAACAAACCGCCAATCTGTGACTGTTTGAATCTCATATCAGGTTATTTTTGGTAATACACAACTGGTCAGATTTTTTAATGTTCTTGAAAGAAGTCTCTCTGCTCACCAAGGCTGCATTTAAGTTGCATGATTTAACATGCTACTAACATGTTTTAGCGCAGTCCTAACATGAACTAGCATGTTTCTAGCATAATTTAGAATGCAGCTAGCATGTTTTATCATATTGCTAACATGAATTAGCATGTTAACATATTTTAACATTACTAGCATTAATTAGCATTGTTAACATGCTTTAACACATTCCTAGCATGAGTTGCTGACATAATTTAACATGCTGGTAACATGTTTTAACACGTTGCTAACATGAAATAGATCTTGCTAACATGCTTTAGCATGCTAGCATATTTTAACGTTACTAGCATGAATTAGCATTCTGCTAACATATTTTAACATATTCCTGGCATTAATTAGCATGTTGCTAACATGATTTAGCATGCTAACATATTTTAACATGGTACTAGCATGAATTAACATTCTGCTAGCATGTTTTAGCACATTCCTAACATGATTTAGCATGTAAACACATTTTAACATTAACACATTGCTGGCATTAATTGGCATGCTTGCTGACATGATTTACCATGCTGACACATTTTAACATGTTACTAGCATGAATTAACATTCTGCTAGCATGTTTTACACATTGCTAGCATTAATTAGCATTTTGCTAACATGATTTAGCATTCTAACATATTTTAACATGTTACTAACATGAATTAGCACTCCACTACTATGTTTTAGCACATTCTTAACATGAATTAGAATGTTGTTAACATGATTTGACATGCTGCTAGCATGTTTTAACACATTGATGGCATTAAATAGAATGCTGCTAACATGATTTAGTATTTGTTAACATATTTAAACATGTTACTAGCATGAATTAACATTCTGTTAGCATGTTTTAACACATTCCTAACATGAATTAGCATGTTTGTTAATATGATTTAGCATGTAAACACTTTTTAACATTAACACATTGATGGCATTAATTACCATGCTGCTAACATGATTTAGCATGTTAACATATTTTAAAGTTACTAGCATGAATTAGCATTCTGGTAACATGTTTTAGCACATTGTTGGCATTAATTAGCATGTCGCTAACATGATTTAGCATGTCGCTAACATGATTTAGCATGCTAACATATTTTAACATGTTATTAACATGAATTAGCATTCCGGTAGCATGTTTTAGCACATTCTTAACATGAATCAGCATGTTGTTAACATGATTTGACATGCTGCTAGCATCTTTTAACACATTGATGGCATTAATTAGCATTTTGCTAACATGATTTAGCATGCTAACCTATTTTAACATGTTACTAGCATGAATTAGCTGAATGAATTGTTTTAACATTCCTGACATGAATTAGCATTGCTCTTAGCATGTTTTAGCATATTGCTAGCATGAATTAGCATGTGGAACTAATTTAGATTTTGCAGACTAATAGTTTTGTAATTTCCTATACAACTGTGACATGTAATAAATAATACAATCATTTAAACTCAAATCAATATTTAATGTCTCTTTAATTATTTAGCATAGCTACTTCACATCAGGGTTTATTTTGGGACAATGCCTGTATGCACTATCCCTTACAGACATTTTATTGAGAAAATGTATTACATTATTAACATCACTGTCCATTTATCTGTTTTTATTTATGACTTCTGGCATGCTGTACCATGTATGTAGGTAATTATATTACATATATAACATATATAATGCCTGTTGCATTATATATGTTAGCATGTTAAACTGAAGCATGCTGAATAAATAGCAACCACACAAACTAATGTAATTCTTCAGCTTCATTCACCTTGCTTTTGTCTTCAGTGGGTTTTGGGGCTTCTGGTGGAGAACTGTCTGATGTCTCCGAGCTTTCGTCTTCTGACACTACAGTAAGAGCAGTACAAATACACAGATGGTTAACAGTGAGGACACAAATACATTTGCAACACACTGACCATCTGATCAATTATGCAAATCTAGCTGTAAAATCTTACTTTGTTAACATGAATTAGCATGTTCCTAATTAGCATGCTGCTAGCATATTTTTAACAACATGATAATTAATGTTAAAAAATGTGTTAACACATGCTAACAGCATGCTAGCATGTTTTAACATATATCTAGCATCATGTAGCTAACATGATTTAGCCTGCTGTTAACATACTTTACCATGTTGCTAGCATGTTTTAACACATTTCTAACATTAATTAGCATGTTGACAACATGATTTAACATTCTGCTATCATCTTTTAAAATGTTGCTAGCATGATTTATAATGTTGCTAGCATTCTTTAACATGTTGCTAGCATGAATTAACATATTTCTTGCATTATTTAGCATGCTGCTATCATATTTTAACATGTTTATAGCATTAATTAACATGTTTCTAACATTATTTAGAATTCTGCCAGCATTAATTAACGCGTTTCTAGCATTCTGCTAGACTTAACATGTTGCTAACATGATTTAGAATGCTGCAAACATACTTTAACATGTTGGTAACACGATTTAACATGCTTGTAGCATACTTTAATGTTGCTAGCATGAATTAACATATTTCTTGCATTATTTAGCATGCTGCTATCATATTTTAACATGTTTCCAGCATTATTTAACGTCCTGCTAGCATGTTTTAACACATTTATAGCATCATCATGATTAACATGATAACATGATTTAGCTTGCTGTTAGCATACTTAATTTAGCCATGTTGCTAGCATTAATTAACATGTTTCTAACATTCTGCTAGTATGTTTTAACCAATTTCTAACATTACTAAACATTTTGCTAACATGATTTAGCATTCTGCTACCATATTTTAACATGTTGTTAACACGATTTAACATGCTTGTAGCATACTTTAATGTTGTTAAAGTGAATTAACATGTTTGTAACATTATTAAGCATGCTGCTAGCATGTTTTTACACACATTTCTAACATGAATTAGCATGCTGCTAACACGATTTATCATGGTGCTAGCATATTTTAACATGTTGCTAGCATGAATTAACATGTTTGTAGCATTTTTGAGCATGCTGCTAGTATGAAACATGTTTCTAGCATTCTGCTAGCATGTTTTAACACATTTCTAGCATTACTTAACATTTTGCTAACATTAACATTCTGCTACCATATATTAACATGTTGCTAACATGATTTAGCATTATGCTATCATACTTTAACGTGCCGCTAAAATGAATTAACATGTTTCTAGCATTATTTAACATGCTACTAGCATGTTTTAACATATTTCTAGCATTAATTAGCATGTCACTAACATGATTTAATGTGCTGAAAGCATACTTTAACATGTTGCTAGCATGAATTAGCATGTTTCAAAAACAGCTTGTTTTAAAAATGACAAACACCTGAATAAACATGAACATCACTTTTACACACAAACAGATGTTTAGCAGCGACTGTCACTGAAGCACAGAGCAAATGAACACTCGTTTCATATGCTAACACATTAACCAATCATAATACAGGATGATTTTAAGGTACAACAAGAAAAAAACAGGCAGTTTAATTGTAAAGAACAGAGAGATTGTGGAAAATGGTCATTAAAAACTATTAATCATGGATGCAAAAAACTTGACAAAGTGGACAAAAACAGTAAGATATGATCCTATGAATATATAAAAGTGTCTTACTTGATTTCTTGGCTTTTCTTGCGAGAGCAGCAGCAAGTTCATTCTGCACCTGTAGTAAAAACACATCTTTTCTGAATGTAATCCAGTTAAAGCACAAGAGTACAGCGTCTTTACTTTATTCTACACGCAAATGAGCTCATCTTCACCCGCAGCCAAAACAGAATGCAGACAATCTGCCTGTGTGAAGATCTCTAGAGCACATCCACGGCTGTTAAAAATACAAAAGCTCAGGCAGAAGAGCTGGGAATTCACTCCAGGATCCCGATCCCAAAGCAGACCGGCTCAGACAGCAGGGACTCATGGGATACCGGAGGACAGCTGTGTAGATTCGCCTCCGTTTTGAGATTAATTCAACATTTAGAGAGGAAATTAACTCTTTAACTGATCACATCACCTACAAGAAGGTATTTTTTTTTAATATCTCATTTGATATAATGTTGATTTTATATCAGCATAGCTGCTTCTAGAGTTTTTATCCAGATTTTTTCATCAGAAAATAATATAGCTTATTAAAGGTGAAAATCTGTTATTTTGGAGTGTATCATGGGAAATTCATCATGATGTTTATAGTTACCAGTGTATTTAATTTAGTGACGTACAAAATGATTGAAAACATATTTGCATTTTATAATTGGAAATTTTCAAATCATTCTGAATTAAAAACAGGCACATATATATTTTGTGTAAACTGGGTCAAACACTTTCGCACACAATAATGCAAAAGAAATGCAAATGCATATATATATATATATATATATATATATATATATATATATATTTTTTTTTTATATATTTTATTTTCCAGAAAAAATAAAAATATTTTTCTATAAATAAAATAAATTGTAACTAGTCATAAAGAATTTTTTCTCTATTAATAAAAAAAAAAAAAAAAAAAAATATATATATATATATATATATATATATATATTATATAAATATAAATAAATATATATTAAAATATGTCTTCATAATTAACTAGAAAAAAAAACACAATAAAAAACATATAATATTATTTATAAAAACAATATATTTATATTTTAAGTATGTTTTAAGTAAAACAATATATTTATTTTTATATTTAGGAAAATAAAAATATTTTTGTGTAAAAAAAATAAATGTAAAAACTATGTAAAGTACTATAATTTTTTACAGTTTAATGACTATTTTTCTAGTTATTTTCAGCTAGTTATGAAGATATATGTATAATATATGTGTGTATATATATATATATATATATATATATATATATATATATATATATATATATATATTACTTTTTTTTTTTTTACATCTTACTATATTTTTCTTTATTTATTTATTTATTTTTTAAATTACAACTTAATATTTTGTTAAATTCCATGATTTTTCCAAAATTCTAAAATCTAGATTTCCAGGTTTTCCGGTAGATCTGAATAATGTAAAAAGTCAGTGTTGCCCAACAGCGATGTGGCCCGTGGCAGGACTACGCAGGTGTTTGTTGGAGAGCGAGCGGTTAGTTAAATGGATGGTTTCTCTGTCCGCTGCTGTCAGACGAGTCTCCGTGTGATGGATGAGATTCTTTCAGGCTGGAGTGGATATTTACACACACCAGGGGACTGAAGACATGGAGTCAGGGATCTGGCACATGGGTCAGCAAACACATGCACACTTACCGTAGACGTGAGTCTCTCCAGAGCCTTCATCTGGAGTATCTCACTGCAGATATCACGCTTTCTGTCGGGGTCTTCCTCGGGTCTGCAAAAGAACGCACACACTTGATAAAACACCTCTGAAGTGACAATGCACGACTGTCTCATGAGAGCTGACCTCTACGACAGTGATGTTCTGTAAGACAAGATAGCAGATGTCATGTTCAAAATAGGCCCCGTCCCAAATGGTGCACTTGATGTGTGTCCCAGGTTTCAGAAGTGCCCTCGATGCTCAACTGTGGCAGTTATGCACTGATATGGATTCCTAATGACAGGCTAAGCGGCATTCTCTCAACAAACTGTGGACGTGGAGAAAGACGTCAAGGGATTAAGGCACCATTTAGGACACGAATACTAGTGTACTACACTGAAAAAAATGTATACTCAGAAACTGCTAGTAAAATTCACAATTAATTACACTATGGCAATTAACATATTGAAATAAATAAGAAAATTTAAAGTAGAAAGACTGTAATAGTATTTTCTCCAACAATCTTTGTTTACAACTTTAAAAATACCTATGAATACTAGTGTACTGTATACTGTGCAATATAAACAAGCTTTCCATGGTGAATATTATATTGTGCATGTAAATTCAGATAGTGCATCCCATTATTGTGTCAGAAATAAAAACAAGCAATTTCATATTTTAATCCACTTTTGTGTAAAAATGTCTACATTTTTGGTGATATAATCATATAATAAATCAGGAAACATATGGGTTTTTTTTTTTAAGTGGTTTATTTTGCTTTATTTGCCACTTTGGAAATGGAAGGTCAAGTCAAGAGCAATGCATTGTGAGATGCAGCAACTCATGCAGTGTGCTTTGGTTGCATACTGTACTTTTTGGCAAATGTTGTATAGGTTATGTCTATGGTATTCCATGCCAACAGAAATTGCACATACTGTGCACAGTTTATATATTACATACTGAAAAAATAGTATGCCAGTTATGGGCGTATGCCATTCCAACACACTCACACACAGATATACAATCTCAAGCCCTATCTGCTCTCTACTGCCTCCTGCTGGTGGTGCACTGCATTACACATGACGCTCCAAAACACACATGAAGCTCAAACTGTGCTTATGGCATGTGGTATATTACGTTAAAAATGCATATAAGGTCTGTTGGACAAAATGTAGGCAAAAATAAGGCATTTTTAGGTCCAACACTTACACTTTTAAAAATAAAAACATTTCTAGGGTTCTTGAGTTACTATATTATTCTTTAATAATTAAAAAAAAAGTTCTTGATTTTTCATTATATGTTCTGCAGATCATTGTTTTGATTTTCCTAAAGAACTAGAAAGTAAAAAAGTTCTGGTAAAACTTGATTTTAAGGTGACATATAGTTACTACAAGTACTTACTATAGTAATTACAGTAAATTATGCATAATTACAAATAACTAAAACCTTACTGAAAAAAATAATTTTTTGCTGCTTGCTCAAATTGCTTTGAAATGGAGCATTTGCCTAGGCTGTGAACTGATACAGCAAATTTCATTACTGCTTTGTTGAAGGAGAATTTACAGGGGACCTATAATGCTTCTTTCAGAAGATGTAATATAAGTCTCTGGTGTCTCTGTGAAGTTTCAGATCAAAATCCCCCACAGATAATTTATTATAGCTTGTCAAATTTGCCCATATTTGGGTGTGAGCAAAAACACACCATTTTTGTGTGTGTCCCTTTAAATGCAAATGAGCTGCTGCTCCCCGCCCCCTTTCCAGAAGAGGGTGGAGCTTTAACAGCTCAACAACAACAAAGCTGAAGAATCTCACGCAGCCAAAATGAGGATCGTCAGTAACGGTGTTCAGCCTTACATTGTTCAAACCGGAGTCGACACTGATGGAGAGACTCAGGAAGAAGTTACAACTTTTAGACGTTTCTGAATGGTTAGTGGATAAATTGATGTAGTTGCTGTGGAGCTGATTCAATCCACTAGCATGAGCCGTCATGTTCATCTTTTTTCATTGAATTGACCCTCGTTTGTGAAGCAGTCCGGAGTAAAATGACGGCATGTCAACAACACTTAAAAAAAAAGAAATAATAATCAACCACCCCTTTAATGCTTAGCATTTAAGATGCTAATGAGTTTGTTAACTAGCTAGTACAGTCTTATAATTTAGTTGTGTGACACTAAAATATATGAAATTGAATGCCTGAATCATGTCAGGGAACCATATAAAACTCACTTTGACACTACTTAATTGGGTCACTTAAAATGAATTCATTCCATGGTGTTGAAGTTACATGAACAAATTATGTTTGTTTAACTTAATTGATTCATGTGGAACCGATGTACAAAATTAAATCATATAAATCCAACAAACCCTAACCGTAACTCTATAAGTACATGTAGTTAATTTATATTGCTGTAGTTAATTAGTATTACTAATGTAACCTTAAAAAAAAAATGTAACCAAAGTTCTTTGTCCATCTTAAAAGTAAAAATATTTTTTGCCTGCATAAGTCTCCTGAGTTACTTTATGGTTCTTTAATAATTAAAGGAAATGAATTATTGATTTTTCATTATATGTTCTTCAGATCATTGTTTGAGGTTCTTTAAAGCACCTAAAAAATTTTCAAAATGTTTTTTGTGCGCTTTTAAAAGCCTTTATTTTTCACTAAATTGTGTTTATGCAACCATATGGTTCATTGGGGATTTAGAAAGTTATCTTATTATTTTTAGAGCAGATTGTGCATGTATAAACCACAACATGAGCAGAATTGCTATAATCTGGGACAAAGCAGTCGTGGAGCGGAAACCTCCAGCACATCCCTCCATATCACAGCTATAACTGGGCCAGTGAGTTTGAGAAGTGGGCCAAAGCTTCCCTCCTTCTCCTCCACTGTCAGTCCATTCATCACACGACTGACGCTCTTTCATCACACGATACATCTCTCCTCCTCGTCCGTCTTTACTTCACGAGACACGACGGGTGATTCGTAATGGCGGCGACTTCTAAATGAGTGCAGTTCACACACACATGCATGCAAACACAGACACACACAAATGCACACAGGCAGGCAAATGTAGACACAACACACACACATACTGTACGCAAACGCACGCTCATTCAGCTCACAGAACCATTACTAGTTTCACCAGAGCTGAAGATAAAATTCAAATAACATGCAAATGAGCCGTGCAGCACGAGGTGTGTGTGTGTAGGTGGCTGAAAGCGTGGCAGTATCCAAACAATCTTGGCTAAAAGCTGTCCTTCCTGTAGCTCCAGGGGTTTTTTGATTCAGCTGAAGAGACAGTCACGACCAGCACAACACAAATCAACAGGAACCACAATCACATCCGCACAAAGCACATAGCCACACGAAACCACACGAAAACTACAGCGGAAACAAAGGTTTGACCATCTTTTTTACATGTTGCATCTGAAATAATAAAGGTCACAAGTGCCAAAATACACTACAGTGTCAACAGTGTTTATTAACTGAATTGTTTCAACAGAATTATTCCTCCCATAACTAGGCCTAACCAGTCTAGTCAGCTGGTAAATACTGCAGCTACACTATAAAAAAACGATTTTTCAAAGCTGTAAATAAACATAATTGGAGCAAGTTTTAAGAAAATACCATTTCAGTCTTTCCACTTCAACATTTCACGTTAATTCAAAGTGTTATTTTCAGTTTCTTTGTAATTAATTGTGAAATTTAATAGCATTTTCTGAATGAAAATTGTTTCTACACCCATTTTTTTTTCAGTGCACACCACTTTAGTTTTTTTCTTTAATTTTGATAATAATTAACACCAAATGTGGCCTTTATTGTCAATCTTATTCTTTGCATATGCTTGCCAAGTTCACATCTTAATTCATTAGATCAGGGGTGTCAAACATACAGCCGAATTCAGACCATGACGATGTCCAATCTGGCGGGATATTTGAACAATAATAGAAAATAGGCCATAAATCGGAACAGTTTTAAGCTTTATTTTGGCCAATCTCTATACACAAACTACTATCCAAAATGTCATCTGTGTGGGAATATTACAATTACGAATTCTGTAAAAATATAGGAAGAAAAATGTAAATATTGAAATGGGGGTATGGGGTTAAAGGGTTAGTTCCTCCAAAAATGAAAATTCTGTCATTTATTACTCACCCTCATAAGACCTTCGTTTATCTTCAGAACACAAATTAAGATATTGTTGATGAAATCCGATGGCTCAGTGAGGTCTGCATAGGGAGCAATGACATTTCCTCTCTCAAGATTCATAAAGGTACTAAAAACATATTTAAATCAGTTCATGTGAGTTCAGTGGCTCAATATTATTATTATAAAGCGACGAGAATATTTGTGTGCACCAAAAAAACTAAAGTACGACTTTTCAACAATATCTATATGGGCCGATTTCAAAACACTTTACGAACCGAATCATTGAATCAGAGCGCCAAAGTCACGTGATTTCAGCAGTTTAGCCGTTTGATAGGAGATCAGAATCACTGATTCGAAACAAAAGATTCATAAACCTCAGAAGCTTCATGAAGCAGTGTTTTGAAATTGGCCCATGTCTAGATATTGTTGAAAAGTCGTTATTTTGTTTTTTTTTGTCGCACAAAAAGTATCACTTTATAATATTTTATTGAGCCACTGAACTCACATGAACTGATTCAAATATGTTTTTAGTGCCTTTATGGATCTTGAGAGTTTCAATGGCTTTTCTCTCAATAGAGGCCATCAGATTTCATCAAAAATATCTTAATTTGTGTTCTGAAGATGAACGAAGGTCTTACGGGTGTGGAACGACATGAGGTAATAAATGACATTATTTTCATTTTTGGGTGAACTAACCCTTTAAGATGAATGTATCTATGAAGAGAACAGAATAACTGTGTACAGAACAACATTTTCTTTTACCTCTGTATAAAGTAGTGTGTTATTAGCGCAGCGCTGATACAGCAGTAAACAAGGAAATGCTATATTGCTGCCGTTCCATAAGCGCCCCCTACAGTCAGAGAGCGTAATTGCATTTCATTCAATCCATCTGCTGTTTTTTTGTGCAGGTGTGTCTTATAGCATAATTATAGCATTATTTCACAAAACAAAAGTCAGAGCATTCTGTTTTTGCATTAAACTATCTAATGTAAAATAAAAAATAACTCATGCTACATGTGTGTAGCAACTTTGTTTGCATCATGATTAAAATGCCTCTAATTTCAAATGGCTACAGATATTTTTTTGCTTAAGGCCAGTTTGTCTCTTATAGAGCAAATGAATGAATTGGCTTCAACAAAGAATAAAATGGGCAACCGGTATCGGAATCAGCCAATTTGCTTGTAAAAACTGAAATCAGCCATGAAAAATCATAATAATCACTGTAAAAACTGTGTTTTTCTAGTTTTCTTGTGGATTAATTTGTAGTTTGGTTAATATTAATGTAGGCTAAATTTCAGGTTTAAAAATGGTAATTCGGCCTGCACATGGTTCGATTTTTTCAACCTAAAGTGAGTTTGACACCCCTGCATTAGACCGATCCAAATCGATTACTTGAGTCTTTTTTATGATTCATTAAAACAATGCTCATTCGTTGACGAATCAAACTGCACAGGTCTGTCTGTTTGTTATTTTCGTGCAGCCAGCGACAGCGCAATAAAAAGACGTGTTTTCTATTCATTTAATTTATTTTTTTTAGTATTATTCTGCAATATCCAGAATTTAATCTCATCACAGACTGCTCAGTCAGAACTCGAGTAAACTAGAATTTCTCTTGCCGTGAGGCTGTAGATTCAGAAACGGCGCGGGGTATTGCAGTGCGGTAATATCAGTAAACTTGCATGAGTTTTTCATTTGATCTCATTTGGTTGGCTTGTGCGTGAGGATCTCATTTCTGGTTTAATACACTCTCGGCCGCATGCGGTGTGATGAGAAACGCAGAGGCAAAGAGATTCTGGTTGATTGGGGTCGAAGCGCGGCTCTGTGAAGCCGAACGGGATCGAACAGCCCGGCGTCTGGTGTCACCGAGGCCAAGCTGTGTCACTTCCAATTCTGTCAGGGAGGAACAAAAATGCTGCCGTGGACACGGGACGCCATCCCATGTTCACCTTCCTGAAAATGACATCAGCTGTCTGTTCAAATTTAATCTTGCAGTTCACATCTCTCTGCGATATCAAGCTCGCCCTTCACTGCTAACAAAACAGCCTGGCTGAATTAAATCTCACCGCAGACACACTTGAAAGTATTATAGGACGGACACGTTCTCAATCCTATCATCTTTAGCAAAGACATGTTTAAGCCAATCAAACGCTTTAATCTACACGTAGCTTAGTTCAATCGAATTGAGGTTGACTCAGTGATCCAATAAATGCCGCGGGTCTGTTCTGATCAGGTCGTGGACAACAGGGAAAAACAATGTTGAATGTAAGCTTATCTTCTTTTAAAAAGAGCCATATCTTTTGTGTTTGATGTCAAAAGCCTCGAGTCCTGAAGCTAAACTGGGATTTTGGATGTGGGGAACAGTTAGCTTCCACTTATACCTCTTAAAATAATTACCTATGTGGAAACCCTTTTGTGATAGTACTATACAGAGATACAATAGCATTCAAAGGTTTGGGGTCGGTAAAAGTTTTATTTAAAGAAGTCTCTTATGCCCACCAAGGCTGCATTTGAAAAATACAGGGATAGCTCACCCAAAAATGCCGCTTTTTACTCGCCCTCATGTCGTTTCAAACCCGTAAGATTTTTATTCATCTTCAAAACACAAGTGAAGATCTTTTTGATGAAATCTGAAATCTTTCATTCCCTAGACAGCCTACGCATCACATTTGAGCTTCCGCAAGAACCAATGAGGTTCATTCTCGTGTTACGCATCACATTTGAGCTTCCGCAAGAACCAATGAGGTTCATTCTCGTGTTACGCATCACATTTGAGCTTCCGCAAGAACCAACGAGGTTCATTCTCGTGTTACGCATCACATTTGAGCTTCCGCAAGAACCAACGAGGTTCATTCTCGTGTTACGCATCACTTTTGAGCTTCCGCAAGAACCAATGAGGTTCATTCTCGTGTTACGCATCACATTTGAGCTTCCGCAAGAACCAATGAGGTTCATTCTCGTGTTACGCATCACATTTGAGCTTCCGCAAGAACCAATGAGGTTCATTCTCGTGTTACGCATCACATTTGAGCTTCCGCAAGAACCAATGAGGTTCATTCTCGTGTTACGCATCACATTTGAGCTTCCGCAAGAACCAATGAGGTTCATTCTCGTGTTACGCATCACTTTTGAGCTTCCGCAAGAACCAATGAGGTTCATTCTCGTGTTACGCATCACTTTTGAGCTTCCGCAAGAACCAATGAGGTTCATTCTCGTGTTACGCATCACATTTGAGCTTCCGCAAGAACCAATGAGGTTCATTCTCGTGTTACGCATCACATTTGAGCTTCCGCAAGAACCAATGAGGTTCATTCTCGTGTTACGCATCACATTTGAGCTTCCGCAAGAACCAATGAGGTTCATTCTCGTGTTACGCATCACATTTGAGCTTCCGCAAGAACCAATGAGGTTCATTCTCGTGTTACGCATCACATTTGAGCTTCCGCAAGAACCAATGAGGTTCATTCTCGTGTTACGCATCACATTTGAGCTTCCGCAAGAACCAATGAGGTTCTTTCTCGTGTTACGCATCACATTTGAGCTTCCGCAAGAACCAATGAGGTTCATTCTCGTGTTACGCATCACATTTGAGCTTCCGTGTTACGCATCACATTTGAGCTTCCGCAAGAACCAATGAGGTTTGTTCTCGCGTGTCAAGCAGGTTTGGTTCTGTTTATGTTCACTAATCAATGTTTATATGTGAATAAAAGTCTAAATTCAGTCTGTTCATCATATAAAGCAATCGAGTCTCTTCAGAGAATTTGGACTAAACCGCTCAATTCATACGGATTTGTTTTACGATCTCTTTATGAACTTTTTGAAGTGTCAAAGTGGTAGCTGTCAGGGACAGAAAATCTCTCAGATTTCATCAAAAATATCTTCATTTGTGGTCCGAAGATAAACGAAAGTCTTACGGGTTTGACAGAATTTTCATTTTCGGGTGAACTATCCCTTTAAGAAATATTACTCCAGTCTTCAGTGTCACATGATCCTTCAGAAATCATTCTTATATGCTGATTTGCTGCTCAAGAAACATTTCTGATTATTATCAATGTATATACCCTGATATAGTTTTTTCAGGATTAAAAGAACAAAAGAACAGCATTTATTTGAAACATAAACATTTTATAACATAAATGTCTGAACTGTCACTTTTGATCAAGTTGATGCATCACTGCTGAATATGAGTATATAAAAATACCAAAAAAGGAGTAAAACGTCTTTAAAAATAATAAGCAACAACTGTTTTCAACATTGATAATAATAAGAAAGTTTTCTAAAAAAAAATCTTACTGACCCAACACTTCTGAACAGAAGTGTCTAACTTTAACAACATCAAATAAATAACATGATTAGCAAAGAAAAAGAAAGAAATACACATCTAAAGCTCATATACCTAAGCCTATATACACACACACAAAACAAACACACACTCATTATGTTTCCTGCTTCCTGAGGAGAATTTGTGGTTGAACAGGATTAACAGGGAAAAACCAAATCAAAAGGTCAAGAGAACTGCTGCATCCAAATCAAACAGACGGACACATGAAGGACAATCATGGAGACTAGTGCACTGCACAGTATATACTGCATACTATTTCTTTAAATAATGTCAAACTGTGATACAACATTCTACTTTATATATATATATATATATATATATATATATATATATATATATATATATATATATATATATATATATATATATATATATATATTAGTGTGCTCTAGCTGAATATTGCACATTCTGCCAAATTTAGTGGCTCATCCTGGATTTCTGTGCATATAGAAAGTTTACATGCTGCACACATTATACAGTGCATATGTCAAAATGAACATGACTAGCATTCTGTACATATACTGACTGACTGAGCACATTAACCAAGACAGAGTTAGCATGCATGTTGTTTGTACTTACGGGCTGACGACCCTGAACTGGACGTAGGGCACGAGCTGCAGCAGAAGACGGACACCATTCTGCCATTCCTCCTCATTGCGAAATTCACAGCCCTGAGCGTCACACTCCTCAAACGAGAACTGATAGTACGTGTTTGAGTCTTCAAAGACCAGCCGCTGGTCCACTGAAGGGAAGACAGACACACGGTACACATGCACTGAAAAAATGACTTCTGAAATTGTAAATAGAACTATTATTGGAGTATGTGTTACTTGCCATTTTTTGTAATTAATTGTTATATTTCTGTGAAAATCAAAAGTGAAAATTGTTTTTCTCAGCGTATGATGTGATGCGTGTGTGGTTGATATAGAGCTGTTCAAGTTCATGGTCCTAGAGAATTACAATTTTCCCAGTGGAGTTTCTGAAATGGTTCCCTAAAAACCCATTATAAATTCCAGTGGGAACCCATGGCGAATTAGCCTTCTGGGTTGGCCCACAAATTTACATCATGACCGAACAGCTCAATTTTATATCAAAGTTGATTCTTCACACTTTACAGTATTAGGGATACAGTAATTATAATGCAATGCATTCCATGCATACAGGAAATTCTATGTGTTCATAAAAATGGGGTTCTCTAAATGCATTGTTTCAAATGATTAATTTAAATGTTAGTACATAAAAAATATTAAATGTCAAAGAGACATAATATAAAGTGGGACCAAATAAACAAATAAAAATGACAAAAATGAAATAAAATATAATTCAAAATATTATCAAATCCTAAAATAGGCTATAGCACTGGTGTGTTACCTGAGTGCAGTATTCCCAGCTCCAGAAGCACCTGCCAGACACGAGACGCCATTAACCGGCACTGAACCGACACACACTGTTCCAGGAGCCACTGGACCAGCTCCACTCCAACATAACTCCTCCTGTACGGACACACACGCGTTACTCTCGCCCTCTACCATACTTTTGGTAGTGACCAAATTAATACTTTAATTCAGCAATGACACATTAAATTGATCTAAAGTGACATTTATAATGTTATAATAGATTCTATTTCAAATATATGCTGTTCTTTTGAACTTTCTGTTCATCCACAAAAGAAAGTTTCACAAGCAGCACAACTGTTTTCAACATTGATAATAATCAGAAATGTTTCTTGAGCAGCAAATCAGCATTAGAATGATTTCTGAAGGATCATGTGACACTGAAGACTCGAGTAATGAATAAGTGTCTTATCTACCGAAACGATTGGTTATTTTAAAAAAAAAACAAAAAAAAAAACACACATAAATATGTATATACTTTTTAACTTTTTAACCATAAATGCTCGTCTTGCACTGCTCTGTGATGCGCCACGCATTATATAATCATGTTGGAAAGCATCGCAGAGCAGTGCAAGACAAGCATTTGTGGTTAAAAAGTATATAATTTTTATTTTTTTTAGAAAATGACTGATGGTTACTCTAGATAAGACTATTATTCCTCGTCTGGGATCATGTAGAGCTCTTTGAAGCTGCACTGAAACTGACATTTGGACCTTCAACCCGTTGAACCCCAGTGAAGTCCACTATATGGTGAAAAATCCTGGAATGTTTTCCTCAAAAACACTAATTTCCTTTTGTCTGAAGAAAGAAAGACAAAAACATCTTGGATGACATCAGGAAATTTGAATCCTGAAGTGAACTAATCCTTTAAAATCAACATAAAACAGTGTTTGCATCTCATTTTACTTCTGTAATGTGAAGTACAGTATTTCCACATAAAAGGCAGGAATTGATTGGATCATGAAAGGCAGTCACTATGAGAAGTGGATGAAGGGGGTTAAAAATAAAAACATGCAAAACACATTTTTAGATTTCATGTTGACCTCGATTAAAATCACTGTAACACTCTCATTGCTTTAATATGATATGCTGTGCAACATTATCACACTGATTTGCATTTTCAAATCAAGCTCATTTCCATTATCTTCATCTAGTTCTCACTGCGTTCTTTAAAAGCATGTCACACGTTCACACTCCACCTTCTGACGGGACGTTTTTATCCAGTCAGAGTGAAGTTTGGACAGCAGCCATCCGTCAGAGCGATAATCGACAGCTGATGATTCAGCCGAACCGTCCACACACACACTATGACCCTCAAACACTCTTTTACCCTCTTTTACATTGATCCTGCATTTGATGAACATGATTGTAAAACTTCACACAAGTTAAATCACACAACCACAGTACAAGATGTCTGATAAAAACTCAACTGGGACAGCATGACGCAACGCCAAAGTCATGGAATCAATTCCCACTACTGTTCAAAAGTTTAGGATTGTTTAATGTTTTTTAAAGAAGTCTCTTCTGCTCAACAAGACGGCATGTATTTGATCAAAAATACAGTAAAACGGTGAAATATTATTATAAATTAAAATAACTGTTTTGTATTTGAATATATATTAATTTGTCATTTATTCCTGTGATCAAAGCTGAATTTTCAGCATCATTACTCCAGTCTTCAGTGTCACATGATCCTTCAGAAATCACTCTAATATGCTGATTTGCTGCTCAAGAAACATTTCTAATCAATTAATTAATGTTGAAAACAGCTTCAGATTTTAGTAGAAACACTTTTTTCAGAATTCTTTGATGAACAGAAAGTTAAAAATAACATCATTTCTTTACTTTTTTACATTATAAATATAAATGTCTTTATTATTCTCAATTTAAAGTGTCACTTCTGAATACAATTTCTGGAACAGTAGCATGTATACTGATAAAATGTAAATCTTGAATAAAACTTTAAATAAAGTGGCTACAAAATGCATGTCACCTGATGATCCGAGCGAGGTGGATCTTGTCTTTTGCTGGATACGGTCCATGAGACAGAAACGCATTTCTCAGAGCTCGTCCAGCGCAGGGAAAACTCTGTGAACACGTCTGTCACACAGAGACATTTCAGATTAGAATTAAGAGTTGATGCAGTGTAACATAAATGTCATAAATATAATGACATCCAAAGGAAAGAAAAATGCATAAATATAATGTCAGCTGTTTCTCCTAGACAGCTATTAAACAGGCTTTTGCTCAAGTCTCCAGCTTTTTCAGATGTTTCTACATTCTCACAAATGATCTAAGCTGCAATCCACAATAATTTTATAGCTCTATATCATAACAATTGACTCTTTTGTGTCTGTTTTTATATGTGCTGTGGAGCAATAATTGAGCAATATGTTTGTCCTGTGGGAAGTTTTTATTAATGTTAATGTGTTTTGTTATATAAACGTGTGCGTTTTGGTGATTAAACGTAAATGTGCACATGGGGATAACAAAAAAACAGAAATCAGCAGTCAACAGTCTTTGTGAGGAAAACAGCTCAATAAACACATCAGTATCATCTAAATTGACTAGTTATATTCAAGTCACAGATATTATTTAACATCAATGGATCAACCTAAATACATTAATTTATAGGAACAAAATTCATTTTTATGAGTTAAATCAGGCAGAAATACCTCTTTAAGTAAACCATAGCAGGTTGCCACTTTTTACAGTGATACTAAATATAACATTTTAATAACTAAATAATAAAATGTAAAAATGGTTATGCTTAAGGTCAAGGGATAGAAAATACCAGTAGATCAGTATAAAAGCAATTGAAATCAGCTGTAAAGTCATGATTGAAAAACAAACTGTGTTTGTGTTTAGCTTGATTATTAAAAATACAGAAGTAGAATATACAGTGCAAGACAACCTCAGCCACATTTGACCTACATCTACACAGTGACATCACCTGCTGTGTGTATGTGTGTGAATTTCTGCTGACAACCACAGTTTGCATATCTATTCACGGATATCATAACGCTTCCTCCTAAACCTCTCGCTCCATCTGTCTCTCTCTCTCGACTCATTAATCAATACAACACTGGCCTCTCTGATCCACTCAGAAGCACCTTCAGCATTATTGATCATGTTTAATAAGACTGTCAGAATCCATAGTGACACCTTCAGCACACAGATGCCCCGTATGAGGTCAGAGGTCATGACCCCTGGACGTGACATTTGACCCACAGAGTAACTGACACCAAAAACACTCACTGCTTTGAGCTGCGATGAAGATTCTAAATTCTAATTAGATGGAAAAAAACATTTAGATTATTAGAATTAATAAATGTAGCTATTTATTGAACATTTCTTGAACTGCATTAAAGCAATAAGGCTGTGCTTTACATTCATTTGAACAAAGTGTCTCAATTATAGGGACCTGGCTTTGCAATATGCTTAAGTACACCCATTACTGAGGTAAAATCACTGTAAAACCAGGAGGGATAAAGCAACAAACTCTCATTTTTATCTCATGATGCACCAAATAATTAATTAGTTTGAGTAGGGTAAACATAAATTAAACAAATTAGTTCAATCAAATTAACATTTATGAGTATTTAGAACATTCATTGTCTTTTGAGTTCACAAAACTGACACATTTTAAATAATCTGAATTATTTAATTGTTTTGAGTTTTATAAACTTGATTCCTTTAATTTAGACAAACTTAAATTTAACTGAAACTGGGCTGGGATTTCTATTTCGCAGCATGCTTTGCCATGACATTCAAAAGAGAGAGTAAATGCTAAAATTAAGTGTTATATAATGTTTTTTGTAGTGTTTAAAGGTGCCCTAGAATCAGAATTTGAATTTACCTCGGCATAGTTGAATAACAAGAGTTCAGTACATGGAAAAGACAGAGAGTGAGTCTCAAACTCCATTGTTTCCTCCTTCTTATGTTAATCTCATTTGTTTAAAAGACTTCCGGAAAACACTCGGATCTCAACATAACACCGACTGTTACGTAACAGTCGGGATCATTAATATGTATGACCCCAATATTTGCATAATGCCAGCCCATTCGACGCATTAGACAAGGAAAGGCAGTATTAACGTCTGGATCTGTGCAAAAATGGCAGATGGAGCAATAATAACTGACATGATCCATGATATCATGATATTTTTAGTAATATTTGTAAATTGTCTTTCTAAATGTTTCATTAGCATGTTGCTAATGTACTGTTAAATGTGGTTAAAGTTACCATCGTTTCTTACTGTATTCACGGAGAAAAGAGCTGTCGCTATTTTCATTTTTAAACACGTGCAGTCTGTATAATGCATAAACACAACTTCATTCTTTATAAATCTCTCCAACAGTGTGTAATGTTAGCTTTAGCCACAGAGCATATCCTCAAACTCACACAGAATCAAACGTAACCATCTAAATAAATACTTTACTCACATAATTCGAAGCATGCATGACGAACATCTTGTAAAGATCCATTTGAGGGTTATATTAGCTGTGTGAACTTTGTAAATGCAATGTATAGTCGAGAGCTCGTGTGGCAGAGAAAGCGCATCTCTTAAAGGGGCCGTGCTGAAAAAATCAGTGCATAGTTAATGATCCCCCAAAATAGGCAGTTAAAAAATTTAATAAAAAAAATCTATGGGGTATTTTGAGCTGAAACTTCACAGACACATTCAGGGGACACCTTAGACTTATATTACATCTTGCAAAAAAACAATCTAGGGCACCTTTAATATTTAGTTATGTTAAAGGGTTAGTTCACCCCAAAATTTTGTTTTTGCGCACCAAAAGTATTCTCGTCGCTTCATATCATTAAAGGGATAGTTCACGCTTATACTTCAAAGAGCGCCAGACATCACTGCCGTTGTCAGAGCGCGATCAGACCTCACTAAGCGAATGCTGAACACAGTTGGACATAGTGGTGTATTAGAGGTAAAAAATTATATAAATAATGTTCGGTTTCTTGCACAATCTGATCATTTTGTGTCTTAGGAGATCAATGTGTCGTCACAAGCTGCAGGGTTTAATTTGGATTTGTCTGTGCATGTTATTTGACTCTTATAAATTGTGTTACCATTCACTCGCATTATAAGGCTGACAGACGGCAACAGTTGGAGTTAAAAATCATCATTTGTGTTCTACTGAAGAAACAAAGTCACCTACATCTTGGATTCGCTGGGGGTAAGCAGATAAACATCAAATTTTCATTTTTGGGTGAACTATCCCTTTAAGGTTGAACCACTGTAGTCAAGTTGACTATTTTACCCATGTTTTTACTACTTTTCTGGACATTGAATGTGGTAATTTCATTGCTTTCAATGGAGGATAAAAAAAAAAAAAACTCTCAGATTTCATCAAAATATTTTAATTTGTGTTGTGAAGATGAGCAAAGGTCTTCCGGGTGTGGAACGACATGAGGGTGAGTAATGACAGAATTTTCATTTTTGGGTGAAGATATGTTAAATGTTATATTATATTGCTGTATTCAAGTAACAATTGCTATGCTATGCTAATGCTATCAAAACATTTTGTTACCAATTAGCAAGTTAGCATTTACTGAATTAGCTAGTTAAAGTTAGCCAAGTTTACATTAACAAAAGTATTTAAGTTGAGTTTACATGATATATTTACAACATATAACTTAAAGAAATACATTCAAAATGTAAAAATATAGAACCTACTCAACGTTACTGCAAAAATATGATTCTTTTAATTCAGCCAAGAGTTCATGCCGTGACAAATCGATCTTCTACTGGTCGCACTTCTTCACGTGATGCGAATTCACCAAACTTGAACTTCGGTGCGCAGCAAAATGCAGAATTTTTTTGCTTGCGTTTCCAGTCTGACGCATTCGCGCACGTTTGAATGGAAGTCAATGGAAAGAAAAGTGCAGTGTGACCGCACCTTTACAGTGTAACACAACTAGTATATTGGCTAGTCGCTTGATGTCATACAGCCCCGCCCACAGTGGAATCTCATTGGTCAAAACTCTACATAAAACATCAAAAGTTCTGAGTGGATTTTCGCTTTCAGATTGAACTGTGGCTGGTTATGTCACAAAGTAATGCTTATTCTCTCGTGACTTAAATAAATACTTTCTATAGCCCCGTCCCTTTTCAGCGCCGTGCTCGTTGTGTTCTGTCTTCCGGTTTGTGTTTCCACTGCATGAAGGTAAGATCTTACGGATTTATGAATTTTAAAATCTTCTGACATTTCTTATGACATCCACTTCAAACATACAATGCTCATGGTAACTTTCATCAACTCTACAATACGTAAATCCACTTCACCAGTTAATTACTTCTCAACAGCAATGCCATAAAAATATACGGAGGTTCAAACACAAAATTCTAAAGATGGCTGTGCGCTTGTTTCTCTGGTGCATAAGGTCTGCTGCTTTAATAAATTCTGGGGTCACTGAAAGAATAGAACAGATAAAGATCATAATCTCTAGTCAGTGATAATCATCTATATTCATAACTTTTTCATTGTTATGTGACGACCTATAAAGCAGAAGAGCCTTTTAAGGGGCTTCCGGGGATCGTGGCATTGTCTGGTTCCTGTGTTTGATCCCGTATCTGATGTATGTTCTTTCACACACAAGCCCCATCAGCGCTGCACACGGCCGATTAGACGTCAGCTCGAGCATTTAGCAGAGCTCAAACATGGATTAAAAAGCTTCAGAGATACTAATGAGACGTGAAGAATCACATGAGAAGATCCACAGATTAACATCACAGAACTCACACCACCATCATCATGTGTGTGTGAGAGAGAGAGACGCAAAATAAATTGAAGCTATATACAAAAAAACTAGCAAAAGCGAAATAAAAGCTAATTAAAATAATATTAAGTACTATAATAGTACACAAAATATTTGAGCTCATATCGAGATCCCTGACTTCAGTCTGAGACATATCTTCTGAAACTCAAAATTTAAGCAAATTTAAGCAAATTTTAAAATTTTTGCATTCTATTTAATCTCATTGCTGTCTTAGGAGAAACATTTTTCTTTCATAAGATTCAATAATATTCAGGGTGGACCCTGTAAAACTGTACCAGCTCCTCACCTGTCAGCTTTAGGTTGCGGTTTCTTACCTTGGGTTTGGGTGTGACGCCGGTGCTGGGTCCCGGGATGGTGTCAGGTGACTGCTACACAATCAGAAAGAGAGAAACAAGAAGTCTCAATTCAAAAACAAATAGGTTAAACTCAACACAACCACACATGAACATTATGAACCTTTCACCACATGTTCACAACCTTCAAACACAGCTGAAATTTTCTGAATCTCCTGCAGACAGACTTTCAAACATCAGGGCATCATGCGCTGACGTGGCCTTCACATGAAAAGCGCTGCAGATAGAGTCACGGAGATGCGAGTTAATCACATCTCAAAAGTGACATTCTGCCCTGTTTCTGGATGTCATGATGTGCCTTTGATGTTGTGTCATACAACTTGATGCATCTTTCTTCATGTTTGGTTTTGACACTTCACAATGATACGTCATGCAGATTGTGTGGTAACCTTTGGCTGTGCATTGAAAGGTGAATGGGGTCAAACTTTTGGGTATTTTGATATACTATGGTACTAAATGACTTCCACATGCATATGCCATTGTGTTTACTCCATGGTACTTGAAAGAATACTGCAATACAATATTTCATATACAAAAAAAAAACATGCCATAATTGCCATAACTGACATCCAAAAAACCTGGTAACATGTCCCTAAACCATTTTCGTTCATTGAAATAAAATAAAATAAATTAAATAACAAAAAATAAATAATTAAATAAATAAAATAAAATATTAGATGAAAATTTTCCCTTGGCAACTAACTTAAATAAAATTATTAATAATTTAAAAATATTTTATACATAAAAAAGATAATAAATAATAGAAATTACTAAAAGTAAAATGGAAATAAACATAAATTAAGGTTAAACACGAAATAATAAAAAACAAATAAAAAAGACAAAAGCACATAAAATGACTAAAATTAAAAATATAAAAATAAAAATAAATAATAAAAAAATTACAATTTGAAATTAAAAATATAAAATTAAAGCTAATTCAAAATATTATTAGCACTGTCAAATCACTGAATCACAATTAATCACATCAAATAAAAATGACAAAAGCACATAAACTTACTAATATTAAAAAATATATAAAAATAAATATAAAAAAACAAAAAATAAAAATTTAAATTTTGAAATATAAAATTAAAGCTAATTCAAAATATTAATAGTGCTGTCAAATAGCTTAATCGCAATTAATCTCATCTAACATAAAAGTTTGTAAATATGTGTGTGTGTGTGTGTGTGTGTGTATATATATATATATATATATATATATATATATATATACACACATATACATATATATATACATATATATACTTATGTTAGATGTGATTCATCGATTATTAGTATTAAATAATACTAAAATAACACTGACCCTGGGTAATTGAATGGTACTATTTGCTTGTGGATGCTTAACTTCACGACTAAGAAAACTTTGCAGGCACAGCGTATGACATGAGGGACTTAATGACATTTCACTTCTACTTAATAATGCTCTCTCAGCATGACATAAGTTTATATTAAAGCTGTGCAGTCATGTGATCATGTCAGCATGGAGCGGGCTTCAGTAAAGTGACGCTCTGTTAGAAAGAAGGCTTGTTAGGTTTTATTTGAACAAACTTTCTGTGTCGGGCCTTCATTTCGAGAGATCCTTAAAAATGAGGAAGAGTTGGATCAGTGGACAGAGCTGGAACAAAGACTTTGATCCTCATTATAACGATCAGAACTTTGATCAGAATGAGTTTTATCTGTCTGGAGTGGCCCACATTCGTTCTTCTGTGTGTCTTATTCTTTTACAAGCCAATCTTTTATCTTGTGTCTCCATTGTTCTATTATATAAGAGCATAACAAGAATACATAAAGATAATTCAGATTGCATGGTCGTTATTCTCTTCTACATGTGTGTGCATTCTTATTCAAGTTAACTGTATGTAGTCACATTCATATTATTTCTTTATTTCCATTGTGCATCTGTGTCACTCAAGTCTGCACTGTTTGCTGATTAGTTCAATTTTAGATATGTTGACCAACAAAGCGAAACTTTAAAGTGGTGGTTGATTATGATTTTCACTTTTTTTTTGTTAGTGTGTAACGTTCTGTTTGAGCATAAACAACATCTGCAAAGTTACGACGCTCAAAGTTAAAATTTTCTTTTACAGAAATCACTTTTTAAGGACTACAACGAGCTTCTTCCTGAGTAAGTGACATCACTAACCCTAAAATTTACATAAACCCCACCCCCGAGAACACAAAAAAAGGGGGCGGGGCCATGTTGAGCTGCTTTCGAGAAGAGGAAGAGTTGTTGTAGTAGAGTGTTGTTTTCATGCCATCATTTTACACCGGACTGCTTCACAAACGAGGGTCAATTCAATGCAGGATTTGCACAAAAGATTAATGCCGCGTTCCAGGCAACTCGTAACCCGTGTTTTTCCAACCTTCTACCCGTGAAAGTGCACTGGAACAGCAGTCAAAGCCGTGACTTCCCACCCGTGAACTCGTACTAGATCAATGTACTCCCAGTTACGAGTTCTGACGTCACATAGCCCGTGAAACAACAATGGCAGCCCCTACGGATGCCGTGTTTATGCAAGTGCACGGTAAAATAAAAGGTATAACAGCTTCTCTTGCCTTATGCGCCGTTTTCCTCCTCTGTTTCCCTCAAATAAGCAAAGAGTAAGCACCTTTGGCGACAGAAATAATTAATGAGCATAAGCCCCATGCACAGCCTCAAACTCATTCAGAATCAAATGTAAACATCCAAACAAACACTATACTTACGCAATTAGACATGCTGCATGACGAACACTTTGTAAAGATCCATTTTGAGGGTTATATTAGCTGTGTGAACTTTGTTTATGCTGTTAAAGGCAAGCGCGAGCTCCGGGGGTGGGGGAGCGCGAGAATTAAAGGGGCCGCAGCCTGAATCGCTGCATAGTTAATGATGCCCCAAAATTGGCAGTTAAAAAACTGAATTAAAAAAAATCTATGGGGTATTTTGAGCTGAAACTTCACAGACACATTCAGGGGACACCTTAGGCTTATATTACATCTTATGAAAACACGTTCTACGGCACCTTTAAGATTAATTTGTCATTTAGATCTATCATTAAAATAATTAAAGCCATACAATAAGGACACATCGAATATGAGTCTCTTGAGTAAAGAAATCTCTTTACTCGTTCAACCACAAATTAATCTTTCCAAACAGGTTTCGCAAACACTCAAACCAGACCGATCAGATCAGGAAGATACAAAACCAACATTACCATTCTACTATCATGTCTGACATCAAAGAACTCTGAAAAATAGAAATTGATTCATCTGTTCAGTCGGCTGAATATTGTTTGAAACTCCGGAGAATGCCTGTGATGATGGTATTGGCCGTGACGCGAGCTGACCTGCAGGTGTCCACAGACAGACTGCTATCAGCAAGCGCTTGCCTCTCTGCAGACGGGTCTCTCCAGGGGCCGTGCGTACGCTTGTTGGCTTTGTTTTGACTGGGCTCTAAAGACAGCGTGTGTATCAGATTTACTGTATTGATTTGCTGTGGGCTGCTGTTGGAGATCTGGGAGCTGAACCCTGTTTGGGTCGGATAGGAAATGGAGCAGACAGGCCACGGAGATAAGCAAAAGCATGCGGTGGAAAAGGTTTTTTAGATAAAAAAGGGACCGAAAAAATACATTCTTGTCCTTCACGCATACCTAAAATCTTTCTATGAAATCACCTTTCTCATCATTTATGGCTCATAAATCACAAAATGATCCCATCTTCTCAATGTCATTTAAACAATCCCTTATCCTTAAGTATTAATCTTTTGTGCATAACTCGTCCCATACCATTTGTGCTCCAGACACAAATGATTTTTCAAAAATTGTGGAGAGGTGTGCTGTTCATTTAATAAAGTCTTTTTATGCAATCACCTTGCAATGACCTACCCAGTAAAACACATAGCAACACCAAAGTAACCACTTGGAACACCCAGACCACCCTAGCAACCAACTAGAACACCCCAGCAACCACTTAGAACACCCAGACCACCTTAGCAACCACCCAGACTACCCCAGCAACCAATTTGAACACAAACACCCCAGCAAACACCCAGAACACCCTAGCAACCAATTAGAACACAAACACCCCAGCAACCACCCAGAACACCCTAGCAACCAATTAGAACACCCAGACCACCCCAGCAACCAATTAGAACATGATCACCCCAGCAACCACCCAGACCACCCCAGGAACCAATTAAAACACATAGAACACCCTAGCAACCAATTAGAACACATAGAACACCCTAGCAACCAATTAGAACACCCAGACCACCTCAGCAACCAATTAGAACATGATCACCCCAGCAAACACCCAGGACACCCCAGCAACAAATTATAAAACAAACACCCCAGCAACCACCCAGGACACCCCAACAACCAATAAGAACACATAGAACACCCTAGCAACCAATTAGAACACATAGAACACCCTTGCACACAATTAGAACATGATCACCCCAGCAACCACCCAGACCACCCCAGCAACCAGTTAGAACATAGAACACCCTAGCAACCAATTAGAACTTGACTACCCCAGCAACCAATTAGAACACACAGAACACCCTAGCAACCACTTACAACACCTAGAACACGCTAGCAACCAATTAGAACACGAACACCCCACCAACCACTTAGACCTAGAACACCTTAGCAACCAATTAGAATACAAACACCCCAGCAACCAATTAGAACACAAACACCCTAGCAACCACCCAGGATACCCTAGCAACCACCCAGGACACCTGAGCAACCACCTAGGACACCCTAGCAACCACCCAGGACATCCATGCATAGAAAACTACTGTCCTTGACTGAGCACTGTGCTGCTCTTTACTGAACTATATTTTTTGTACACATATATTTTATTCCATATTCTTAAAAAGATTTCTGTGCATTTTATTTTTCTTTCTCTTTATCCTGTCTACGTAGAGCACTGACAAATTACTGTGTATGAAATCTGCTACATAATAAACTTTCCTTGCCAGAATACACCCTCTAAAAAAAACTCATGCAACCACCTAGCAACACCCTAGCAACCACCTAGAACACACCATCAACAAGCTAGCAACAACCTAGTAACTTCCCAGAACACTCAAAAACAAACAAACAAACAAAAAAAAAACAGTGAAACTACCTAGAAACCTTCTAGCCCCCATAGCAACACCCTGACAACCACTCATAGCAATGTGTAGAAAATGGAAAATAGAAAATGTGCACAGTTTAGTTCTGCATCGCACAAACACTTTTATTCACCCGCACTGATAAGCAACATTCTACAGAGAGAGAGAATGAGGGAGAGGATTTACAAATGCATGAAGGAGACAGGGACAGAGGAGAAATGATATACAGAAGTATGATGAAGAGAAGAAAAGTGAACAGAAAACACAGGAAAGGATGTATAGAAAGCATCCTGATTCACTAGTGCACACTGATCCAGAGTGCAGTGAGTCTGTGTGTCATTATGTGTCAGAAATGGATTACTCTCAGATTAGAGACACACACACACACACACACACACACACACACACATACACACACACACACCTCTCTCTTGCATGGCTTGCAGATAAATCTGTCGCTCTGGATGAGTGCACTGCAAGATGGAGACATCAAACAAGCCTTGTCTTTCTCGTTAAGATTTCATTGCATCCAGAGCCGCTCACACACACACATCCACTTAGCAGCATGAGGACTAAGTCATTAAGTGCAGTTTTTCCATCAGAGAATTGTGGAGAATTCCACATGAGATGTCTCTTCACCACTGCCGCTTCTGAAACGCCCTGTTGAAGGCAGAGACGAGCGTCTGTCGACCCATCTGAGAATAATCCAGCACATAAACCCAATTGCTCAAAGGTAGCTCTTTCATAGCGCGCAAGACTTCTCAGTTAGGAAACAATCCTGTCTTAGACGTTTTTTCCAAAGACATGAGATCATAGTTAACATACTGTAAAAGTATAGAGCTATAATATTAAAGATAAAAATGAATAAAATTAGTTGGATCTCGGAAGAATTTGATAGGAAGTGTTCATACTGAGATTTTTCGATTGCAGACACTAGACAAGACATAACTGCAATCTTTTTTTTTCTCAGGAGAAACATCTGAGAAGCTCATCATTTAATGTTATCACTGTCTAGGAGATATTACTGACATCTAACGTGATTTTTCTTTCATATAATTTGTCCTGAACAGCACAAGAGGTTCTCTTTGAGCTCACAGCTAGAGAGCACTTGACATACATTGTAAAAAAAAAAATATATTTTCTCCATGTAGTGGACTTCACTGGGGTTCAACGGGTTGAAGGTCCAAATTTCAGTTTTAGAGCAGCTTCAAAGAGCTCTACATGATCCCAGACGAGGAATAAGAGTCTTATCTAGAGAAAGGATTGGACATTTTCTAAAAAAAAATTAAAATTATGTAGTTTTTAACCACAAATGCTCATCTTGCACTGCTCTGCGATGTGCCACGCATTGTGTAATCACGTTGGAAAGGTCACGCATGACGTAGGCTGAAGAAAAACTCCATCTCATTTTCTCCTCCAACTTCAAAATCATTGTTGTTTTACCTTTTTTTTTTTTTTTTTTTTTGTAAAGGCCGTTTGACTTAGTCTTTGCATGTTCGCTTTGTAGAAACTGGATTAGTACTTCCACCTTTGTTGCGGTTGACCTTTCCAACGTGATTACGTAATGCGTGGTGCATCGAAGAGCAGTGCAAGACGAGCATTTGTGGTCATTTTTAGAAAATGACTGATAATTTCGCTAGATAAGACCCTTATTCCTTGTCTGGGATTGTGTAGAGACCGTTGAAGCTGCACTGAAACTGTAATTTGGACCTTCAACCCGTTGGTCCCCATTGAAGTCCACAATATGGAGAAAAATCCTGGAATGTTTTCCTCAAAAACCTTCATTTCTTTTCAACTGAAGAAAGACATAAATTATCAGGAAATTTGAATTCTGAAGAACTAATCCTTTAATAAGATTTTTCAAAGTAAATAAAATGAAGATTATTAGGAGTATGTTTTACAAGATAATACTCTTTCAATCTTTCTTCTTTAAAATTTCACAATTAATTTAACGTGTCACTTACAGGTCTTAAAACTACGGAGCCCCGCACATGACATGCAAGAAAAAAAAATCAAATTGTGCTCACGATTTACTAATTCGTTCCCTAGATACTAAATAATGCACGATTTATAAATCAAGGGAACGAAATAGTAAATTGTGTTTTAGTAAATCGAGGGAATGAATTAATAAATCATGCACACGATTTAGCCTACTATTTTTTTTTCTGCATGTCATGTCCAGGGCAACTTTTTGCCACACCTGCAAATAGCCATTGACTTAACAAAATTTACCGGCCATAAATGTTTTTTACCAGCCATGAAACATATATTAATCCTTATTTAAATTGCAAAAGTTATTCAGTCAAGAGCAATAAGTGACTGTTCTTACAAACGTTACAAACACAGACAGCAGCAGGTATATTAGGCTGCTGTCACTTTAAGAGGTAACGCATGATCACATGTGTTACACATGTGTTTTCTTTTATGTTTTCTTTAACATTCATTTAAGACATAACTTATTATGCTTACGCCAATAATTTCCAATACAGGCAGTTTGACATAATTTTGTTTGAATATGTCTGTTCAAGTGCAAGAAGACGTGAAAGAGAGCTTAATTCAGTATTCGCACTCAGCGATCGAGTAATGAATTGAGTTCCTTTTCGCATCTTCTTGAGCTTGAATATTTAAATTGGCAAGGCTTAAACTTTCGTGACGATGCAGCACTGCCCCGTCAACTGTCCCAAGCGTCATTCACATTCATGTTCTCACAATTTTGCATCTTCATGAAAATGTCACTGGCCAACTGGTGATTGGCACCATTTCATATACTCACGCACATTGTTACTCACATTTGGTGCTTGGCGAGTGTTAATTTTAGGCCCTGTTCACTTATATTGCCAAAAAAAATCATTAAACATACTTGTTTGAGTTATGCTGTCACATGTTATTTTAAATAATTATGCCTTGATTGCTTTATTAATGATCACATTATCGTTTACAGTGCATATCATAACAGAAACCTCAACCAAAAAGGTTCTCCTGTGCCATTATTGGGACTCTAAAAGGTTTTCCTCTAGCATCAGCTGTTAAAGCCTTCAAGAAAGCTTTATTTTTTGCTCATTATTCTACAGGTATTTTATAAACTGACGCTCCAGTAGCTGCTGTCACTGCAGCACACAACGAAACAAATGTCACGAGTGTAATATTTGTTTCTCATTTAGTGCTAATGAGGCTTCCATTTTTTTATTCTCTAATCACCCCGGGGCGCATGACTTGAGTCAAATGAGCCCGAACCAAACATTCTGTTCGGAGGCGTAAAAACCCTCACGGAGATAAAGATGAAACCCTGAAGAACCAAGTGATGTTTATGCTGTCTTTAAACAACTACAGAAGTTATTAAATATAATTCAAAAGTTACATTTCTGAAATGTTAGAGTTACAAAAGTCTTCATTGATGACTGTGTATTTCCATTCGCACGATTAATCAAGCCTTATACAAATGAGAGATATTCACCCACACACACATACAAACCAGCTAAACAATTCCTGTCTTCAACCCTCTGAAGCGCTGAATAGCCCCTCTGTCATGCCAGGAGTGTATAAACAGAATATATATCAGCTCATTCCTTACAGTCCACAAAAAACTACTGTGATGGTACTATGGGATCCGATACTGTGGTTGGTTCCTGATGATCAATGTACTTGAATACCATATGTTTACATGGTCACTCTTTTAAAACAATAAAGGTTCTAATTAGAATCATAGGCACTTGCAGTATGATGTCATAATAGAACCTTTGTAAAGTGAGAATTTTTACAATTTTTACAACAACCTTTAATAATACCACACACGCAATATTCCGACAATATTGCATATTTTATATAACCGCAGAACAATATTCATACAACAAATAGCCTATCGGCAATTCAGCAGTTCACTCTTACAAGATACAGCATGGTATTTACATGGTACACAAATACATTGCAGTGTCCAAATACCACAGTCATACCAATATAGCACCATGTCCAGAAAATTCATACTTTTTTTTTTTGTAAACACATCATTGACATATTATGCAGCCTTAAAAATCATTCTGCCATTACAACATTTATCATGGTAACCAGTTTCTCCCTGTTATTGTCACCACAGTAAAACTGTGTTAAATTGGTATGAGCCACCAATGTGAAAAGAAATTAAACAAAAATGACACATCCCATATTAATTTATCATTTTACAGCAGTAACAAAACTGATGTGTTTGTACTTTAGCTGAAACTATGGTTACCATGGTAACTTGTATAAGGGTGCAATATTGCAAAGAATATTAATCGAATTCAGCAAAAGCAGAACATTTTCCTTTTTCATGTTACGAAGTTACAGCCGGTGTGTGTTTGTGTACCTGTGTGTGTGTATGTGGATCTCTGTTGCCTTAGATACCACGACTGAAAAAAAAAATAAAAAAATTACAGCCTCTCCTTCATAATCAATGACATTTGTATTAACGCATTAAAGCATTGACAAGACGCATCAATCACATTTTCTCATAACGCCAGGTTGTTCATGCACATTATAATATCAGTGATGGTGGATATGGGTGGTGTATTGATGATGAAACACATCCTTCATCATGCATTGGTAACTCACGCTTTTTTTGCGCAGGTTCAGTCCGTGTTTTAATAATCCGGGCAGATCTCTGATCTTCTGTTTGATCTGGACCTGATCCCTGGCGGTTCTGTTCCATCTCCAGCTCGACAGGAGTCCGTCCTCCGCGGTACAGGGGATGCTGTCGGATTCCTCCATCATCATCCTCCACCTGCTCTTCACGCACACGGACACCGGAGCGACATTCCGCCGCCGCTCGATGGATCTCCAGCCGCCGCAATGAGCCGCTCAACCGAGAGAGGAGACAAGACCTGCCGTACACTGCTGCTCCACCCAGCGATCACACACACACACACACGCACACACACACACGCTCACATACAAATACATTCAGCACTCACATCGCTGTCCAAATAGGACATTCAATAGCCAACACTTCTGCATTAATATGAAACATGCACCTACAAGGAAAACTTGGAATAAAATGCATTATATTTACTTCACGTAAGAATCATGTAGGAACATGCCTAAAGGGAGGCTGTAGCTAACTTCTGAGGATAATCGCTTCCGAAGTTAAAACCAGTTCACCTTACTAAATGAGACATGATGAGACATGTGACATACTGGGAATTTAGTGCCAATTAAACTAGATTAAACTATATTTTTCCAAACTGCGCTGTTTGTGGTCTTTTATCATTCTGTCTGGAGATATGTCACCAAAATCAAGTCTTTAAGACAGAGATTGGCAATGTGTGGCGATCCTCATGACCAGCTGTCTTTTTAAACGGCAATTTTATGCGTCATTTTAACTGATAATTAAAGGGTTAGTTCACCCAAAAATTACATTTCTGTCATTAATTACTCACCCTCATGTTGTTCCAAAATACCTTCGTTCATCTTTAGAACACACATTAAGATATTTTTGATGAAATCCAATAGCTGTCTAATTTAACAACCACTTTCAAGGTCCAGACATGAAATGAAGACATTGTTAAAACAGTCGACGTGACTGCAGTGGTGAAGCGACGACAATACTGTTTGTGCGCAAAAACAAAACAAACAAAAAAAATTATTTAGCAATCTCTTCTTTTCTGTGTCATTCCACTATGTTATTTACATCTAGCGCTTCCAGGTTATACGCCAGAACACCGACTCATTATTGGCCGGCTCTTATGTCAGTATCGCACGCATGCGTTGTGCTGATCATGTGATCAGCTTCAGCCAATACTGAGCTGGCGTTCAGACCTATCAGCCTGCGCCATCTAGAGTAACCTTTTAAATCTGCATGAAGGCATATGAGTGTCACTTATAAACATTGATAAAATAAATATTGTAAACAAGAACCATCGTTGCCTTTAATGTATATTTGAAAAATACAGGACTTGCCATTCATACAAAATTGAGCAATTAAGACATGCTGCTGCTGTACAAAATAGCATAGATTAATAACCGTAGAAGATCTATACAGGTGGAGCTGGGGAAGGTGGAGGGTTTCTGAAAGCTCTTTGCAAACTGCTACAGCAAATGCTGACCAAGTATTTGAAGGTTGAACAGCGAGCTCATTGGCTACTGATACAGCAGGAACCAATCAGCTGTGCCCTATAGAGAATGATGTAATTGTTAGCAGATTGACTTAAAGACCTATCAGCCTGTGCCATCTAGAGTTTCATGACTGAACCTTGTACTGTATATATCCTTTTAATATGCTATTATTTTGCAAATCTCAACATTTCCCCCATCACAGTGTCATTCATTATACCTTACTTTTATATGATCAATAGCTGTATAATACATACACCTTGACATTTGGCATGTCAGGGAGTTTGCCCTGCCCACCTTAGCAAATCAGACCAATCAAATAATTTGATGCATGTCAAATACAGTAGTTAGCAGTGATTGGACATTGAATCTTAAAGGGTTAGTTTACCCAAAAATGACATTTCTGTCATTAATTACTCACCCTCATGTCGTTCCACACCCGTAAGACTTTTGTTCATCTTCGGAACACAAAATAAGGTATTTTTGATGAAATCTGAGGGTATGGCGTTCGGACATAAACAAGGACGCCTGCACTATGTTCACTGCATATGACAACGGTTCAAATTGTTGAATAAAGTCGCTATTTTTGTTTTTGCGCACAAAAAGTATTCTTGTCAAATCATAACATTAAAGGTGCCCTAGAACTTTTTTTAAAAAGATGTAATATAAGTCTAAGGTGTCCCCTGAATGTGTCTGTGAAGTTTCAGCTCAAAATACCCCATAGATTTTTTTTAATTCATTTTTTTAACTGCCTATTTTAAGGCATATTTAGAAACGAGCCGATTTCAGGTTGCGGCCCCTTTAAATCGCGCGGTCTCTGCCCCCTCCTGAGCTCTCGACTCTATCACAGCATAAACAAAGTTCACACAGCTAATATAACCCTCAAAATGGATCTTTACAAAGTGTTCGTCATGCATACTGAATGCATGCGTCGGATTGCGTGAGTATTGTATTTATTTGGATGTTTACATTTGATATTGAATGAGTTTGAGGCTATGCTCTGTGGCTAACGGCTAATGCTACACTGTTGGAGAGATTTATAAAGAATGAAAGAATTATACAGACTGCAAGTGTTTAAAAATGAAAATAACGACAGTCTTGTCTCCGTGAATACAGTAAGAAACGATGGTAATTTTAACCACATTTAACAGTACATTAGCAACATGCTAACGAAACATTTAGAAAGACTATCATGTTATCATGGATCATGTCAGTTATTATTGCTCCATCTGCCATTTTTCGCAGTTTTCCTTGCTTGCTTACCTAGTCTGATGATTCAGCAGTGCACATCCAGACGTTCTGCCCTTGTGTAATACTAACTGCCCTTGTGTTATACCTCAAATCATGGGCTGGCATTATGCAAATATTGGGGGCGTATACCCCGACTGTTACGTAACAATTTTTAATTCTAGGGCACCTTTAAGGTTGAACCACTGAAGTCACACTGACTATTTTAACCATGTTTTTAACTACCTTTCTGGACATCAAAAGGTGCAATGATGTTGCTGCCTATGTGTGGATCAGGTACCCTCGGATTTCATCAAAAATATCTTAATTTGTGTTCCAAAGATGAAAGAAGGTCTAACAGGTTTGGAACGACATGAGGGTGTGTACTGTATGACAGAATTTTCATTTTTGGCTGAACCAACCCTTTAAAGAACTCAGCCTTACATGACATGACTCATGAGTTGCATTATTTTCATGTAATGCTAATTATAAATAATGCAGACTAATAATAATAAAAAGTTATTTAGTAATGAAAAAAAAAATAGTTTATCCAACTGAAAAGAGAGGTTTTGTCCAATTTAACTTTGAGGGACAATTTTGTCAAATATAAATACTCACATTTGCATGTGTAACCATGGCGTTTACTTGAGTAAGAGAAAAATAAGCCGAATATTGCCTTCATTAAAACCTAAAAAAAAAGAAGAAGATAAATCTGCACTAAAAGATAGCACATGTACTAGAATCATCTGTCACATCTTTCATTCTGATCTGGAACTTAAGCACTGAAAATCCATTTCTCAGTGTGTTGTTGTAATTAATATTATTTTGTGCTGCAATTTTCTGATTTGGTGGCCTCAAATAACCCCCCTTTATATAATTCTTACCCTGTGTTTTCTAAGAGACACAGTCGAGCCAAAAACGATTTTTCCCAGCTGGTCTAGATCAATGAGACACTCAGAATCATTTAACCTCTTACTGGCCGACCCACAATAAATATCAGATTTCCTCTACACACGTGTTAACAATCACAGAGAAGTTTATTGCATTTGTATCATCTCTGATCTTTAGATTTGAGTTAACTATTCAATTAAATGTGTTAACATTAACAATACAGATTTCAGCAGAGCTTCTAAGTATTATTTTGTATGGCTTGTTGTTTTGTTTTGTGTCTGTGGGTCAGTTTTATATTAACTCTGCACCAAAATGACTGTATTATTACGCAATCAAAAGGACACGGATCCCTAGCATCTAAGGACGTGGTCTTTCTATGACCCTTATGTCTGAATAAATGAATCAGTGTGAAATCAATATCAATGTTCAGCAGTTCACATCAATAAAACTGATTTGATTTTCAGGTCTGTGTTGTTTCTTGGGACAGTGCATTGAGGTGTGTTTAAAGGATTGATCAGGTTGTTTGTCTCTTATGACTGGTGTTCATAGTCCCCGATTCTGTACAAAACACATAGCATTCCTCCTGCATTCTGTAATAGAGTTATTGCTGTAGTATTTTGTTTTGTCAGTTACAAATATTTATTTCTATGTTGAGGCATTTTCTTTCTGTTAAGGTCAGATCAGAAGTAGGTCTTTGATTTTAAACAGGTCGTTTGGGTGCTTTGGGATGTATTTGATGATGGACGCCTGAGGTTTTTATCCATTAACACCCACTGCCAGCATGACACAGGTTGGCAGGCATCCTCGCTGCTCACAAATGCATGATGGGACAGAAACAGTGCCACCCCCTGCAGCCAGATCAAATCTTCAGGACGCTTTAAGAATAAGCAAACCTTTCACAATCCACAAGCGCTTCTTTGGAAAAAAGACGTTGTCTAATCTAAGAAGAGGAGGCTCAGAAGCAAAGCAGAGGCCTGTTTCTCTCTGTCGACTGTATGAAGTTGTTAAAAGCAAATGGTCGTGCTCGGCAAACCAGTATCTCCACATCTCGCGTGAAAGAATAGCTGATGATCTGTCAGAATGAAAGATCACCTCTATACGGCTGAATAGAGCATATGCCTGGAGGACACGCGTGTGTGTGTGTCCCAGTGGAGTTCATCGGGGGGTGATGTGTGTGTTGTGGGTGTGTCTCTCTGTGCTCTAATTTCAGGTGAAACGCAGAGGTGTTAGATGACAAGAAACCCACATGGGAAGCTGGGCAGCACATTCAAAGCAGGTGTTCAGTCTTGAAGATCTGCAGAGAGAGACAGCGATTAAGTATCTGATGACATGGATGTAAAACAAAGGGATATAAAAAAAAGAAGAAGGAATATATGCAGGATTCCACTGAAAATTCTATGAGAACTTGGAACATAAAGGATGACAGGGTGAAATAAAAGTTCTTTAAGAATCAAAAAAAAAAGAAATTCAGGAAAAAGAATTGTTACCATTGGGATAAGTGGAGATGCTCTGGATGTTGAACTTGATCTCCAGCTTTGATCTCCAGTAAAAAGCCTCAAAAGTGTTTGACAATCCACCGAAAACTCGCAATCAGATCTGACCAGGGTTATTATAGTTATAGTTTGTTACTTTAAATAAAATAAACTTTAACAGAAATAGTAATAGTTAATAAAACACACAAAAATAAACATTTTATTTCAGCTTGTCGCCAAGGAATCATATCTCATTTAACTAAATGTACCAAAAATAGCTCAAACTAAACCTACAAAAAATGTATTTATAAAACTAGACATTAAAAAACAAAAACTAATTAAAAACGTGACAAAATTACTAAAGCTCTGAGTGAAATTAAAATGAAAAAAGGAAAAACATAAAAAATAAAAACTAATTCAAACTATTAAAGGGGTCCTTGATTATGATTTCATTCTTTAATTTTAGTTAATGTGCAAATTTGAGCATTAAAAATATATGCAAAGTTACAACGCTCCAAGTTCAATGCAAAGAGAGATATTTTTTTTTTTAACAGAAAACGGCATGTTTTTGCTCACACCCAAATAGAGGCAAATTTGACAAGTTATAATAAATGATCTGTGGGGGATTTTGAGCTGAAACTTCACAGACACATTCTGGAGACACCAGAGACTTATATTACATCTTGTGAAAGGGGCATAAAAGGTTCCCTTTAATAAAAATTCAGCGATACTAATATAATACTGGATCTGACTTCATTATGGTCTGAAACTCATCATTTGTGACCTAAAGGATCTTAATGGGAACAAAAGTGATATTATTATTATTATTATGTAATTTTATTATAAAATGTTTATACTTTTTTATAAATATTATATTAAAATATAATTTATTATATTTTTTATGAAAACATTTTAGAATATTTCTCATAAAATATATATTATTATAGAATCATTTTAGAGGATTCTTATTTGATAACATTGGGGTTTCTTGGGAAACAATCATTTTTGCACTTTTTGATGGCATGCTCACATCTGATCAAAATCAAAATCAGTGTCCCTCGTGGGAGATGAACTGTATCTGCATGTTTTTCTGACTCTGTTGTAATGTTCTGCTGTATTCAAACACAGAGTCTATTCTTAGAAAGGCTTATGATGATTAAAAATACTCTGTGCATATTCTGTGTAATCCCTCCATTGAAGTATTTACACTCTTCAGCACTGATATCATGTGATCTAATGACACGAGCTCAGAGCTCTTAAAAGTGTGATGGCCGCAGACCCCGAGGCAGGTCCATTTAATACCACGCTGTTACACTGCATGTGTTCAGAGTCCTGATGGGAGGAGACCACTGCCATCTGCACTGTAAAACATCACCATAAATTACAGTAAATGGAAGAATGCTGAAGTAAAACCCATATGTATGTATGTAAGATGACAAATGGACCTGAAAAAGAAACTTTGAGTTAAAATTTATATTATATTACCATTTAAATGAACAGTTTTCAATGTGAATATATGTTAAAATGTAATTTATTCCTGTGATCAAAGCTGAATTTTCAGCTTCATTACTCCAGAAGGATCATGTGACACTGAAGACTGGAGTAATGATGCTGAAAATTCAGCTTTGATCACAGGAATAAATTACATTTTAACATATATTCACATAGAAAACTGTTCTTTTAAATGCTAATATTATTTCACAATATTACTGGTTTTACTGTATTTTTGATTATATAATGTGAGCAAATGAAACTTAAAAACAAAAACATTAAAAACATTAAAAAACTTAATGTTTCCAAACTTTTGACCAGTATTGAGTATTGTATACAGTATATATAATATATATATATATATATATATATATATATATATATATATATATATATATATATATATATATATATATATATATACACACACACACACACACAGTGTACACTCTAAAAAATGCTGGGTTAAAAACAACCCAAGTTGGGTTGAAAATGGACAAACCCAGCGATTAGGTTGTTTTAACCCAGCAGTTGGGTTAAATGTTTGCCCCACCTGCTGGGTAGTTTTACTCAACCCAACTATTGTTTAAAAATTACAGTATTGCTTTACTTAAAATGAACCCAAAATATCTTGAAAATTAACATTTATTAATATGTTTAATAAATGAACATTTTAATTTAATTTTAGATTCATTTTAAGTCAGCCATACACTCTAAAAAATGCTGGGTTAAAAAAAACCCAAGTTGGGTTGAAAATGGACAAATCCAGCAATTGGGTTGTTTTAACCCAGCGGTAGGGTTAAATGTTTGCCCAACCTGCTGGGTAGTTTTATTTAACTCAACTATTGTTTAAAAATTACTGTATTGCTTAATTAAAATGAACCCAAAGTATGTTGGAAATGAACATTTATTAATGTTCAATGAATAATTATTAAACAATAAACCTTTATTAAATTGCTTATTAATACATTTATATTAATAAACTATTAAACTATTACATTTATATTAATAAAATATTAAAGCTTATTAATAAACATTCACCTTTTGTCTATTATTGTCTCTAATTGCATCTGGTTTTTAATTTCCCCACTATTTTGGGTTCATTTTAAGCTAATATAGCAATTTTTAAACAATAGTTGTTTTTAACCCAGCCTTTTTTAGAGTGTATAGTCATTTTCAAACAATAGTTGGGTTAAATAAAACTACACAGCAGGTTGGGCAAACATTTAACCCAACTGCTGGGTTAAAACAACACAATCGCTGGGTTTGTCCATTTTCAACCCAACTTGGGTTGTTTTTAACCCATCCTTTTTTAGAGTGTATATAGGTTATGTTAGTACAAACTATTTCATGGAGGATACAGTTAAGTAAGATGTAGTTCTGATCATGTATATCTAGTTTATTTGTCACATTTCATACAAAATTCTGAATATCTTTCAGTGATTTGATGTCACTAACCTTGCAAACTTTGGCAAATCCAGGAACGATATCATCCTTGAAAGATTTCATCTTCGGTAAACACGTTTTTTCCAGACAGACTGAAGAAAAACCCAGTGGGCCTTCACTTCAAGTCAGCCAATCACATTAGAGCTTACTAGATTGAGAAAGTGCTCCAGTTTCATATGAAAAATGCATCAGATAGTCAGAGAACGGACTGCGGGAGGCCCGTCTGATGCTGAGACTAGTGTGTGTCCACAGAGGAGTGTCTGCGTGTAGTAAGACTGAGAATAAGAAAGTGAAGAAAGTCTTTCATCTTAAACCTTCTCCTCTCCAGTTACTGCTCACACACACACAGACAGAGATCTTCAAACACACCCTTGATTAAATATTGAAGAATGCCCATGGCTCTCTGACAGAACACAACCTCCAGAACTTCCAAAAAGAAGAGGAGATGTGCTGGTACCAACCCACAGAAAATGTTCCAGGTCAGCATCCGTGCTGACAACCAGATGGGTTTTGCTTAGAGCTGATTTTAGAAGTAGTTAATGGTTGATGATAGGACTATGTTGGACAAGAATATTGTTGCAGGACCAACAAAAGGTAAAATCATGGTCAGGTTTTTAATTTAATCAAAATTATAATAAGTGTAATTATGTTTAAAACAATCTGTAGGCTGAACTGGACATTACTGTTAAGAAAAGTTTTACTGCCATCTAGTGGTTGCTTTAGAGAACTTTTGTTTATTCGGTCACAGAAGGTAAAATGTCCTGTTCAAAAAACAAAAACAAAAATCCATTCGGCATACAAAACTGTACAAAAACTTTCCATAAGTATTCCATAATTTACATTATTTAGGCTATATCATTTTGTTGTCACAGAAAGAAAGAAAAAGAAATGGGTTATTGTGGTAAATTCAATTTGAAAGTCAATTACTTGGCAAAATAGATATTTATTACCCTTTTTCAGAGAGGGAGAGTCCACCAAATTTTCTCTGTCTAGCAGATCTGAGGGGAAACCATCAAAACAAAATCTCCCCAATCTTGATTTAAAGATTTGGCAAAAATTTGGCAAAATTGCGTATTTTCCCTAAGCTGTTTTGTCACGTTTAGTGTTCTGGCTCGGCGAGTGAATATGATATGATATTCAATATCAACCCCAAAATTAGTCATCTTAAAGATGTTTTACACGAAAAAGTTTTGCACTATTTAGATTTACAAGTTTTCTGTGACATGAAAATATGTAATAAAGTGATAATAACAATAGCCTACTTATGTTTTATCTGGGTCATTCTACAGAAACGTCCACTTTTGGTATGACAAAATGTCTTAAAATGTATTTCTTTATTATATTACACTTTGACTGAAAACACATAAATGACGGCTTAATGATTTTTTTTTTTTTTTGCATTTATTTAAAGACCGCATGTACCCATTTTTTGTCACTGGTGTTACCTTACTTCTCTGGCAATTTCATTTTTATGAAATATTATTTCTAAATTTTTTCAGCACATGCAGTCAGAGTTACAGAAAAATAATGATAATGCAAATAAATAAGGAGATTATGTGTTTTTTTTTTTTTTAATCAGGTTAGTTAAAAGTGTGATTGAATTATGTTAATTCAATTTCGCAACCATGTATTTGCTATAACAATGAAAATATTTGAAAAACAGTTATAAAAAAGTAATGATGCAATCCTTTAAATCTTAATTCTTCAGTGTAGCAGAATTCAATGGATGTAAAATTATTATCATGTCTCATATCACTTATTTTATTTAATGTGACAGACAAAAAACAGTAACATCAGTGACACAATGAATCACCAGTGCCTCATACAGAAGACCAAAGATCCTTATTCTTCAACTAGAATTAAGTAGATGAGACAACATTTTTACATCTGGTATACAATCAAAGACTTGATCATTGACACTTGAAAGCAGTCAGTAAAAGGTCATAAACAACATTTTAAAACTGTCTGTAAATTCGCTGCACTGAATTTAGCCATAAACCCTTCATTTAGCCATATCTGCCCAAAGGATGATTAACAATGAGAAAGAAAAGTTAGAATCATGTAATCTTAGTGCTATTTTATGCAAAAGAACTAAATGAATAGCTTATCTTTAAACGGGTAACACCAGTGACAATTTTCATGAAAAATGCATTTTACAAAATGGCTGCTGCAAGGTATCAATCCACATGTTGTCAATCATGATATTTTCACTAAATCAAGAAATTTAATCCATTTGTATTCTAGTTTTTTTTTTTTTTATTCTCTAACAATAAAGTAGGTCACACAAGTGACTTCAACTAAAAGCTTCATATGAAATTATGATTTTCTAATTCAAATTTCTGATAACTGAAAAGAGATAGTGGACTTTCCATTGGCCTTTCTTCATTGATCTTCAGGATATAGGAAGAAGGAAGTCAAGTGATATCATCAGTGTGATTTTTTCTTTCAAAATAAGAGATTTTTGTTACACCAGTAGAACAAAAATAGTGGAGCAATATCAGAAAGGAGTTTCTCAGAGAAAAATTGCAAAGAGTTTGAAGTTATCATTATCTACAGTGCATAATATCATGCAAAGATTCAGAGAATCTGGAACAATCTCTGTGCGTAAGGGTCAAGGCCAGAAAACCATAATGGATGCTTGTGATCTTCAGGCCCTTAGACGGCACTGCATCACATACAGGAATGCTACTGTAATGGAAATCACAACATGGGATCAGGAATACTTCCAGAAAACATTGTCAGTGAACACAATCCACCGTGCCATTCGCCACTGCCGGCTATAACTCTATAGGTCAAAAAAGAAGCCATATCTAAACATGATCCAGAAGCGCAGGCGTTTTCTCTGGGCCAAGGCTCATTTAAAATGTACTGTGGCAAAGTGGAAAACTGTTCTGTGGTCAGATGAATCAAAATTTGAAGGTCTTTTTGGAAAACTGGGACACCATATCATCCGGACTAAAGAGGACAAGGACAACCCAAGTTGTTATCAGCGCTCAGTTCAGAAGCCTGCATCTCTGATGGTATGGGGTTGCATGAGTGCATGTGGCATGGGCAGCTTACACATCTGGAAAGGCACCATCAATGCTGAAAGGTATATCCAACATATGCTCCCATCCACATGTCGTCTATTTCAGGGAAGACCTTGCATTTTCCAACATGACAATGCCAGACCACATACTGCATCAATTACAACATCATGGCTGCGTAGAAGGAGGATCCGGGTACTGAAATGGCCAGCCTGCAGTCCAGATCTTTCACCCATAGAAAACATTTGGCGCATCATAAAGAGGAAGATGCGACAAAGAAGACCTAAGACAGTTGAACAACTAGAAGCCTGTATTAGACAAGAATGGGACAACATTCCTATTCCTAAACTTGAGCAACTTGTCTCCTCAGTCCCCAGGTGTTTGCAGACTGTTATAAAAAGAAGAGGGGATGCCACACAGTGGTAAACATGGCCTTGTCCCAACTTTTTTGAGATGTGTTGATGCCATGAAATTTAAAATCAACTTATTTTTCCCTTAAAATGATACATTTTCCCAGTTTAAACATTTGATATGTCATCTATGTTGTATTCTGAATAAAATATTGAAATTTGAAACTTCCACGTCATTGCATTCTGTTTTTAATCACAATTGAACAGTGTCCCAACTTTTTTGGAATCGGTTTGTATATTTTATAATATTTATTCGGCATTTGTTTTTTTTATGTCATTTACCTTATATATTTGATAGTTATGTATACAATAAAGCACTTTCCCTCTGTACATGACTGTGGGGACGAATTTTTATAATTAATTAAAAAACAAATATTGCCACATTAATGGCTCAAGAAGACTTAATTGTTCAAATAACATATTGTTTCATATTAAAATATAAAAACAATTGTAATCCTAAAGTGTTTTTCAAGTGTAACATTTCTGTAAAGTCTAGGGACAGAAAAGTGGATGTTTCTGTAGAATGACCCTGCTATGGTTACAGTTATGTTTTGGATCTGTTGCGCGAGTAGCTACTCGACCTATGAAAACGCGTGTTATTTTTTGTCATACTTTTACATGCTGTTTTAAATGTTTGATGAAACGTTCCTTACGCAAGATGTAAAAATAAACTTTTTAACATATTTATGTAAGCCTTCTTTTTTTTTTTTTTTTTGCTGTTATACTGTACACTGCTGGTTTGCAGCAATTTAGGCCAATCCTGAAGTGTGGGTTCCCTCAGGAGTTTCTAGTGGGTTTTGTAAGTATGAGTAAAAAGTCTGTTTACAAGACTCACAATTTCTTCTACAACAACAAACTATATCAAACCTCAAATATGAATTTTGAAGTCACATGTTGCTGAAAAGTTGGCTATAAGCACTACAGATGTCCGATTCTTCAAGCATGTAATATCACATTCTTGCTAGCTGTAGTCCTCGTTAAGCAGAACATATGAGCAATGTTTCCTTCATACCCTGCTGTATTGATGACTAACAGATGTAGAATGCAGCATGCATCTTCATTTAATGCGTCAGCTGCATATGAGAGAGAGTGACAGTGAGTTTTTGCTGTGGCAATAAATGGAGAATATACTTAGTTCAGCAAAACTTAGACATTGTAGCTTGACCTTTGAATTGTTTCTACATACAGTGGGTACGGAAAGTATTCAGACCCCCTTCAATTTTTCATTCTTTGTTATTTTGCAGCCATTTGCTAAAATCATTTAAGTTAATTTTTTTTCCTCATTAATGTACACACAGCACCCCATATTGACAGAAAACACAGAATTGTTGACATTTTTGCAGATTTATTAAAAAAGAAAAACTAAAATATATCACATGGTCCTAAGTATTCAGACTCTTTGCTGTGACACTCATATATTTAACTCAGGTGCTGTCCATTTCTTCCGATCATCCTTGAGATGGTTCTACACCTTCATTTGAGTCCAGCTGTGTTTGATTATACTGACTGGACTGATATAAGACCTTGCAGCTCACAGTGCATGTCAGAGCAAATGAGAATCATGAGGTCAAAGGAACTGCCTGAAGAGCTCAGAGACAGAATTGTGGCAAGGCACAGATCTGGCCAAGGTTACAAAAAAATTCTGCTGCACTTAAGATTCCTAAGAGCACAGTGGCCTCCATAATCCTTAAATGGAAGATGTTTGGGATGACCAGAACCCTTCCTAGAGCTGGCCGTCCGGCCAAACTGAGCTATCGGGGGAGAAGAGCCTTGGTGAGAGAGGTAAAGAAGAACCCAAAGATCTCTGTGCTGAGCTCCAGACATGCAGTCGGGAGATGGGAGAAAGTTGTAGAAAGTCAACCATCACTGCAGCCCTCCACCAGTCGGGGCTTTATGGCAGAGTGGCCCGACGGAAGCCTCTCCTCAGTGTGAGACACATGAAAACCTGCATGGAGCTTGCTAAAAAACACCTGAAGGACTCCAAGATGGTGAGAAATAAGATTCTCTGTTCTGATGAGATCAAGATAGAACTTTTTGGCCTTAATTCTAAGCGGTATGTGTGGAGAAAACCAGGCACTGCTCATCAGCTGTCCAATACAGTCCCAACAGTGAAGCATGGTGGTGGCAGCATCATGCTGTGGGGGTGTTTTTCAGCTGCAGGGACAGGACGACTGGTTGCAATCGAGGGAAAGATGAATGCAGCCAAGTACAGGGATATCCTGGATGAAAACCTTCTCCAGAGTGCTCAGGACCTCAGACTGGGCCGAAGGTTTACCTTCCAACAAGACAATGACCCTAAGCACACAGCTAAAATAACAAAGGAATGGCTTCACAACAACTCCATGACTGTTCTTGAATGGCCCAGCCAGAGCCCTGACTTAAACCCAATTGAGCATCTCTGGAAAGACCTAAAAATGGCTGTCCACCAACGTTTACCATCCAACCTGACAGAACTGGAGAGGATCTGCAAGGAGGAATGGCAGAGGATCCCCAAATCCAGGTGTGAAAAACTTGTTGCATCTTTCCCAAAAAGACTCATGGCTGTATTAGATCAAAAGGGTACTTCTACTAAATACTGAGCAAAGGGTCTGAATACTTAGGACCATGTGATATTTCAGTTTTTCTTTTTTAATAAATCTGCAAAAATGTCAATAATTCTGTGTTTTTCTGTCAAGATGGGGTGCTGTGTGTACATTAATGAGGAAAAAAATGAACTTAAATGATTTAAGCAAATGGCTGCAATATAACAAAGAGTGAAAAATTTAAGGGGGTCTGAATACTTTCCGTACCCACTGTAGCAACCGAAGAGATCATAGGCTCTTCGTCATGACAGTTTTTGTAACTCATCATTGATGCATCCCTACTTGATGAAGCTGGTATTTACTCAAGCCAGAAAATCTTAAGTTGCTCATTTTAAAAGCCCTTACAAAGCGTAATTGGTGGTCTATTTTTGGAGTATTGAGGTCTGATTCACTTCTCTCACTTCACTTGTGGTGGTTACACTCTTGCTTCAAGTTACATTAGATGTTGTCAGGGATCATCAGTGAATGGTGGCAATAAAAACCCAGAGTTTCAGAAACCAAAAAGAAAAAGAAAGAAAAAAAAAAAAAACGCCCACACAATCACACATTAGATGCTGAATTTCTGCGGAAAAAAACATGTCTAAGCATAAATGTGAAAATATCTCTAGTTAACATCTATAGTTTCACAAGTAGGCTATTTCTCTGAAAACCCTTTTGTTTGAGTTCACAGCAACCTCACAACATACGCCAACTCCTAAAGAGCAAAGAATGTCTCATTTTGAGTAAAACAACTTACAAAAGTAGGTTGTTTTACTCAATTTACACAGAATACTGGCCTTCCTAAACTTCTAAACCATCAAGACCACATAAGATAAGATAACTGCTCTTTTAGCTTAACCACCAGGATCAACATGGTCAACCAGCGCCGCCAGTTTGGTTTTGTTAGTGAACTGCATCACCAGCTCCAACGAGCTGAGAAGATTATACTGCATTAAGCTAGTATTTTTAACAGGACTAGGGGAAAAAAATGAGTGTAGGAGCAAAACCTCCACATCTGAAGATCGGTTTCAGTTATTATGTAAAGTAAATTAATATTCAGATACTGTGCTCGATTAATTGGGTGTGTGTGTGCAATGCAAGGTCAGGAGAAAGAAAGCAATTCTCAGAAAAGAAACACTTTTCATCCGTTAATGACACAAACATTCGTGGAATCAGTGCAAAGACCCATGTTATCTCATCAGAATCTCTGATCACACCTCAGCAACATCAACAAAAAAAAAAAAGTGGTTTCCGTTAGGCCTCTTTTACTACAGGGGTAATGTTGGAAATGAACCATGAAATGACAGAAAAAACATTCACTGCACGATGGCACAAAACTAAATTTCTCGTCTATTACCACCCACTGATACTGGCACCAATGATGGAAATAAGCACAGTAGAATGGCAAAATATATGCATTGCTAAAATGCAACCTTAAGACGGAATTGGTGGCAATTTGGTGGAATTGGTGCATTTACAGTAATATGCAAGCTATACTTGGTAAAAAAAAAAAAAAAAGAAAGTGAAAAGTGCAAGAAAAAGTTGCAAAGTGAAAGAAATAGTTATCAAGTTGCATATAGATACAAGGAATATTCCCTGAGAGACAAGTAAATAAATAAATCAATAAAATTATATACATCAATGTTATTGTTAACTATTAGATCGTTTTCAGTAATTGACATAAAACTGAAATAAAATCAATATTAGAGGGGGAAAAATTAAAAGAAAATGAGAAATGTCAACTTTATCAGAAATAAGATGAAGTAAGCTACTAAAATAAATTAAATAAAGTACTCAGATTGAAATAAAAAAAATAATATATATATATATATATATATATATATATATATATATATATATATATATATATATATATATATATATATATATATATATATATATATATATATATCGAAATATATTGATATAAAATAAAAATGACAAATGTACAAAACAAAATCAAATAAAATGAAAACTATATAAAAAAATATCCCCAAAAATATTGGGGAAAAAACTATTAGACTAAGTGGATAGTTTCAAGGTTAACAAAGCAAATACTCAACCCATTTAAAATTCAACAAAAACCCAGAGACCCAGAAATAAGACTTCATGTAATAAAAGTAGGGCATATTTTTTTGTCCCCTCTTGCTGAAGCAAAACCAGGAAACTTCCACCATTGCTTAAAATAATATCACACACACTCAATCTTCACACCATGACTATTTTCCCCTCCTGCTGAAGGGGAATCCTCCACTATCGACATGCATATTAACTGGAGGCCTGTGGTCTTCGCGACTTGAAGGCCAATCAAACTGACTTGACATGCAAAATAATATATTACAGAATGAGATCACTTAAAGAAAGCAGAATTCAAAATGAAGAAGGAAAAGACCGACACACTCACTACCGCTTACTTTCATTTCTTTTATTTGAAAAGCTCATGCATTTGTAATTACAATAAAAGAAACTACGAGAATCTGAAACTGCATGTGCGGCAGTTTGCATAATAAAAATAATAATTCAAATTCAGTTGCTGGATGACATAAATTCCATATAATATATCATGCATACAGTTGCAACCTTGACAAATGGCTTTAGAAATGACAGTTTCTCTTTGAAAACAATCAGAGAGAATTAAGATAGACTCTTAAAATCAATAATCAGTTATTAAAGGGATAGTTCACCCAAAAATGAAAATTATCCCACGATTTACTCACCCTCAGGCCATCCTAGTTGTATATGTCTATCTTCGTTCAGACAAACACAATCGGAGATATATTTAAAAATATCCTTAGTCCTCCCAGGTTTATAATGGTTGTGTGCACCCAGCCATAATCAAAGTAATCCATTCGGCTCCAGGGGGTTAATAAAGGCCTTTTGAAGCGAAGCAATGCATTTTTGTGAGAAAAATATCTATAATTGTATAAAATAAAATAACTAGATTATCATTTACACCTATGCTTGAGGGTGAGTGAATCATTGGATCATTTTCATTTTTGGGTGAACTAACCCTTTAAAAGAACCATTATTTTTTTTCTTAGTGTGAAGAACATTGTAATACTTTTTGTAATACATTGTGAACCTTTTGTGCAATGGAAAGGTTCCATGGATGGAATTTTTGTATTTTGTTTTTATAGAATATTTTACTTCATCGGAATGGTAAAGGTTTTGGCACTTGCTATGATTCGAAAAGGTGACTCGTGCTCCTCCTCACGGTTAAAAATGACCACATTGGAAACAAATGGAAAATGAATTTCATCTAGTGGAAACTTTTGGTACTGCACCCAAACAAAATCTTACTGAAAGCTCATTTTTTAAGATATCAACTTCAAATTCGGAACACTGCCTGTTTACATGTATGGCTTTGCTTTTCTCACAGTTTTAGAGTAAAATGTGTTTTGGAAAATATAAAGCAATCAGGCATATCATTATGAGCAATAACAGGTGAAGTGAATAACACTGATTATCTCTTCATCACGGCACCTGATATATTAGGCAGCAAGTGAACATTTTGTCCTCAAAGTTGATGTGTTAGAAGCAGGAAAAATGAGCAAGCGTAAGGATTTGAGCGAGTTTAACAAGGGCCAAATTGTGATGGCTAGACGACTGGATCAGAGCATCTCCAAAACTGCAGCTCTTGTGGGGTGTTCCTGGTCTGCAGTGATCAGTATCTATCAAAAGTGCTCCAAGGAAGGAACAGTGGTGAACCGGTGACAGGGTCAAGGCTCATTGAAGCACGTGGGGAGCGAAGGCTGGTCCATGTGGTCTGATCCAACAGATGAGCTGCTGTAGCTCAAACTGCTCAAGAAGTTAATGCTGGTTCTGGTAGAAAGGTGTCAGAATACACAGTGCGTCAGTTTGTTGTGTATGGAGCTGCATAGCTGCAGACCAGTCAGGGTGTCCATGCTGACCCCTGTCCACCACCAACAGTGGACACGTGAGCATCAGAACTGGACCACGGTGCAATGGAAGAAGGTGGTCTGGTCTGATGAATCACATTTTCTTTTACATCACGTGGATGGCCAGGTGTGTGTGTGTCTCTTACCTGGGGAACACATGGCACCAGAATGCACTATGGGAAGAAGCCAAGCCAGTGGAGGCAGTGTGATGCTTTGGGAGATGTTCTGCTGGGAAACCTTGAGTCCTGCCATCCATGTGGATGTTACTTTGACACGTACCACCCACCTAAGCATTGTTGCAGACCATGTACACCCTTCATGGAAACCGAATTCCCTTGTGGCCTCTTTCAGCAGGATAATTCACCCTGCCACAAATCAAAAATGGTTCAGGAATGGTTTGAGGAGCACAACAACGAGTTTGAGGTGTTGACTTGGCCTCCAAATTCCCCAGATCTCAATCCAATCGAGCAACTATGGGATGTGCTGAACAAACCCGATCCATGGAGGCTCCAACTTGCAACTTACAGGACTTAAAGGATCTGCTGCTAACATCTTGGTGTCAGATACCACAGCACACCTTCAGGGGTCTAGAGGAGTCCATGCCTTGTTGGGTCAGGGCTGTTTTGGCAGCAAAAGAGGGACCAACACAATATTAGGAAGGTGGTCATAATGTTATACCTGATTGGTGTATATTTCATATAAAAATTGAAAATTGTGCATTTTTCATAATAATAAACATATAATCTGGGTGAGCCTGGGAAAAAAGAGCCTGGGGGTTGAGTTGTTGACTGTCTTAAAGTAACTTTGTGTTCTTCCATCTGCAGTTTGAGAGAGAATTCAGAGAGACGGCGAATATGACGGCGTACGAAGGTGTCACGCCTCTCCTCAGAGCTTCTGACGGCTGTCTGTCCACAAACTTCAGCATCGTAAGAACACTTAACATGGTCGGGATTTATTTAGGGCTGATTCTTTAATTAGCAAAACTTGTCTGTCCCTTAGCATGACTTTAAATAATTTTAAAATAATAATGTGGTTTCTAAAAATTGAAAATGGTATTTTTGTGCATTTTTCATAATTTGTTTTTTAACTTTGGCAAGTTGTCACAAGGTCTGTATCGCAGTAACTAAGATGTTTTTTAAAAAGAAAGAAATTAAATCAAAATAAATAAAATAACATTAAAAGTATCAAAACCTAAGGCTTGTTTCAAAGTCACAACTTGTGGAAACCCATGAGTTTTTAGAGGGAAAAGTGAAAACCAGTATCAGGGCATTTTTTTTAAAAGTTTAAAGGCGGGTTAGAAAGTGGAAACTCCTTAAGCTTGTGTATAAAAACCACTTCAGAAGTGTTGTTCAGAAGTCTCTGGAGTTTGCTTGAAGACATCACACAAACTTTCGCAATCACGATGCCGTCAGCTCTGAGTAAGTGGAGGCGTTAGACCGATCGGACATCCTCATGTGCAGACTGACACTTCTTCTCACTTTCTATCACTTTTCTCTGCAGACAAAGCGCTCTTCCTGTTTGTCACACTGGCAGTTTCCATCTGTCTCGTGGACGCCGTGCCTGCGTACAGCAGTATGGGGGAGTTATCCGAAATATCTGGGGATGAAGTTCAAGATGTGGATGTGAAGAGTCCTCTGAACGACCAGGAGAAATGGCATCTGATGGCAAGAGATCTGCACAAGGATGTGAAAACTCTGCGTGATGAACAGGTGCTTTTAAATGCAGAATAAAACAAAGGTGCATCATACTTCTGACTGTCTTTAACTAACTTTGTATGCTCCCATCTGCAGTTTGAGAGGGATTTCAGAGAGACGGTGAATATGACGGCGTACGAAGGTGTCAGGATCAGCACACCTCTCCTCAGACCTTCTGACGGCTGCCTGTCCAGAAACTTCAGCACAGTAAGAACACTTATCATGGTTGGGATTTATTTAGGGCTGATTCTTTAATTAGTGAAACCTTTCTGACCCCTAGCATGACTTTAAAGTATTTTTAAGAATTAAAGAATTAGAAATGTAGTTTCTAAAAAAGATTTAAAAGTTTGTCTTTAGCCAGAATGTCTTTTTTAGTCACTCTATAATCCCAGTATTTCCATGTGTTTTTTATATAGTAGTGATGCCTATTATTATAACTGTGGAAAATGGTTCAAATAAATGTTCAAACGTTTGACTGGTACTTTGCACTAAGTCCAAGGTCTTTGTAATGTTTTATCACAAAGAATCCATCATCGTTACAATCAAGCCAAGCATTTTATAGAACCAGGTTTTTCCCACAACGTTTGTTTGGCTATAATGGGATTAGGGAAGTTTGTAGAACAGACATTTTCATGATTCAAGTGGCTAGGCCATCATCTATATAAAGTTTTACTGTAATTTCAACGCTTCAAATTGTAGTATTAACAAGTGCAAAGCTTATCTAACTTCCCCTACAAAAAAAGAAACTGTCATTACCGTTCAACACACTTTCATGGCAATTCATAACTAATTTATGTTTTGGGAAATCGGTGGCTAATTTGTATGATCTCATTCATAAAATCTGCATATATGCCACACTAATTTAATGCTTTTTTTTCCCACACAAAACATTGTAAAATAGTTACGTACAAGATCGGGTTGATATCGTTACTCAAACTAAATGCAGTTGAAAGTTAAGACAGATAATTTTATTCAACACATGTATTAAAAATACAAAGTTATGTCATGAAACTCTAGATGGCACAGGCTGACAGGTCCTTAACTCAATCTGCTTGCAGTCACATGATTCTCTATTGGGCACAGCTGATTGGTTCCTGTTATATAAGTAGCAAATGAGCTCACTGCTCAACCTTCAAATACTTGGTCAGCATTTGCTGTAGCAGTTTGCAACGTGCTTTCAGAAACCCTCCACCTTCCCCAGCTCCACCTGTATAAATCTGTTACGGGTAATTTATCTACGCTATTTTGTACAGCAGCAGAGTATCAGTGTTTGTATTGGCAGTAGCAAGTCTCTGTTTTTGCTCAGCAGCAGCATTGTCATATCCATTTCCATGCCAAAACACTCAGAGAGAGTTGTCATGACAGAAATGTTTTCATTTGATTTTCTCAAATATTGGCCATAAATACGCAAACTTAAGAATCTCCCCTCATGAATGTTTCAGGAAAGGTGTCTGAAGCGCATTTACAGTGTTCTGACGTGGTATAAAGAGAACTGGAACTACATCGAGAAGGAAAACCTGACCTCAAACATGGTCAACAACATCAAACATGAGACCAAACGACTGCTGGAGGCCATTAACAGCCAGGTAAACACACCTGAACTCAACATCTCCGGCCATCGCATCCTAACCAAGAGGCTGAACTTGACGTCATTTTAGACATCAAATCGAATTCATAGGTTTTAGAGCATAAACATTCAAAAAGTTGGTATCTTTACAATAAGCAAATTCATTACATTTTATTGTAAGTTCAACACTAATAGCTAAAATTGTTATATAATCAAATCTAGTGATTATCTAACTTTCCCTCCAAAAACTGAAAAATGTCATTATTGTTCAACACACTCTCATGGCAATTCATAACTATTTTACATTTTGGTTGCTGGCATGAATTTGTGCAAAATCATTTACAATCTGCTTAATTTATTTTTTTTTCTCTATGATTTTGGAGCATAAAGTTAATTTACTATCAAAAATTACTAATATATTTTTTAAAATGTTAAAGTTGACATTTTCTAACGCATTATGAACTCACTTAAAAGAGCAATTGTATTTTTATTAACATTAAAGATGAATAAATGCATTAATTAATGTAAACAAATAAGTCTTTACTTTGTGTCACCAAATAATGAATGACACTTTTGCATGTTGAAGATCAAGGAAGATCAGTCAAAACAATCAATAATTGATAGACGGTGAAAAGTCATGAAATGCAGATTATTGAGTGTCCCAGCCATGAAAATCCAGACTCAATTCATAAGGACCCAATAATCTCTGAAGACTAGTGATAGACTGATATCAAACAGGCCATTTCAGCATGGCAGTAGGTGTGCACTCAGAACCAGCCAATCGGAGCTAGTCGTACATTTGAATAAGTGGTGGCGTGACACATATTTAATGTTTATTCCTCCCTCCAGCTCCAGGTGAGTGAAGGACAGATGGATCCGATCTCCAGCAGTCCTCTGCCGGTCAACTCCGCATGGATGCAAAAGACAACCGTACACTCGATCCTGTTCAACTTCACCAGCGCCATGATCGACACATGCAGAGCCGTCAATTACATGAGCAAGAGGAAGAGTGGACAACGGAGAAAAGGCGTGAAGAGACCCAGCGACCGGACCTCTGAGAAGAACTAATCAATGCTAATTTATTTGACTTATATATTTATTTATTGACCATCATGATTCAGGGCATGATATTTTAATATTTATGAGTCTGTACTTTTAATGTATTCAATGTCTCATTTGTACGACAGATATTTATAAATATAATATTTATTTGTGTGTACTTTTAATTAATTTTGTACTTTCATTTGTACAAAACAGAAAATCTGTGCAGATATTTATTAAACGTGTTTTATTAAAAACTGAACGTCGACCACATCCTGAGACTGTTCACAATGTTTTTTTATTTAAATAGATCAAAGACAATTCAGTTATGTTGTGTGTGTTTCTCAAGACAAATTTTTAGAAAGAAGCAGCAAAAGTCTTAAAACAAAACAGAGGGTGGATGAGACAGCGAAGTATTTACATTCCAGCATAACATTCAGATCCAAGCACTCAGTCCTAAGATGATGGTCTCGAAATCTTCAGTGAGTTTGGATGTTCAGCGGGAGGATCTGATTTGTCTTTAGTGGCCGTCAGGAGCGTCTTCATCCCCAAAGCAAACTGAAAGAAAACACACATGTTCATCAGCTCTCTGTGCTAAAACACTGTGAGCTTCACGTGTTCAACTCACCTCAGGACTGTGGGCTCAGGCATCCCTGGATCGGCTCCTCGTTTGAATCCTGGGAAATTAATAAATAAATAAAAAAACGTAAATAAGCATGAACTAGTGGAAAACCAGGTTTTTTTGTGGTTGATGCTGATCTTTAACCCTTTAATTGGCAAGACTATAAAGAGACATTAGAAAATTAATTTATTGCTATTTTCCATCTAATAAGGACATAAATAATAAAATGTCATGATCTTTTGTCTTTTCTTTTTTATTGTAATGTTTGTATCTCCAGGATACGTCGTCCCTTTGGAGGTATACATACAATGAAAAAAGAATGCTTGTTTGGCAACGCAAATTGGCAAGCCAGATTTTTTAAAACATTCATTCTCTCATAACCTGAACTAAATATTCTTCATAAAATTCTGTTGTCAACTAATTTATACCCCCAAACTGGCAATGTATCCTGGGGGATACAAACATTTACAGACAGATTATGAAAAATGTAAAAATTAAATTCATACATTTTCAACATTTCCGTAATAAGCGAACACTCAACAAACATTTTTAAACATGCAAGTCCCCTCCAAATATTATAAATATGTGAAATGTATCAACTTTTATCAGAAGTTGAGTAGATTTCCCACTACTGGTGGTCATGCTGCTTTTAAATGCTGCCTGTGAGCTAAACAAAAAATTTATGATAATGAGACCTTTCCCTGACTCTCCCCACAGCCTCTCAAATGTTTGTATCCTCCAGGATTAAAAAGAAAACATCATGGTACCTGTTCACAAATCACATTTCACAAATAAATAAATAAAAAAAATATATACATATGAAATGCATTTTATGTAATTATTTTATTACATATATATATATATATATATATATATATATATATATATATATATATATATATATATATATATATATATATATATATATATATATATATATATATATATATATATACAGTACAGTCCAAAAGTTTGGAACCACTAAGATTTTTAATGTTTTTAAAAGAAGTTTCGTCTGCTCACCAAGGCTACATTTATTTAATTAAAAATACAGTAAAAAACAGTAATATTGTGAAATATTATTACAATTTAAAATAACTGTGTACTATTTAAATATATTTGACAAAGTAATTTATTCCTGTGATGCAAAGCTGAATTTTCAGCATCATTACTCCAGTCTTCAGTGTCACATGATCCTTCAGAAATCATTCTAATATGCTGATCTGCTGCTCAATAAACATTTATGATTATTTTCAATGTTGAAAACAGTTGTGTACTTTTTTTTTTTTTTTCAGGATTCCTTGATGAATAGAAAGTTCAAAAGAACAGCATTTATCTGAAATACAAAGCTTCTGTAGCATTATACACTACCGTTCAAACGTTTGGGGTCAGTAAGAATTTTTATTTTTATTTTTTTTAAAGAAATTAAAGAAATGAATACTTTTATTCAGCAAGGATGCATTAAATCAATCAAAAGTGGCAGTAAAGACATTTATAATGTTACAAAAGATTAGATTTCAGATAAACACTGTTTTTTTTAACTTTCTATTCATCAAATAATCCTGAAAAAAAATATTGTACACAAATATTTTGTACAATTGTACACATTAAATGTTTCTTGAGCAGCAGATCAGCATATTAGAATGATTTCTGAAGGATCATGTGACACTGAAGACTGGAGTAAAATCTGAAAGCTGAAAATTCAGCTTTGCATCACAGGAATAAATTACTTTGTCAAATATATTCAAATAGTACAGTTATTTTAAATTGTAATAATATGTCACAATATTACTGTTTTTACTGTATTTTTAATTAAATAAATGTAGCCTTGGTGAGCAGACGAAACTTCTTTTAAAAACATTAAAAATCTTAGTGGTTCCAAACTTTTGGACTGTACTGTAATATATATATAAAAAAATCTTCCAACCGTTCAAAAGTTTGGTGCCAGAAAGTTTGAAAAGATTACTATTTCTGTTCTTTTGACCTTTCTTTTCATCAAAGAATCCTGAAAAAAATGAATCAAGGCCTCCATAAAAATATGAAGCAGCACAAGTGTTTTCAACATTGATAATAATTAGAAATGTTTCTTGAGAAGAAAATCAGCACATTTGAATGATTTCTGAAGGATCATGTGACACTGAAGACTGGAGTAATGATGCTGAAAATTCAGCTTTGATCACAGAAATAAATTTTACAGTATTTTCAAATAGAAAACTGCTATTTTAAATTGTAAAAATATATCACAATATCAAACTTTTTACTGTATTTTTTCATGAAACAAAATATAGCCTTGCTGAGCAGCAGAGACTTCTTTCAAAAACACTAACAATTCTTACCAACTCCAAACTTGAATCATTTACAACTGAATGATTTTTTTTTTCTGCATTAAAGTAACTACAATTTAATAAGATGTTTTATATTTGCAAAATGTTGAGAATTTAAGGGGAAAATTAGTTTGTCATAAAAATTTTGAGGTGAAATATATCATTTTTTGGGGGGGGGGGGGGGGGGGTTAGCAGATATTCATGACAGCTTTTGTGAGATTACTGATCCATCGAGAAGGTGACACTCGATTTAATGCTGATATATGTAAAATGTACATTAATAACGACAAATGAGACAAAACAGCTGAAAAAAAAAACAATTATTTTACACAATATTTACAATAAAAAAAAAAAAAACATGACATTAGCAAGGTGTACATTCAGTTGATTTTAGATTTGACACACTTGTTAATCAGCCATTAGACGTGGCCAATATTGGCCGTTTGAGCAGGACTAGCATGGACACTTCTGAGGGTGTATATGACAAAAATCAAATGACAGAATGCAGGCTGATGAATGACAAAATTTGGCCATATTTTTAAAGGATTACATTAGAGCTCGAAGATGACAATCACTCTCGCAAGTCTGGATTCCTCAATTTTCAGGAACTTACAAAGAAGCTCAATTTGACTCGATTGGCATCATGAAACTGCCTCACATCCTTCGGAGATCCGGAGCGGACAGAAAGAAAAGTCCTGCATTGCAGCTCTCACACAGGAAGTGACTCCAGCGAAAGGGCACAGAAAGCTGAGTCTGAGTGTCTCAACTGCAATTCTTCCTGTTTTCATTTAATATTGGTCTACACAAGCACAACAATAGCATTACCCATGAAAGATCTCTAAGAATTCAGACGTCAGAGCTGAATCAGATCCATTTCACTTATTGTGCAACACGCTTTGAACAAGCAGTGTGAAAAAACAATGACAATACTTTTGCACACACTCTTCACAACAGTTATTTTATACACGGTTCTCTCGGACAGGTGATTCTGATTGATCAATTGCGAGATCTGATTAAAGAACCTCACGGCTGCAGATAAAATACTGCAATCCACACATCATAGTGGAAGACATATCAGAGTTCAAAACTGTTGGTGAGCATCTCGCTGCCTCATCTGTGACCAAGTCTTTGAGGTGCATCGAGAGCTGTGGTATCCTGGGTAATGTTGGCACAACACAATTCAACAGGAGGATGCAAGAGGAAACTGATACTTTCAGACCAGGTACTAACCCGGCTTGTATCCAAAAACATAAATCCACAAATCACTGCAGAATTAAACACGTGCCTCGACCCTCCTGTTCCCACCAAACCTGTTCATCAGGAGAGTTAATATAATCACGGTCGGGCTGCTATAGCCAAACCTTTGGTCACTCACGGCAATGCCAAATGTCAGTTTCATTGGTGCCAACTAGGGTGAGGAAATTTTCCCAAAGGTTAATCGACGTGTGACAACACCGGTAATACTGGTATCACTGGGGAGGGGGGTTCCCCATTTTGCACCTCGCTTTTAAATCGCTAATTCACACGGCTGCACTGGCATTCATAACGGTGTGGAGCAGAGTAAGAGCATTTTCAATGAATTCCTATGGAAGTGGAGCTTTTGTCATTTACCAGCAATTGCTTGAATGATGGGTTCATTATTATTCTTAATGAAAAACAAAACAACTAGAAAAACAAGTAAACCTTTGCAGGTTCCCTATTTGCATTGGGTTTAAATCCAAAATATTGGCAAATAGGTGCTTTTACATTTCGCTTTGAAACCAAATCTTCCGCTATCGTCTTGTCAGTCAGCTCCTCACTCATGTAATAAATGAAATCTGACTCCTGCTGCTGATCTGTGCATTGAGCAGATGCATTCAGGTTTTAATTGTAGTGAAAAAAAAAAAAAAAAAAATGAAAACGATGCCGGGAGGTGGTGCCGTGGTGGGCAAGTGTAACCGGTGTTGTGGCTGAACACCAGTAACACTGACTACCGCAGCAAGCCTAGTGCCAACAGAGCAAATCTTGGGCTGTGGACAATGTGAAACATGTATTGTCCTCTGATGAGTCCACCTTCACTCCCTTTCCCACATGTGTGGGAGTAACGGTGTGGAGAAGCCCCAAAGAGGCTCAAAACCCAGACTGTTGATGCCTAGAGTGAAGCTTCAGGTGAATCAATGATGGTTTGGGCTACAGTATCATGGCATTTCCTACTGCGCTTGATGGCCACGTGACCACCGAACCATTCTGGAGGACCATGTGCACCAAATGGTTCAAACATTGTACCCTGAATAGGGTTGTCAAAAGTATTTCACACAGAGCATTTCACACTTGTAATTTAGATGTGGGGTTAGCACCGCTTTTTAACCTGGGTTATGAAACCCTGCACTGGAGCAGGGTTAGCACCACTTTTGCTTTTAAAGGTCCCGTTTTTCGTGGTTTTTTGAAGCTTTGATTGTGTTTATAGTGTGCAATATAACATGTGTTCATGTTTCGCGTGTAAAAAAACACAGTATTTTTCACATAATTTACTTATCTGTATACCGCTGTTTCCACTGTCATAAAAACGGGCTGATGACTTCCTTGTTCTATGAAGTCCCTCCTTCAGAAATACGTAACGAGTTCTGATTGTGTCAGCGGTTCCTGTGTTGTGATTCGACAGCAGCTTAGCGCTCCTTGCCCGGAAAGGTCACGCCTCTTACCATAACGTGTGCTGCACATAGTTTTACATGTGGATTATTGTGGTGTTGTGCCGACTGAACACAAAAGACAATAATTCCCGAGAGACTGAACTCTTTAATCTCCACAAGCAGCGACAGAAAATGTACAACGTTAGCACTCACTCAGAAGAGTACCTCATATGGAAAACAGCCATATACATAAACATGGTCCCCTCTTGTGGCCATTATGTGCACTGCAGTCCAACATTAACTATTGCAGTAAGGATACCACAATTATAATTTTCGGGAACCGAGTTAAACATAAATTGTAACCATTGATCTCTAAGTACAGCGTCCCTGGGAAGGCCAAACAAAGGTGATTGGACTGCGGGATGAAAATAACAGCGTTTCGACGACATGGCGACAAACACACTCTACAAACGCAACTCTTGCTCTTCTCCGTGGGAGCGCAACAAGACCACGCCCTCTTTTTTGTGTATTCCTGTGGGCGGAGGTTAGTCAGAAAACTGTTTTAGTGACGTCATTAAAGAAGGAAGTAGAGGGATGTAGTCCAAACTGGCCGTTCGATGTAGGCAACTTCTGTTAAATAAAATATCTCGCTTGGCATTGAACTTTGAGCTTTAAAATTTTACAGATTTTATTTATACTCCAACAACAACATTACCATAGACTGTAAAAAAATATGGACGTAGTGTCCGTGACGTCACCCATAGAGTTCTGAACAGCAGTTTTGACGCCTAAATGAGGCCGCGGCCATCTTAGCTGCGCGTCACTCCCGGATAACTGAAAATGGGCAAAGAGTCGGGGAGGTGGTTTGAGCTGATGTGATTGGTTGCTGAAACCACGCCCGCCTAGCTCGACGTGACCATGTTAGCAGGCAAAAGAGCTATCTATCTAGATACTATCTAAGTTATTAATAAAGATAAGTTTTATCAGTACGTTCTAAAGGTTTACTGTCAATCTACGGTGTTTCTTTAAGATATAGATGCTCCAACACCAGTAATTTGTGTTGGGTGTGCAAATAACAACATGGAAAATTAAAATGGGACTTCATACCTTTATAATAGAGATCGCGAGATGAATCCAATCTGTGGCACTTGGGTAAAATATAAATGTCCATTGCAAAAAAAAAAAAAAAAAAAAAAAAAAATTTCACATTTCTTCTTAATGATCTGCTCTCTGTCATCGTTCTTCAAGAAAGGATGCAATCTGAGCAGCGTTTATGTTGTAAAACTGTATACGATCGTATCTAACAAACAAATGAGCCCGTGTCCAAAGTATGTTTTTTCAAAATAGTGCAGCAGTTTTAGTTATAATATCCAAGCAGTGCTGTCAGAGTTGTATATCTTCCTGGTATTGTCATTGTAGTAAATCTCGCAATCAAAACTTTCAGCCAATGCCACGATCCAACAACGTGTGTTCTGTTTCTTCCCCATGCTTCTTCCCACAAATACACACATCAATCTCGAATATTATGCAGCAAGCCACATTTTATAATTGTATAAAATAATCGAGCACAAAAACGGCTGAGATGCCAAATTCAGCGGCAGCTGAGGTAAAGTGACGGCTCACAGACAGCAGCGGCATCTACCTGTCACTCAAGTGACCGCGCCCTTAATTATGCAGAACTTTAAGGCTTAATATAATTTAAACGGATAAGTTATAAAAAAATTCACCCCCCTCAGAGTTGTCATGAAGGGAAAAATTAGCAGTATAGACCAAAACCACAATTTCAACCAACTTGTAAACATGTTTTTTTCTGCTATAAACTTGGCCAATTTAACATGGGACTCTATGAGATTCTGCTCTCTTTTGGAGCCTGTCCCTAGCGGCCAGTCGATGAATCGCAGTTTAAGTCACTTCCGTATTGGCTTCACGAGAGAAAGGGGAGGTTGCCGCTTGAACATTACACACTAACTAAAGTTTGAAACATGGGATCACGAAGAACGGGACCTTTAACTCCGCTTTGCGGTGCTAAACTTGTACACTGTGAAACAATGTGGTGTTACAATGTTACAACTAGATGCTTAGCAACTGACAACCAATCATGTGCCTTATATTCACGCACTTTGGGCAGTCACAGAAACACTGCGCGATATATGTACTGAAGCAGTAGGAGATTTAATTTCTACATTTCCAGAATAATATATTTCACACCAACATAATGAGTTGTTCTGCTTCATTAACCGATTCTGCGGGACCTCACTTACTACAGTGGAAGAGAGTGAAGGTGCGTCGACAATCTTTTTTTTACAGTGTAATGCACCAATAGACCCAGCCCACGCGATCAAATAGTTGCGCGCGCATTTTGGCAACGGAAGTGGTTTTAACGTGTTAACAACTCTGAAAGTTTTTCAGGGCTCTCATGTGTAACGCACTGAGCGTGACAGTCACTCATTTCGGTCTTTTGTCACGCACTCCCGCCACACATTGTATTTCTCACGCAGAAAAACTATTTTTCATATATTTAATATGCCGCTGCGCCGGGCAGGAATCAAGCGCGTCTCCCCTAGAGTAGCCTGCCACTTATCAGCCAATCAAAAAAAGAAAGAGGCTACACAGTAGCCAATCAGAAAATAGCACTATTGTATCTGGGTAAGATTTAACGCAACAACCAATGAAAAAAAAGCATATCCTGGAATTGTTCACCATCATCCTCGTTCACCCACAGAGGAAAACACTGGAGCTCTGAGCATCACTTCGAGCACAGAATAAGTCACGATCTCCTATTTTAATGTTACAACAAATTCACAGCTTGATTGACACAAACAATGACAACTTGACTGCTGTTAGAGAATGTTTCCCAGATAATTAGAGTGTCTGAACTTAGTCAACAGTTTTACAGCCTGTTCACTGAAAACACCTGCTCAGTAGTCTAGACCTAGTTATATATTTTTGTTATCACACGATGACTGACATTTTGTCACATTAAACATCTCTCTCTCTTAATAATTTTTTTAGCACTAAATAAATTAGTGTATTACATCGTCAATGTTATTGGTCACTTTAAAAATCATGTCATGGTGTTGGATATTAGTCAATCTTGCCTGTCTTTAAAACTTGAGAGCCCTGGTTTATGTATATATATCTGGCCACTGCATTTGGCCATCTATTAGTCTTCTATCCACTCGACTACACGGATCTGATAGCCGGATACCATTTGATAAAGTCAACTTTTTAAAATAACTTTATCTGTCTGTGTTGCTTAATCCGCTCGCGAAGCTGTAGATATATATCTCACTTTCGGAGTTGCTAACACGTTAGAACCTATGGGCAACAACACCACTTCCGTTGCCAAAATGCGTGCGTCATCATTGTGTACAAACAGTAAAAGGGCCTATACACACAGCAAGACTGGTGACAGAGTGTTTTGATGAACATGAAAGTGAAGTTAAACATCTCCCATGGCCTGCAGTCACCACTTTGAAGTGTTTTGGAGGGGTGAATCAGAAAATGTTTTCCTCCACCAGCATCACATAGTGACCTGAACACTGTTCTGGAAGAGAAACGGCTCAAAATCCCTCTGACGTTCGAGCCGTCCTCTAGAAATGCTAATTTTTAGGCTTTTCCCTGCGTGGCAGTTTAGCAGACACACAAAAGGCTACAACTTCCTTTTGCAACTCATTTGTCTCTAAACGTTTCCCATCATGCCAAAAATACAGAGACACGCAAATTTCTGTGGAGTGTATGAATAAAGAGCAGAGTCCCTAAAGCCTCATAAACACTTCCTCATTTTACATTTAACAGTGATGACGCTGCAGGACGAAGACGCCCACTGAACCCGCTGTACAAACGCCCGTCATGTCTGCTGAAGAACATTAACTGAGGCCATAATCATGACGGAGCATCACAGCGTGTAAATCATATCTGCAGGAAGTGATGCGTCATACACGGAAAAACTGATCAAATGATGCAGTCTCTCTGTATTACAAACACATGCATCCCAGAAGCCCTTAATCCTGACGAACTGTCCTGCAGTGACTTCGGTCAGTGACGTGAAACCTTACTTAATGACGGATGACATTTCCAGTAACTAGTAGGATGGCCAATATATGAAACGATTTAACAAATTAGATGAATTGATGAATAAAAATGACATTTTTCTAGAACACAAGTTGCTCAATGACAGATATGTCAATACTACACAATATAAAAATGATATTTAGGGATGCACCGGTGTATCGGCCAATTTTTTCTCAATTTATGATAGTCATTGAAGAATAAGGTTTTCAATAGTGTAATAACACATAATGGAGACATAATTAATTTTGAAGTTTTATTAAGTGTTAATGAGATTATGTGGTTTTTATAGTCAATTAACACTGCTTTTGTCATTTTTTACAAGATGGACAAAATTTGTCACTAAAAAAAGTCATACGGTTTAACCAAAATTTCAGTTTTACCGAATGAATATTTCTTCAATCAATGCTAACAGGCTGATTTCTAGCTAGCTAGCAAAAGGACAATCAAACATTTTATTTAGAAGAAGTTTTTAAAATATTACAACATTTTCCATGTTTTATAGCGGTTGCACCGAATGACCTGATGTTTCGGGACATGCGTATGAGCAAGTGAAAACAATTTTTTTAAATAATTAAGAGTTAGTTTGTTACTTTGCTTCACGACCATGTGGTCCTCTGCAGGTGTCTGAATGATGTCACATCCTGTCACATGATATTGACCGCATGACTTGATCCAAAATGGTCTCATTACTCTGATTTACAACAATGAAATTCATTTTTACACATAATTTTAATACCATTTTGCACTATGTTGATATATGATGCTATAAAATCATGCCGGAATAAAAAATAAATACATTTATTACATTTTAAGATATTTTAATCACAAATGAAATGGCTGTATTGTCCTTTGGACGGTTAAACCGAATGACCTTTTGACACTTCAAAATCTTTAAAATACCTTTATATGTAGCAAAATATAATTAAAACCTTTTGGATTCAATAAAAGAGATCTAAGTTAGTTGTACCACCTTACATACTTTGAATGTCACATCTTTGTTTATTATTATTATTATTATTATTAAGGCCTTTGGACAAAAATTTACCCATGTTAGATAAATATATCAGCCATTGTTCACAATGTTATCTAGATATTAATATCACCCAGAAAAAATGATTACAAATATTATAATACTAAAAGAAATTGTTTTACATACTTGGTTTTTATTACTGAAGAATACACTATAAATATCGCAATGAAGACTAAATTCTAACAACACAAAGCTAGGGTTGTGGTCAGAGCGTTGCTATGTGGTTGCATAGTAGTTTCTAGCGCGTTGCTAGGTGGTTGCTAAGGTGTTGGGAGTGTTTATAGCATGTTGCTATGGCTTTCTAGCAGAGTGCTAGTGTGTTGTTTGCTTGCTCAAGTCACCGTCAAATCTTTAATCTTGTTTATAGATATGAAGCTTATAAAAGTAAAACAATTGTGACGCAAAGCTAACATTTCTGCGTCGTTCCGCCAGTCTTTAGTGTCACGTGATCCTTCAGAACTCATTCTGATATGCTGCTCAAGAAAGATTTCTGATTATTTCAATGTTAAAACAGTTGTAGTGCTTAAAATGTTTGTGCATATGTTTAAAAACCTTAATAGACACAAATGATTGATAAACCCTTGATATAACGCATGTAAACACGCGCACATGCAGGCGAGTGTAGTTTACTGACCCAGATAAAGCACAGTGGGGATGAAACCCCAGCGGATGACGAACTGGCCGCACTGGAACACCTGCTGCAGCCGCTGCTTGCTCTCTTTGCTCAGTTTGGTCATGATTTCGATCAGATTTGATCAGTTATCGTCTCTGGAGTCGATGTGGAGCAGTGAAGGGCACGGAAGAGCGCAGGAACCACGTGTATGCCGTAGAGTGTGCGGCGGTGTTCCTGTAGCAACCGTTTTGCGACAGTCACAAAATGACGGCCCACTGACACCTAGCGGCCACACAAAGGAGGTGCAATGTAGAGATTTTATGTAATGTTTTCTGATTTATCAGTCATTTATTTATTGTAAAAAATGCTAAATGAATGCTAAATTTAATATAGTATGCAAAGTATACATTGACAATTTAGTTCAATACCTGATTGATGACAGATAAATAAAAACAGAATCCCAGTCATATTTCATATTATCACGTCATATAATTTCATATTGCACTATATAATTATATGACGTATATACAAGAGGTTTAGGTTTAGGTTTAATTGACAGAATTTATATGAAAGCAATTGAATTCAGATTGTTTTGGCTCAATATTGAGAAAAAAAACAACTAAATAAATAACAACTGCATGAATTATAACAATTATTCAATTAAATAATACAAACATTAACTTTTCAATCTTACAAATGTAAATGAATTATGCACACACCCCTCATTAACAAACAGACATTTAATTTTAATATAAAATAAATTCACAGATCACAGTCATTTAATCTATATCAAAACTATTCAGGTGGAATAAATCGAATTAAAAGTTGATTAGTAAAACATTTATAGAGAATTTTTCTTACAATATAAAAATCTCGAGGCATGCTGAAATAGAAATCTTTATTTTCAGAGACTGTAACCATGTTATTTCTTTGATGAAAGGCAAAAAAATGACTTTTAGTACAATAATATTTACAGTTCACAACAAAATATTCACATTCTCAAAATAATCTGAATACAGACACAAACACTGTTACTGATGACCCACTTCAAATTAAAAGCACAAACCATTATGACCAGAAAAATGTCTTCAAAAACATTTCCCAATGAGATGTCTTCCTAAAAAAAAACAAAAAAAACCCCAATAAAACCAGATAAATATTGATGCATGTGCTGCAATGAAAAAAAACTATAATTAGTCCAAGAAAAAAAAAAAAAAAAAATCACATTGATTTATCTTAAATTTTAATATGAAGAAATGATTTCTGGCTTATAATCACACTGTTTTCTGGGTCTCTGCATTGAAAGCATGACATCAGTATGACACGTTCCTCATCCGCCGCGTGTCACAGCATCTCTTATGGCCTTACGCATCCTCACATACAGCAACTCAAACAATAACCATATTGCTTTTCAAATACCGCATGAAAAACGCTGTAAACGAAGACGACTACTGTTTGTTTTGGTGTCTCAATTCCACCAGATTTTCCACTCGGGTTTTGTAACCGAGCATCCAAATTCCCATGGAAACAGTGTGAAATGATGGCTTCGCTTCAAGCCCAGTGCATGCTGGGATACAAAGAGGAGGGGAACCGCTGCGAACGCACACATAAAAATCACACAAATCTCAGTACGGTTCAGTGTGTGTGATCTTCTCTCAGACGCTCCCAAAACAGATACAGCATTAAAAAATACACAATACAGCTCATAAATCACGTGTAAACTTCATGGATCGACTTCAGGAACAAACTGGGAAAAAAGTTTAAGTTTTTTTTAAAAACACTTACTTCAAAAATACATGACTTTGGTAATTATACACAACCGTAGGGGGAAAAAAAACAGACAGACTTCCTGTAAGGTGCAGTTTTGTGCCACATGATGGCAGCAGCGCCACGTCTGTATGTGTTAGAGTCGCATTACTGTAGTCAAAAAACAAAGTTTAGGGTCACAGGTCAGAGGTCACGTGGATACTGATGGTGGGCGAGCGCTGCCGATGTTGGTGGGCGGGGCTTAGGTGCTCCAGATAGGCCACGCCCTCGTCTTGCAGGCCACCTTCGGGAACGTGATTGGACGTGGGACTGGACGCACGGCTGGACGGCTGGTTGCCGGTGGCGGCGGCGAACACGTTGCTGACCTGCTCGAAGGAGCGCGAGAAGACGGCGCTGGCGGTGCGCGACAGGCTGAGCGAGCCGCTCTTAGGCACCGATTGGCTGGCCGTCAGCGTCAGGCGTTTGAGTGACAGGAGCTCCAGGTTCTCGCTCATGGCGCGGACGGCCGCCTGCTTGCGCGTCAGCTGATCCATGCCCGTGGCCGCGTCCTTCTCCTTATCCTTGTCTTTCTCCTTGTCTTTGCTGGATCTTCCAGTCAGGCGACGCAAACCCTTTCCCGCCGGCTTCCCGGCGCTGTTGCTGATCACGATGGTCGGCGGGCTGCCCTGACCGCCGGACGCCTGCGTGCAGATGCCCTCGTCCACCTCCGCGATCTCCGTCAGCTCATCCGGGGAACCCAAATCCACTGCGTCTGTGGGCGGAAGAGACGAGAGCACAGATTTATTTATCCCTCTGGAGAGCTGAGATTTAAAAACACTTCCTAGAACTGTCCTGCATCATTTTTTCTGAATTAAATCCAATTGTTTCTTACTCATTTTGGGGTCAAATTGTGCTCTATCACAAAAAATTACATGCATTTTGGAGCTTTTTTTGCTTTCGACAACCATTTGTAAGGTTACTTAAGAAGTTTTGTATTTTCTCTTAATCACCAGAAAAATGATTCTTCTCTTTCTCTGAGTCAGGTATAACTCAAATTCTCAGCTGATTTTCACATATTTGACATTATTTTATGCATAATCCTGATTTTAATGTTAGAATTATGGCTAAACTTGACCCAGATGCTGCATCTGTGGGTGTTTTATCCAAACAGAGGAAGAAAATGACAGATTTGTGAGAAAAAGCTTATTTATGGAGTTGTTTATGTAAAGCTCTTGGATGAATATTTTTCCACTCCTTTGCAGATTGAAAGTTAATTGATACATTTGGGATACTTCTTGTCATTAAAACAGAAACATTTTGACATTTGAAACAAAAGTTAAATATATATATATATTATATACATATTTATCTGTGATAAAATGTTTTTATTGATATTTTTAAACTCAGCATCATCAAATCTGGTGATTAGGCATTTCTGCAAATCAGCAGAATATTATTTTTCAAGATGCAGGGCTGTGTAAATTAAAACACTACCACACATGTTATTTTTTTATATTATGTATGTTATATTATTAATATAAAGTATAAAAGGTAAATAAAGTATAAATCTCGCAAAGAAATACTCATGTCATTTTACCACAAAAATTAAACATTTTCATTAATTATTACAATTTAATAGTATTAATGTACTATTATTTATTTATTTATTATTATTAAAATTAATTATTTTAATTAATTTTTATTTTTGTGGTGAATTATGACATGGGTATTTCTTTGTGAGATTCAACCTAACATAAAATAAAATATCTCACAAAGAAATATCCATGCCATATTTCACCACAAAAATAAAAACAGAAAATGTATGAAAAATATAATTTGAAAATTGAGCCTGTTTTCTTCTGCTTATTATGATAAAAAAAATAAAAATAAAAATAAAAAAAAAAAACAAAAAAAAAAAAGTTTTTTTAAACATTTAAACATTTTGTAAACATTTAAATAAATAAAATCAATATAAAATACCTACTAAAAAAGATGAAATATATTGTTTGTGTCATGTGACTGTTAATTGACATCAGAAACAGACTAGACTTTGGGAATCCCTGCTATAATGAGAAAAACTCATTCTTAATGTAATAAAAATGATGTAACTATAATACAGTAATGAAAATAAATCATCAAAAATCAGTAAAACAAATACAACTAATATGTATTATGTATTACTACTATTTTCCACCACAGTATAATATAATAATAATGAGAATTTGAGGGGGAAATTTGTTTAATCAAGAGGGAATAAATGTTGAAATATGAGCCGCATAATTCTAGACCGTGTTTGTGAGATTCCCCTAATAAACCAGATGAATTACACAATGATTCAGGTTTTGAAAATCAAAGTCTTTGTAATCACACATTACATAGTTTTAGAAATCGGGGTGTTGAAATTTACATGAATGTTTTCAGAAAATGCATTTTTATCAATGCGTCTCGTGCAATATGGTTCAGAAATCACATGTAAGAGCATCAGCAGGATAGAAAACCCCACCAGACCTCAAGCTGCACATGAGTCCCTCTATAAGAGTGTTAGGAGAGGTTTAGGGAAATAAAGGACCGCCTACAAGCAGGTGTTTCAGCAGAGGGAGCTGTTGGCAGGAGGGATGTTTTTAGGGAAAAGGAAGGAAGTGTCCGACATCACAAACCAGAAGCTCAAACTAGAAGAGAAAGAACAGACTGACAGGAAGTTCAGACACAAGTTCAGTCTGACACAGAAGATATGAAGACCATTTTCTGTTGGGATGCACAATATACGGCAGCCACACTGGTAATGGACACAATTATGTGCTCTTATTTCCATGAAACATCCTCTCTGAAGGTTTGCTGATGGTTATATCAGACGCATCATTTCCTGTCAGTCTTGTCTTATTTCTCAGGCATTTAAAGGGAGGTCGTTTCCCTTGGCAACCCAGCGGATAAGTGTCGGGAAAAGAAGGTTTCATAAATCGCTTGTCTGAAAGCAGCATCGTGAGACGGGATTTAAGCAGTGCAGGTCATTTCCATAATTGGTTAGCTGTGAGTTCAAGAGGTTTGATTGGATGGAAAACACTCAGGGGCGAAACGCAGAATGGAAAAAACAGAAATATGGAACGAGTTGGCGAAGGCGACAGAAATAGACGCAAAGAGTGTGAGACAGAAGAGAAAAATCAGGGTCATTCACAAAGTTAAGGAGATGATTTCAGGAGTCTGTTAATAACAGATAGAGGAATATTCCAGATCAACGGAAGCTCGATCCACAACATTTGAGATGATGTCAATCACCAAAACATTCTGATTCATCTTTAAGTAAAAAAATACTTCAATAAATATGAATAATATGAATAATAATAATAACCTTGTACAATAGTTATAATAATTGTATCTAATTACAATATAATTTATTATATGATCAATATTTATTTAAATAAAATAAATTAATAACAACAATAATATATTTAATTATAATAAGTATATCGAATTACAATAATTTAATATCTAATAATAAATAATTGTTATTTAAATAAATAATAAATTAATCATAATATATTTCATTATAATAATTGTATCCAATTACAATATATAGTTCAATATGTAATAAATAAACAATGAATATGTATTACAAAAAATAATAATATAATATCTAATTACAATATATAACATAATATATAATAAAAAATAATAAATGTTAATTTAAACAAATAATTAAAAATAATAATATATTTAATTATAATAATTGTATCTAATTATAATATATAATTCAATATATAAATAAATGATAAATATTTATTTAAATAAATAAAATAATAATGTATACAATAATTATAATTGCATCCAATTACAATATATTATTTAATATATAATATTTAAATAAATAAAATAATAATAATAATAATCTTACATATTAAAATAACTGTATCCAATTACAATATATTATTTAATCTATAATAAAGAATAAATATTCATTTAAATAAATAAAAAAATAATAATATATTTAATTATAATAATTGTATACAATTACAATATATAATTCAATATGTAATAAATAAATAATGAATATGTATTTTAATAAAAATAATATAATGTACTTATCAAATTACAAACTTAATATATAATAAATAAATAAATATTAATTTAAACAAATAATTAATAATATCATATATTTAATTATAATATTGTATCTAATATTAATATTAATTCAATATAAAATTAATAATTCAATATATAATAAATATTCATTTAAATAAATTAATAAATAATAATACACTTTATAATAATTGTATTTAATTACAATATATAATTTTATATATAAAAATGTAAAACTGTTTGAAAAAATATATGCATGTAGATGCACATTATTAGAAGTTCATCCGTCTAAACAAATAACTAATAAATGAATCTAGTTACTATCTATATATACAGTAGTAAATTATTTCTTGTGTTAATGGACATTGTGCCACTAAGGCTGTGGATAAAGCTTCACCTTTGAACCAGACACATTCCTTCAGGAAAAGCCAAAGTTGCTCGCTGATACTCTTTAGGGTTTACATATCATAAATAATTAACACGCTTATCAAGACGCTCCGCCCCACACAAAGTACCTCTGGGCCCGAGGGGAGAGGGGAGGGGTGTGCGGGACGAGGGGGTGGGGTGGGGTTCTAGAACTGAACCCGCCCCGCGGAGGGCGTCCCGTCCTCTAGGTGCCTCCGCACGGACTTCTGCCTCCTGACCTCTTGACCTCTAGGGTCGACCCCCACCTCTGTGGCGCCCCCTAGCGCCTCCCCCTCCGTCCTGCTGCGAAGAGCCTCTCCGTTGGCCAGTCGTTCACCGCTGACCCCCGTTACGCTAATCTCAGGGATGGGCCCCGTCGGGCAGGAGTCAGGGGAGTCTACACTGTCCTCCTGAGACTCTGAGACACACACACACACACACACACACACACGGACACATGCATGATGGGTGATGTGATGTGACAAATGGAAATCATATTTGAAACATCTCAAGACAAACATGAACAGAATCAAAATTATAAGATAAAAATGGACACAGATGACAATGACATGAAAGCGACTACTATTTTGAATTATATTATTATCAAATATTTAATTATTTTAAAATACAATTTAATTTAATTTTATAATATTAAATATATAATAAATATACAATTAACTAATTAAAATTATAAATTAAAATAATTTAATTTATAAAATGGAATTATAATTACAGTGTTATAATATAATAATAATGTAAATAGTTATCATTATTTATTATATTAATATTATAATTAAATCATATTGTTATAATAAAATATAATTATTCATTTATTGCGACAAAAATAATTTAACTTAATATAAATTATAACATTTTATAATAACTAAATAATTTAATTACAAAAATTTTTAATAAAATGTTACAATTAAGTTTAATTAAATTATAGCGTTAATAATAATATATTAAGTTATAAGCATAATATATAGTTATAACAATTTAACTATTATTATCATCAAATGTTTGTTTCATAATCATACTATATTGTTATTATAAAATATAATAAAATAAATAATTAAATTATATTATAAAATATAATTATTATATTAATAATTTTAAATGGTAATATTTAAATCATTGAAATTCACAGTTATTAAAATGAAATATTATATTATTACAAAAAACTATTATTTTATACTAATACATAGACATTGTAAATGTAAATCCAAATTAAAAAACTACTTTATCTTATGAAACTAAGTTAAAAACAACAGTCAAAACAGTAGACCTAATATTATAGTTAAAGAAATTAATTAATAAATAAACCATATGATTTGAGGCACAAATGATTTACAACATTTGATGGGACGATTTAGACACCAGAAGTGTCAAATTTAGTATTAGGGTTCAAATCACTAACCCAAGCACTAGAAACGATGACTCCTAATGACTGCGTTTGGGGCTTAATTGTGGCTGACGAACAGAAAACCCTTCATTACTTCTGAAACGACTGAGCACTAATTAGTCAGATGGCGTCGTGTACGGATGGGAGAGATCAACGTCACGGCGAACGGCTGGATGCACGTCAAAGTTGAAAAACTGTGCCAGATACCACATTATTACTATCATTAACCGGCAGAAATGTGAGCAGGAATCCCGCTCTGTCCTGAGTCATCGGAACATCAGGATGTGGGAAAAACCGCCGGAGAGTTTTAATACTACGGCATCGAATCCGTCAGCTGTTTCAGGACGTGTGAGTCACCATGGCAACCATCTGCACCTCCGACCGAGGCGAACAAGCGAAGCCCCTCATCATCCACAGCTGTCGGCGGCTCACCGTGGCGTTTCCAGCGATGACCTCGGATAGACAGGCTGGTGACGGCGTTCCGGGAGATCCGAGGAGCCGTGGGCGTGATTTCCACCTGGATGGAGCGAGTTCCCTCTTTATTGGACTTCAGAGTAGCGCCGTGAAGAGACGATTTGATGGCGTTTCCTACCTGAGAAAGATCAAGCAAGATAAAGCTCTTTATATACAGCCATGCAGATATATCTTCTGTGCTTTATATCCATCACACGGCCCAGCTGGCGAATTAGGGGCGTAAAAATGCACCGATGCATCTGACAATGACAATTCAATGCATTATTGTATATTCCATTAAAAAATTAAGCATGTTCATTTTTTCATCTAAAACAAAATGTGCTGAATGCATTTGACAATGAAAAATCAATGCATTGGTCATCACTGTATAATATAATTCATAAAAAAAAAGTGTTAATTTCTTATACTATAAATATATAATTTTATAAAACATTTCTAAATTAATATATATGATTCATATATAATATATTCATGTATAAATAAAAGTTGCAAGGAATTTATATGAATAAATTTATATAAGTGTGTGTGTGTGTGTGTGTGTGTGTGTGTGTGTGTGTGTGTGTGTGTGTGTGTGTGTGTGTGTGTATGTATATGTATATATACACACACACACACTTTTTTTTACATAAATGTATTTAATAATATGAATTTTTATATTATAAAATTTTAATACGATTTATAAAATTTTATAAACAGTTCCAAATTAAATAACATTATATATATATGTGTGTGTGTGTGTTATTTAATTTGTAACGGTTTATAAAATTTTATAAATCGTAGTAAAATTATTTTTTACTTTTAATAAAACTAATAAAATTATAAATACCATTTTTTTTTGAAAAATTATTGTATTAAAATTAATTATACAGATAGCTGCAAATTATCCTTCTGTTCCCATTTTGCATATACATTATTTCATATATATTTCATTTAATTTCAGTAAAGGCTCATTATCAAACCAATCATTGTCAGAGTAAATATTTACTCCTCAACAGAACTAATTCCTCGTCTATAGCCTGTTTTTGCAGTGTTGTAAGTGGTTGTGTTTCTGTCACGATGCCACAGTTGACCATTCTAACGGGATCAGTGAATGAATTTCAGAAATGTTGGTAATCTGCGGAGCTTTAGCTGGATTTCTGTAATCTTTGCTCAAGCGTGAGGGATCTAAAACCCACCAGCAGGGCCTCTGGGAAGAGCTCCAGCTGTGCGCGGTACAGCACATCATCCAGAGCCTTGGAGCCCAGGTCCACTTCACCGTTACACCTGCACAGAAGACCGACACACACACGCTCAACAGATCGCTTGCAGAAACATAACATGTCTGTCATTCTCTACTCGCCCTCATTTCACTCCAAACCCATATGGTGTTATTTGTCATTGAAACAAAAAGGAGAATTAATTCTTTTTAAATCAGCCAAATAGAAATGATTATTGGCAGATGTCGATCATCTCAAAATGGCTAAATAAAGGCCAAATACTAAAGAATATTACAAATTCTTATAGGGAATATTTTTCCATACAAGCATGACCACATCTGTCAAGATCCTTATGTTTCTCAGAAAAATAAATAAATAAATCAAGGTATATAGTGTTGGAACAAAATGACTGAGTAGAAAAATTGCAATATTATATTTCAAAAATATATATTTAAATAACTATTTCTAAATTTGGAAACCGATACAAAAGAGAACAACTTATTTTTAAATATGCCAAATGGAAATGATTATTGCAGATGCTGATAATCTCAAAATGGCTAAATACAATAAAACATTTGAAGTGGATCAAAACCTTTCATCAAAGTTAAAACTTTCTTCTTAGGACAAGTCTGATGAACTTTTTTGATCCACTTCAAATGTTGACTTCTGAAATAAAATAAAATAAAATAAAATAAAATAAAATAAAATAAAATAAAATAAAATAAAATAATAAAATAAAATAAAATAAAATAAAATAAAATAAAATAAAATAAAATAAAATAAAATAAAATAAAATAAAATAAAATAAAATAAAATAAAATAAAATAAAAAATAAAATAAAAAATAAAATAAAGGTATAGGGCTGGAGCAAAAAGAAAAAAATATAAAAAAGAGAAAAAAAATAGAAAAAAATAATTAAAAACAATTAAAATATATTAATAACAATTTGTAAATGTTTTAACTGATACAAAAGGGAACAACTTATTTTTAAGCCAAATGGAAATGACTGGCAGATGTTGAAATGACCAATTACTGCCACAAATCAAATTTTTCACACCTGTCAAGATCCTTCAACAATATCCTTTTGTGTTCGACAAAAAGAAAATAAATAAATAAAATAAATAAAATAAAATATATATATTTTATTATATTTTATATTTTAATTATTTTATTTTAATTATTATATCTATAAAATAAAATAAAATAAAATAAAGGGTTGGAACAAAATTATTCAGCAGAAAAAAATTGTATTCAAAAACAAATAAATGAAATAACTATTTCTATTTAATTAATCTATTCCTTAAGCAAACATTTAACAAGTTTTACTTTGGCCATGTTAAAGTGAAACTGAACCATGTTATTTATAACAATAACCATGTTATTATGAAACAAATGTGTGAGAAATGATGATGTGGGAAGGGTGTGTTGAGTCTTGAGGCCACGCCCCATCAGACACATGTGACATGGGTGTAGTCTGCTTAGACGTGAGGCCACGCCCCCATCAGTCACTCGCAGAAACATGTCTGATAACAGGTTTGGTTGGCTTCTGCTGTCTTTTTTTTTTTAATCACTCACAGTGCGAAATGAATCCCCGTGATGAGCTGCACCAGGAACTCTGACGTGACCATCAGCCGCGCACTGATGCCTTTATACCGCCGCACCTGTTGCCTTGGATACCCACAGATAGACACTCTGAAAAGAGAAGAATACATCAGCAAACAGACTGAAATGAACTAAAATGTAAATTATGTTGGTCTCACTGTGTTCTATATATCAGTATCAGCCAATGAGAATCTGACTGGTTTAAATCCATCACTGTGATGATCAGGCCACGAGGGAGTGTGAAGAGACCTTTGACCTGCAGTCGAGGGAAATGACCTTTGATAACTCAGCTGTAAAAATCAGCTGATTGATTAAGTAATCAGTCATGTGATCATCACTCAATGGATGACGCAGCTTAAATCACTGTGGGAAAAGACCAATCGCAGGTCTGTTCAGGTTCAGGTCTATAAGAGGATCAGGGTGATTGGAAGCAGAGAGGATCATGGGAGGATTTCAGATGAAGAGACGCATTATCCACATGAACACCTGACCAGAGTAGATCTGAAGAGCGGGACATCCCATAATGACTCTGAACGGGGAGAGAACGTCTGTGGACTTCCTTAACTTGCATTATTAGTTGATCGATATGGGTTTTTAAATCTAGAGAGGATGTTCGATATAATTCTGATATATAAAACACAGTTTAACAGCAATAAATAAATTGTACACAAATTAGGAAAATTAAATAAACATTTATAATACTATTTATTTCACATAAATAATGTAAATAAATAAATCCATAAAACATGAATAATAAATAAAAATGTTAATAATGTTAATGTTTATAAATATTTTAAAATTTAATTTATTAAATTTATTATTAAGGTTTTAAATAAAAAAATTATATATAATATAATAATATATTTAAATAAATAATGCATTTAAATAATTAAATGTATTCATTTATTTGTTTAAATGCATTATTTATATGCAATATATATTTACCAACAACCTTGGCAACAGATAATAATAAATAATAAATATAAATAAATAAATAATACAATAAAATCTATTTAAATAAATTGATTTAAATAATAATAAAAAACAATTTTAAATGAATAAAAGTTAAAATACTAAAAAATAAATAATGTATTTAAATATTTATTTATCTACCAACAGGCTTGGCAATAGATAAATTTTTTTATTTTTTTTAAATAAAATGAATAATTTTAAATAAATAAAAGTTAAAATACTAAGAAAGAAAGAAAGAAAGAAAGAAAGAAAGAAAGAAAGAAAGAAAGAAAGAAAGAAAGAAAGAAAGAAAGAAAGAAAGAAAGAAAGAAAGAAAGAAAGAAAGAAAGAAAGAAAGAAAGAAAGAAAGAAAGAAAGAAAGAAAGAAATTAAATATTTATTTATCTACCAACAGGCTTGGCAATAGATAGTTTTATTTTTTTAAATGTTTAATTTGGGAACCAATACAGAAGGGATTAACTTCTTTTTAATCAGCTAAATGGAGATTGGCCAACACTGATATTCGTGAATGTCAAATATCAGCCAAATTATTGCCCTGACCGATATATAGCTCCAAGTGTGTAGGTTTGGTTTAAAGTTTGGCAGGGACACTTCAAGAGTAAAATTATATATTTTCTAAAGCAAACCAGCAATTAAAGCAGTGAATCATATAATCCCGATCAAGCTCAAAATGATGGTGTTAAGGAAATTGCTCAATTGTTTATGGGGACATTTCAGACACATCCCTAGCTAAATCTATGCCCATGTATCAGTCTATCACAACCCTCAGGCATCATAATAAAATAAAACCTGATTGAATGTGGTGGTTTTCAGGGCTAAAACTGATTTCAGTGTGTGTCATATATCAAACCTGGAGCTGAGCTGACACAGAGACTGCAGGGATGAACTGGTCATGTAGCTCAGAGCCGCATTATAACACAGCAGCAGAAACGTCAGGACTTCAAACCTGGAAAACACATGACCACCATCATCATCAGAATACCACTTCAAACTGCGTCTGAAATACATCATTAAATCCACTTTAACCCCTCCCAACACACACACACAGTCAGCACTCATTTGCTGATTAAAAATTGATGACTTAAATAAAAGCATGGAGCGCAATATGAATATTTGATGCGGCGCGCACCTGTTCTGTGCCGTGAATGTCTCTCGCTGCAGGTGGGGGCCGCTGTAAACCACTCGACTCAAGCCGTGATTGGCTAAGGCTCCTTCCGTCAAGGCCAGAGAGCCAAAGGAAGACGGCTGGAGGCGGGGCAGAGAGACGGTCAGAGCGAGAACAGCTGCAGATCAGGATCAGGACATTCGATTGACTCACCTCATGGTAAACCGACGGCTTGGATAAGGAAGGGATGGTGAACGACAGCACTTTACTCTGCCCGTCTTTATCAACGATTTCCTGAAATAAACACGATGATAATCAGGACTGATTTGATTCAGACACATGAACAGGGAACATGTAAACAAACATACAGCATCATAATAACATCAACAAAAATTTTTTATCGTATTGAATATATACATGGCCATAATTATGCTGCCTTCAAGTCATCTAGGAATAATCATATTTGTGAGATGAGTTCATTTATCATGGGAAACTCTTTTTTTTTATTTTGTGTGCTGTTGGTGAAAAACAGCAATAAAAGCTTGCCATAAACACTACTCATTTAGATAGTTTATGAAACAACCATTAAAACAAAGAAAAAAGATTTCCCATTAGTCTCTTTGGCAGAATGATAAAACACACAGAAAATACATCAATTACACAACTAATGTGTTTCCTTCTGCATTTTCATTTTGTTGCATTAGCACCGAACACAAGAGCTTCCTGTCTTTGTCGGAAATAGAAAAGAAACGTCCATTTCATTTCATTCAAAACTCATCTAATTGATATGTAATATAATACATAGAGATAAAAAAAGAGAAAAAGATTTTTTTATTAAAAATAAATAAAAAAAGAAAATGTATAAAAAAATATATATAAAATTTATTACACAAAATTATATAAAATATTACACAAACATATTTCCCCAGAAATAATTTATATAATTACCATGTATAGAAAAAAAAAAGACAAAAAAATATAAATCCCCAAAAAATTATTATATAAAGCAATGGCTCAGTTAATTTTTTTTTTTTTGATTCATTAAATCTCTAAAATGGATCTGTTCTCTCAGTACTATGTATGAAAGAAAAAGTCATAAGTTTTTGTGTGTGTGCGTATTGATGCTTTTGCAATATTTGTATGTAAAACGATGCTAATTGTCCATTTAATTTCAATCAAAATTTATCTATTTTTAATAGAATGCATTAAAAAATAAAATAAAAATCACCCCCACAAATGTAGATAATTTTATATAATTATCTATATAATTTTATTTTATACTTTATATATATATATATATATATATTACACAAATATTTCCCCAAAAAATCATTAATACAATTATTATTTATAGAAAAATGTAATAAAAATGATACGCACAAAAAAATGTCGCAAAAAATTATATAAAGCAATGACTCTAAAGCAATTTATTTATTTTTTAAACTTGGTTTACTAAAAATATGTGAAAGTAAAAGTGTATGTGTGCGTTTGTATTGATGGTTTTGCAATATTTGTATGTAAAATAATGTTAATTGTCCATTTCATGCACAGAGATAAAAAGTAAAAAAAAAATAATAATAAATATAATAATAATAATAATAATAATTATATATAATTAGAGAGAGAGAGAGAGAGAGAGTAATAAAAAAAACACAAAAATTGTATAATAAATAATTGTCTATATGATTTTGTTTAAAATATAATATAATATAATATAATATAATATAATATAATATAATATAATATAATATAATATAATTAATATAAACATTTCCTCCAAAAATTATATAAAGCAATGACTATTTATTTACTTTTTAACTTGGTTTACTAAAAAAAACTGCTCAGATGAATCTCTAAAATGAATCATTACTCTCAGTGCTATATATGAAAGAAAAAGTCATTCTCTCTTTTTTTTTTTATTCAGTGTGTATATTGATGCTTTAGCAATATTTGTATGTAAAACAATGTTAATTGTTGGTTCTAGTGCATTTAATCCAATCGCTCATTTTCTGCACTGTAAAGCTGCGCTTGTGTATAATACGACAAAACAGAGAAAGCAAGTCACTTGGTGGGGAAAAAGTAGCTTGTAACTAAAAGCTGCTCTAAAAATAACAGAGCTTGTGTCACACTGCTAAAAAATGTAGTTAAGTTAGCACAAAGTTCAAAACTTTCAGCTGGTCGCTCCGCAACAATAATGCTGAATGTGTCCAGAGTTTGTTCAAGCTGTCGAAAAGCATTTCACAAGCGAACCATGATGAAACTGCAGAACTGTTCTTGTTGTGCAAGATTCAGGAGTGTTTCAGGTGTAAAGACAAACCAGATCAAGTGAGATTTGAGTGTGTGTTAGTCTCTAAAACAGGACGCCCACCGGCCTGCTGCCGTCCCAGTCAATTTCAGAGCCGATAACGTCAGGATGATTAAGCGCTCCCTGACACCCCGATGGCATGTGATTGACAGATGACCTACTCTGGTATTCAGGGTGATGTGAGGAGGGAGGGCGAGTTCACGGGGCGTGAAACCCATGAAAGACCACCGATGTCGCTAACAGCCTGGCTTCCCTTCTCACAGCCAGCTGGAAAACATCGCTTCCTGATTAAGTAAAAATCCATGGCTAAAGTTCACAGGAAAAGCCAGAGGAAGTTGCGGTCCGGCCGACATGTACAACTTGAAGTAACCTTTATTTCTAAAGCGGCTCTACAGAAGATAATAGTGTCATTATTGAACTTAATTCAGTTCAGATTTTGTTCTGATGCGATAGTGTCAGTGCAGTCAGATCAGAAATATGACTGAATATTAAAGGTGCGTTTTCAAAAGATGTAATATAAGTCTAAGGTGTCCCCTGAATGTGTCTGTGAAGTTTCAGCTCAAAATACCCCATAGATTTTTTTAATTAATTTTTTTAACTGCCTATTTTGGGGCATCATTAAATATGCGCCGATTCAGGCTGCGTCTCCTTTAAATCCTCACGCTCCCCGCCCCCTCCCGAGCTCTCGACTGCCTTAAACAGCATAAACAAAGTTCACACAGCTAATATAACCCTCAAAATGGATCTTTACAAAGTGTTCATCATGCAGCATGTCTAATCGCATAAGTATGGTATTTATTTGGATGTTTACATTTGATTCTGAATGAGTTTGAAGGTGCTCCATGGCTAAAGCTAACATTACACACTGCTAGAGAGATTTATAAAGAATGAAGTTTTGTTTGTGCATTATACAGATTGCAAGTGTTTGAAAATAGCGACGGCTCTTGTCTCCGTGACGTTACGTAACAGTCGGTGTTATGTTGAGATAAGAAGGAGGAAACAATGGTGTTTGAAACTCACTGTATGTCATTTCCATGTACTGAACTCTTGTTATTCAACTATGCCAAGGTAAATTCAATTTTCCATTCTACGGCACCTTTAAGTGTTTTTGTGTGATTTTGTGTGCTGTGGTTTAGGAGGGCACTGACCAGGTTGTAGATGCCGAGCAGAAGGGCCTCTATGCAGCCGCTGCAGTGCGGGTCTCGGCCGGCAGTGACGGACAGGTAACTCCACACCAGCTCAGGCAGGAACTGCAGCGTAAAGCGCTGAAGACGCGGCTCACCACTGCGATAAAACTCGAACAACTGATGACACACTGGCTCCAGCAGCTGAGAGAGAGAGAAATGCATTACAGTTACGAATCAGTGCAAAAAAAAAAAAAACATCTCACCTAGATTTTTATTAAATAATCACTAAATCACAGTTAACTCCCAAACTAGGGTTTGCAGGAAAAAAATAAAATAAAATTAAAATAAATAAATAATTTTAAAATAACTAAGTACTAATTTTATATAAATAATATATAAATATTTTACATATATACAGTCAAACCAAAATTTATTCAGACACCTTGAACATTTCATTCATTAATACAGTTTATTCATTATAGTTTAAAAAAATGGAAATACAATATGACAAGATCTCAGAGTTAAACTGTGTCAGAAAAAATTAATCTTAATTATGTCAGATAACACTTAAGCAAAACATGGTCAGGTCAAAGTGTGAATAATTTTTGGTTCAAAATTTTTATCAATTTTACTGGTAGTCAACAGTATGAAGAATTTTTGGGTATAATATGTCACTTTATTTGGTTTGACTGTGTGTGTGTGTGTGTGTGTGTGTGCGTGTGTGCATATATATATTATATATATATATATATATATATATATATATATATATATATATATATATATATATAAATAATTAATTACATAATTACATATCAATTACATATAAAAATAATTACATAAAAACAAAAATAAAAAGTAAAATTAAAATAAATTAACTTAAAAGTATTTATATAATTATATAAGAATTACATATTAAAACAAAATAGTGTAATTAAAATATACAATTTTAAAATGAATAATATATATATATTTATATATATAATATTATATATATTATATATATATTATTATATATTTATATATATTATATATAATATATATTGTATTTAAAAAAATACATAATACAAAAAAAAATATTCTCCAAAAATAAATAAAACACTAAAAACTATTTATTTGTTTACTTGCATGTCATGTGACCACTAACCAACATCCTTTATGCAAATGTATCACTAAATTTAACTTGGGGTGTGTTCACTGTTGGCATGTTTAGTTAAAAAAAAAACCCTGGTGTGAACAACACACCCTAACACTCTCAGGGGGTCTTATTATAGTAAATATTTTAGGTCAAAGGGGCTCAGTTGACCAAAAAGTTTGGGAACATCAGGTCAAAACTGTTTTACAAACAATACTGACATTAATCAGCTTTATTAAATATGTTTTGGCAGGTACTTGACAGGTTTAAGCCCACATGAAAAGGGTAATCACATTCAGCTTCTGTTATGCGGAGTGATGTAGATCGGGCATTTGTTTGGTCCACAACAGAGAGGTTATGATTTTATTTTTTAATACATGATATTACAACAGCCTCGGTCATATCAGCAGGAAAAGTCATTTCAGGTGCTGAAGGCTTTTAGATTTTGATGAAAGAATCATTTCATGCTGTTTTTAAAAGTAGCCTCTATCAGTCAGACATCTGCAGGACTGTGAGAAAGGCACAGATTTCTATCACATGGTGTGACTGTGCTCGATTTTCAGAAATGAAACACCATAACGCTTCAACAGAGCAGCAAAGACTCTCTCATGTTGACTGAAGATCACTAGTAATCAAAAGTGATGATCAAAAACAACATCTGTGTGACTTTTCAACTTCAAAACAGTGCAGATCGATCACAATCTAGCAAGAATTACACGCAAACACAGCCCTCGAGTCTCATTTTTTGATTTGTTACAACTTTATTTTCTAGCAGTACCTTGCAGTTGGATTTGTGGGACAATTTGGAAGTGATTACAGGGAATCTGCATGGTTTTTCCTGCCAAAAACAGCTTGAAGGAGCTCAACGGAATAGAAAACTAGATGCGTTTTCAGTCTTTTGCATCTTAAAAACCAATGTGAAACATTGGAAAGAACCGAACGTTGGTCTGACGCAGGTGTACATTGAACAAAATGTAAAAAATAGAGCAGATGGAGACCGTAGAGTACTTAGTTGATATCTATTACTATTTGAGTACTCAAGAAAACAATGATAAAATGTCCATTTCTAATCTATAACTTTTCAGACATCATACAGACATGCGTGAAGTCTGAAATATGTGATTGACTGTAGTAAAGAAATTGTTCTTTAAGAGATTTTCCTGTGGATATGTCATCGGTATGACTGTTTCCAGGAGGAGGAAGAGAAGTGACACGAGACGCTGGTATAAACTGACAGTTGTGCCTGAAGGAGACACACCCGATCTACTGGAAAACACCTCCGTCACTCATCATCGTAATGTTGACGCTGCCATGACAACAGACGGCATGACTGATAACGAAACGAGCACGGCACTGTTAATAACTCACGGTTACATCACCGAACATCTTTAGCTGTGCAGCTTAGAGACAGGCACTGGCTTCAGAAGAATATTCTGGGCTATTTTTAACACGATGTGACAGAGTTTGTATAAAAGATCAGGAAATGAGTTTACATAAACTCATTTATTATCAGGCAAGCGGAACCTGTGTAGTTCATACTTTTTGTTCAAGCACCTTTGTGTTGCCTTTTCATCTTTTGAGGTACTTTTTGGTTTCATGTTTGAAAATGAAGACATAAATTAAGACAAATATTAGTATTGTAATTTTACAGGTGTACTGTAAAATAAAACTAGTACTTTTATCAAATACTCTATTTTTTTATTTTACAGTACAATAGTATTATTGCAATAGGAATATAATTATTCTTTTCGTTAATATTTTAATTTACTACTACTAGTACAAATAATAATATTTTTTATAGTCATATTGATATATAAATTATTTATTTTTGGTCAAATTGTGCATCCCTATAAACGAATTCATTTATAATCAGGCAAGAGCAAATTGTGTAGCTCATATTTTTTTTTTTTCAAACACTTACATAAATTATACATTAAAATTTTTATTGCCTAAATCGTCCTTTCGAGGAACTTTTTTCCCAACCTTCTGGATTAAAAAGAAGAAATTAAAAGGTGCCGTAGAACGTCTTTTAAAAAGATGTAATATAAGTCTAAGGTGTCCCCTGAATGTGTCTGAAGTTTCAGCTCAAAATACCCTATAGATTTTTTTTTTATTAATTTTTTTAACTGCCTATTTTGGGGCATCATTAACTATGCACCGTTTCAGGCTGCGGCCCCTTTAAATCTCTCGCTCCCTGCCCCCTCCCGAGCGCTCGACTATAAGTGCAGTTATACAGTGCATAAACAAAGGGACTTACATCACTGTAATTTTCCCGTATAACTTTGTAAAGCGCTGGAACCAGAGATCCCTTGTCCTTCAGAGAGGCGGCATAGCTGGAGACGGCCGTCTCTGGAAGAGTCTGAAACACACACGGGTCAGAGCAGAGCAAACTCAGAGAAATGATGATGATGATGATGATGATGATGATGATGAAATAAAGGCAGAGATGACGTACCTTAAACTCAGACAGCCACTCCTCCACTACGCCTTGATCCATGGCCAACATCTTCCCTCATCTGGTGTGAGGAGTTCTCAACCTGAAACACAGGAACAGCAGCCATCACAACTCAAATATGTGCTTCAGAAAAAAACCCTTAAAGGGTTTAATAAAAAAAAAACAAAAAAAGAGGATTTTTCATGCTTTTTAGAAATAAAACTCCAAGTACTACAGTATGTAAACACTTTTCAAAATGAACTTTAAGAACACCCAGTTTAAGGTTGTTCTTGCTAAAACTTATCATAATAGTTTTCTGTGATTGAAATAAAGCTAAAATAAATTATTAATTTCAGATGAAATCTTGTCCTGGCAACTAACTGAAAAAATGAAATGAAAACTGAAAATATATAAATAAAAGCCAATTCAAAATTTTACTAAATAATAGTACAAATAAAACTGCCACAGTTGCGCTCAAAACATTTACTGAAAATAAACCGCGTAAACAAAAACGACCACAATAACTATGAGCTCATTAACATATGACCGCCCATTTATATCATTGACATTCAGTATCCAGTAACTTGAGCTTTCCTGATGAACAGCAGCGTGAACTACACCGTTAGACAAACGTTAGCCAATCACAAGAAAGGTAATTTACATATTTTAAAGGTATAGTAGCAAAAACTGTTTTCACTCCCTTTCTCTGACTCTGAATTAAACAAGCTTAATTCAAAGAGTCAGATAGAGAGAGAAAAAGTGAAAACAGTCGCAAAATGTACATTATGATATTTTTTTTAACAAAAGTGTAACACATGGCTCTTTAACACAAGGCGAACCCAATGTTTTGCTGCTACGGCTTTAACCTTTCACCCTCTCGCTCTAAAAGAGGAAGTGAGAAATTCCAGCAGGTGGGGAAGAAAATCAGATTAACAAGTGTAGCGTAAAGCCAAAATTAAACACAGAGACACAGTTTTTATTCCAGGGATCCCCGCAAATTAAATCAACAGATAACTGTACAGGTTAACCCATCTCTAAAAAAAGACAGACTTTACCAAGCCAACTAAATGAGGACATACCGTAGACCTGCACTGTAAACCCTAACGCTCAAAATACTAAATTGGTTTAAGTAGGACAAATTTAAATTAAACAAATTAGTTAAATTAATTGTTATGAGTATTTAGAACTTTCTTTTTCTTTTGAGTTCACAGTACTGACATATTTCAAGTAAACTGAACTGTTTCATTGTTTTGAGTTGACTGAACTCATTTCTTTTCATTTAGACTAACTTAAGTTCAACTGAAACTTGGCTGGGATTTGTTATTTCCCAGCATGCTTTGCACATGGCACTCGAAAGGAAGAGTAAATGCTAAAGATAAGTGTTTAGGAAGAAAGTGTAACACCACTCACAGTTCACGGGGTATGATGACTCTAAAAGGCACTGTATGTCATTATCGACCAAGGTTTTAAAAACATTGTGATCATTTTTTCCCCATATCGCTCACCACTACTCATCTGTCATAACTACTTAGGATTTGTGTGTACACTGTATACCCGAATAAGTTGGGCTAACTCAGAAAATTGAAGGTAATCAGTAACATCATTTATGATATTCCCAATTTTAAGTAAGCAGAACTATGATGTTTTGAGTTTGTAGTACTCATACATGCTAACTGCTACTAACTTGAAATACTGAGTTAGCCAACTCAAACATTTTGATCAAATTAGATATTCACTTCACTGTTTAAGTTACATTTAACTTAAAATTATCAAGTTACATCAAATATTTTCTTAGCTATATCAAACTAAAGGTGATATGGTGATTTAGCCTAAATGATGTTTGCACTTTGTTTGCACCCACCCCTACTTCTGGGAACATTTTTGTAGCTAAAATATAACAGAGTACAAACACACACACACACACACACACACACACACACACTTTGACAGATTTGTACAGTGATTTTCACAAAGCAAAAATTCAAAGTAGCTTTACCAAGAAAACCTTACAAAAGTACAAAGCAATTCAAATGGTCACAAAAAACTCCTTTGAAGAAGTTTAACAAATGTTGGCTTTAGACCATTCCAAAGACATTTCACCTGCAGCCATCTTCATTTCTGGAATAGGATTCATCGAAAAAAAAAAAATCACTAGACATGATATTTATATTCTCTCATTCACAGTAATAAGCCACAGGCATTTTCCGTAGATCTAATTTCCATCCACTGCGACTATCTCTCCCTCACACACAAACTTACTGTCATCAGTTTTTCCTCTCTTCCCAAAAGTTCTGTCCGTTCCCCCGTCATATCAGCCGTGAGTCACTCAGCTCTGGTTATAACCTCTACAGCGTCTTACAGTGAGCGTTTCTCCTCCCGTCTCTGACAGCCATTAGTGTGCGGCTTTCAAAAGCTCTTTAATTAGTGCAGAGAGCAATCGACAGCAGAGAGAGAGAGAGAGAGATGGGGAACTTTGTAAACACTCATTCATGGCTTTATTGATTAGCCCGAATAACCCCGCCTTTCCCCGTTCATGGATTAATAAACTGTTGCACAGCATGTGTGTGTGTGTCTTATCCCTAACACAAGCTATTGGATTAACCGCTTTCAGTGCCAGGAACGGCTTTCCGCTTCAGGATTTCGCCCTCGTTTCCTTCTATGGTGACCAAACCGCGGTCTGAGTTATTTTAAACAATCGGCTCTGGAAGGAGAAACAGCTGGAGCTGCTGAGAGCAGAAATGTAAATGTTTTGTCTTTGAGTGGTTAATTATTAAATCAACAGGCCTCGTTTATCACATGACGAGTCACTTGAGGAATTTAAATACGGGTGACCTTTGACCTCGTCGAGCCAAGGGACGATATCTGTTACTAGACTGATCCTAGAACTGTAATCCAGATTCAAACAGATTAATTTAGACTAGAAGCCAGCAGATGGGAAATGAAGTGTGTGTTTGTGAGATACAGAGAGAGTGAAAGGGATGAATGGACAGAAAAATTGGATGGATGGATGGATGGATGGATGGATGGATGGATGGATGGATGGATGGATGGATGGATGGATGGATGGATGGATGGATGGATGGATGGATGGATGGATGGATGGATGGATGGATGGATGGATGGATGGATGGATGGATGGATGGATGGATGGATGGATGGATGGATGGATGGATGGATGGATGGATGGATGGATGGATGGATGGATTTATAATTACAAATACAAAACAGTTATGTAGCACGAGAAGGTGTTAACAACTTGTCAACAACTTCAGCAAGTTAACTGGATGCCACGTAATCGCTGAATTAACCACGCAACAGGAAACAGGAAGCAGTGGAACCAAAAGCCCCTGTATGTTAACAGGTTCAGTCCAGCGCTGGTGTTTCCACTAAACATCAGCCTCAAGAACTAAGAAAACCCCTCAAATTTAAAGTAAAACAAATCTTAATAGCCCTGAAAACACAGAACCAAAGTTAAAAGTGCAGTTAACCCAAAAATAATGTAATCGAAAAGTGAATTTTCTGATAAAATTTAGTTGTTTTTTTTTTGTTCCAGGTTTTCTGTACTTGTTTGTAGGGCTGCACAATTTGGCCAAAAAGAACAATAATAATATTAAATGTTATTACTATTACAAAAATATTTAACAAAAATAAATATTAATATTGTAATAATATTTAGCTTTGAAATAAAAAAAAAATGTATAATACAATTTTTTTGTAAAATGTGTAACACGCATATATATTATATATATATATTAGGGCTGACCGATATATCGCATGCGATTGTCACGCGCATTTCGTCAGTAAAGCCGGTTCCCTGATTGGATGAGCCGTAGATCACTGACAAGCCACGCAATATCGCATTCATTATCGTAGGCAATTCATCTGCAATATGAACGCGATATTGCATGGCTTGTGTATGTGTGTGTATGTATATATATATATATATATGTGCGCATATATTTATTAAATTAGTTTCAAGACAGAAAAAACATTAACACTGAGGTCTGAAAACACGCCGGCGCGTTTTGCAGGTTTTTTTTCACATTGCAGCAAAACAGACTTAAAATACTCAATTTTTTGTCATAGAGACATAGGTAATATATCAATCGAAACTAAAGAATATCTTCTTTTATTTGTGTACACTCAGAGTAAAAACAAAATGTTGTGCTTTTTGTAAAATAAAGAAAACTAACATGATGCATGATTTCTCCTCTCCCTCTGAACGAAGTCCAATCTGATAGTTCTCAGAAAATGAACTGTAACTTAGTGAATACTAATCACAGAAAAATTACACTTATGTCTAAAAAAACATTATAGGTTTTAAATCATGTAAGTCAAATCGAAAACAAACTTTGTGTTTGTATAAAAAGAGAGCCATGTCAGAAGTCCATGATTCAGCTCATTATCCGCTAATGCGGCTACGCCCACAGAGCCAGCGCTATTCAGACGCAAATTCAGAGGAAATACATGCATACATCGTCTCAATCGTGTATTTATTGTCTTGAAAAGTGTTTATCTGGATGTAAAAGTCATGGTTAGGGAGCTCTAGAAGACATGCAGTTACTTCCTGTTTACTTGTCTTCTACAGATGAAGTTTAGATGAGTTTTTGTTTCTTTAGCGCCCTCCTGCTGCTGTATGAATTGGAAACTCCATTCATGGAATAGACTCTTCTTCTTTTAGATGAATTTGTGAACTAAAAATGCACAGAGCGCCCTCTGACTTTAAGTATGAATTGAAAACACCAGCGCTCATAGTAATGACAATGAATATTAAATAAATATAACTCCTCTGTATAGAAAATTGACATAAGCATATGAGAATCCAATATTTCTCCAAATGTGCATGCTTTTAAACTAAAAGCCTATATTCAGACTCTTTGCATCACAGAAATACATTATATTTTTAAAGTATAATATAAAACCATTACTTTATATTGTAATAACATTTTTCTGTATGTTTCATATATCATGATGAGCTATTTGATTCTTTTGTCTTCTCAGGTGAGAATGGCCCATTATTCAGTGGTGATTCACGCCTCCAAGCATACAGTGTTTCTTGGCAAAAAGTGTCTTACAAAAACTAAATCAATATATTGTTTTATATGAAGGAGTAGGCAGCATAATTTTTACATAATTCTGAAGCAAAAACTCTAGTCTACAACCTCCAATACCCTAAAGTATTGTAAACACAGATTTAATATACTTTTTTTGGCCTTATTTCAGTGAATTTTTTGTTTTTTCAATAACCACGCATAAATGTTATTCCTTCAAAAACACAAACATGAACATACATGTTCCTCACATATTATTGTAGCCTAGTTTGTGCTGAATATAGTGTAATGACACTTTTTCCATTAATATGTTTATGAACAACTGAAAAAAGCACAAATGTCAGGGCATGTCATAACTTCTCCAAGCCCCAAATCAGCCTCAGACTCCAGAGGGTTAAACATTGTAAAAATGACTAAATGACTTTTGGGTGAACTAAAGGCCCGGGTATACCTCATGTTCGACATTCCACTCCGACGCATTCGGCATGTGTACGCTATCCATTGGATTATGTTTTCAAGCCCTCAAGACACTCAAGACATTCGCACGCTGTCGTCCGTACAGTCACAAAAACTGGCCGGGGTGTGTGGACGTCCACGGATTCCCCTGATGACAAAAATTATGTGACACTGACAGCGCACGAGCTGTCGTGGAACGCGGACAGCCGAAGTATACTTTGGCCTTTACACTTTGATTATCAACAATAAAAAGGTGCATTCCATTATTTCCCCGAGCTTAACTCCGCATAAAACAGTCAAATGGACTGGTTTACCTGCATCATACTGCTCCAAACTAGACTCGAGGGTTTGTGAGCAAGTGCATTGCATCCCTGAGCACATCCACAAAAGCCAGACCAAAAATAGTCTCTGCCAACAGCTTAAAAGTACACAAGAACAGCCCAGAACCCAGCGACCCGGCGCCGCGCTGATGGAACATATTTATAGGATGCGTCATGGAAGACTCAGTGACTCAGACAAGTGCGGAGATCCAGAACATGAACACAGAAGCCTGGTGAGCAGAAATCTCCATCTGAGACTGTAACCGGCCCAACAGAGTGATTTACAGTCTCTAAACTACAGTCTGTCATTTTGACTAATAATAATAATAATAATAATATACACATTTAGAAAGAGTTGTATATTTACACACATTTCATGATTCGATTCACAAGCTTGCAATTAGACTCCTTTCCGATCTCAATTCAATTCAAAATCAATTCATTTGGAAATATATAAGGCACAGTACAATCATTTTTCTAAACAAATGTTGCAAATTATACGGGGAACCCTGTCAGCTGGTACATTACATACAATGATACACAAATGACACATGATACATTTCAGTAAGTTGCACTGTATCTTTCAACATACCTTCTGATGTTCATTCATATTTATTTCTATAACTAGTATTGAAGAGGAAGAGATGATCGGTTCTGAGGCGCTACAGCGTCTGTCAAGCCACATTAAATTTGAAAGCCAACACTTTGTTTCATATCAAAAGTAACAAAGCACAAAGTAATTATTGTGATTAACGAATGGGATAATGTTCCCATATTAGCTGCTAATAATGTTCAGTGAAGTTTTGTTCATGCATCAACTGAAAACAGCATTGACTAAAAGATTGATTTATGAGATTTTACAAATGATCAGTTCATCTAAATGAGAAATCAAGAAATCAATATTTTCATCCCAGCCCTAGTTTACTGTATATAGAGAGAGAGCTCAAATAGACCATTACAAGAGCACTAAACTACTCTGATTGCTCCATAATGGAAATAATAAATACTCAATCTCCAGCAAACAGACGTCATCGTTCACCTCCGATTTGATGGAAACAAGAGGCTTTTTAGATTCAGCAGCATGACAAACATATCATTAGAGCTCAATTCTGAGACTTGGTGGCTTCAAACTGCTAGAATTACTGCACAGAGTCTGATTAAAGCCCACGGAGAGGTAAATACGGTGCCCCTGCTGTGGCTCACTGAGGGCGGAATATGGGATGTAGAGACGTTAATGAGAGCTCTCGACACTCCCTGCAGACGGTAAACCGCTACCTGCCACCAGACGTAACCTACACGCCAACAGCTGGGGATTCAGAGACAGACTTCAGCAGTTTTTACACAGCTGCTGCCATAGTAAAGTGAGATGTTAAAGATGTTGAAATCAATCTGAAATATCACTGGCAACCAGTTTTACTTCTGCAAAGCATTATATTGAAATTAGATATTCAAGAGAAATACAAATGTAAACTTGATTTTATCCATATGGAGCTGACTGGATCATGAAAAGTAGAGCTAAATGACTGGAGGGGAGGAGTTATGACAGGCCTTGATGACATAAGCAGCACAGAAATGTCGTTTCAGAGGCGAAAGATTATGATTTATGTTTTCTTTTAGATACGCAAACTTCAACAAAGTTTGTGTTGCTTTGTCTTAATCACAAAATAAGTGTGAAATCAAACGCTCTGTTGGCATGTATGAGTGCCAGTGTCTAAAACAGGAGCAGTGTCTGTTTCGAAATGGCCAGATCTAAAAACACTCATCACCCTCTGGCCACAACCCAGATTTCTGCGATGAGCTGTAGACTTTTTTTATTTAGAGAAACCTCAAACCACTGTGCGCCTAAAATCGAGCCAATCTAGATCATATCATTTTAGACCGATAAGAATAGAGAAACAGACTACTAGGAGCATCAAGAAGTTCACAGACAATGATTTAATCACAACACACTATACATTCTCAGGAAACCTGGAAGCGGCATGGAAAACTGTAACCGCAGGAAATCTGACAGCAAGCACCCGGCTAACAGGTTTCACAATCATAAGAAGGAACCGTGACGTGGGCCAGGCATGTGAACATTATCCTCCCATACTGTATGTTTGCTGAGCCAGTTTCTTTTGAATCAGATGATCAGAACAAATGTAAACTCACAAAACTCCACAAAATCGGAAACGCCCATCATTCACAAGTTCTTCACATGTCTGGCCCCTTGCGTTTGCAAGATCTGACTATGATTTAATCTACCAAGTCAAATGTATTTGTATAGGGCTTTTAACAATACACATCATTTTATGAAACTTTATAGAAAATCATGACGTTACTGTTTATAATATCTTATCTTCATGCCATACTCACATTAAGCAGATTAGAACATATATTTTACATTTTGCAATAATAAAAGCAATTGAACAGTTGAGATTTGCTATATAGTTTGTATGAGAGTATACTGTATACACGTGAATCAAGCAGAAAGATGGGTATTGACGCAAATTTCACAATTCGTTTTCTATTCACTAGCTTGCGATTCAATTTGATTTGGATTATTTTGGATATATATCAGATAGAGTACATGGCAAATTTTCTCAAGGAAAAAAAAAACTAATGCTGTAAACTATACATGAGAGTCAGCTGCTACTACATTACTACAGTACTGAAGGTTACAATTAACTGATCTGTATACAAAAAGGATGTTTTATAATAATAAAGTTATAAAACTAACTTTACATTTTACAATCACATTTCCACTCGTTTTTTGAAATATAAACATTTAAATGGTGGCAGTGGTTATAAAAACTTGATGGATTTTTTTTTTTTTTGAAAATGCATTAAATATTACATTAAAATATATAACGTTAAAAATTATATTGAATATGTAATATGGTGTATATATTTATCAAAATGCAATTAAAAATGTATCTAGCTGACACAGGTTTATGGTCACTGAATGTGTTTTTTCTGAGGTAAATTTGGAGTAATGCGATATTGTTTAAAGCTGTTTTATTGACGTCTTTCCACGGTTGAAACACGGATTGAGCAATAACGTAAGACATGATATGGATTTCGGTAACTTATTACATACCTTCAGATGTTCATTCATATTTATTTCATGCTGGTAACTGGGTTAGTTCACCCAAAAATGAAATTTCTGTAATTACTCACCCGTAAGACCTTCATTCATCTTCAGAAAACAAAGTAAGTTATTTTTGATGAAATCTGAGGGGATTTTTATCCCCCATAAAAAAACAACGAAATTACCACATGCAAGGTCCACAAAAGTAGCAAAAACAATGTGAAAAATAGTCAACGTGACTACAGTGGTTAAACCTTAATGTTATGAAGTGACAAGAATATTTTTGTGCGCAAAAACTAAAAAATAATGGGTCTCATTCATGAAACACGAGCAGAACAAATTTTTGTGTAAATCGCGTGTAAAGTGGTTCTGGCGTAAATTTTCGGATTCATTAAAATGTTCGTATTTTCCAAATGTTAGTTGGTACGAAAGAAATCTACACCTGCTCACAGCCACGCGTAAATAGTGCGTTTAACATCCGAACGTTTTACTCATTAATAAGGCTGCATTTTAATTCACCTTAATAAGGTACATATTTACACAGCATTTTGAAAAAAATATTATATATAGTAATTACATACGTTTTTTTCTTTTTACTTTTATTGTGAGAGCCAGTAATAGCATCTGCAAACGGAGCACTTTAATCAAATAATTAATTGATTTCAATACGGTTGGGCAAACTAATTAATTAATTGTTATGGAAATTGTTTCCCATAAAATGGCCAAAATCCTTCGTTTGGTGTCATAATATGATGCCCATATATAGTTGTCCGTCGGATTTAATGGGCGGGATTTATGGTAATTGAGAATGAGCGTGCACACGTGTCCAATTTATGACTGATTGGAATTCATTAACACACACACACACATACACACACACACACATTTCACTATCACTTCTGACATTTACAAAGTATTTGTGAATCAGGAGAAGAGTTTTCGGGAAGGTCTCTTTACGTGCAAATCACTCACATATTTACTCGTATATTTACGAATGTTTCATGAATGAGACCCAATGACTTTATTCAACAAATTTTTCTCTCTCCTGTCCTCCTACGCTGTTTACATTGCAGTGCTTCCAGGTTCTACGTCCGAACTCCGGCTCAGTATTTTCAGTAATTTCGCTGCTTTCTATGGAGTATAAAAAAAAAAAAAACTTGTGGATTTCATCAAAAAATATATTAATTTGTGTTCGTAAGATGAACGAAGGTCTTATGGGTTTGTAACGACATGAGGGTGAGTTATTAATGACAGAAATTTCATTTTTGGGTGAACTAACCCTTTAAAATAGGAGGAGATGATCAGTTCATACGCGATTTTCATAATAAAATGGACAAAATGAGACTGTTTCGTATCAAAAGCAACAAAGCACAAAGATTATAGGGATTTATTGGATGGGAGGCGTGCTACAATGTTCCGTTCATTCATCAACTGAAAACAGGATAGAATAATCGATTCTTAGGATTTAAGAATCGCTATAGGTTTGTAAAAAATGAGAATTGATTAAAATCGAGAAATTTATATATTTTTTACCCAGCTCTATTATATATCCAAATTTATATAAAAGAGCTCGGCAATAATATAGCTCCATTTTGCAATGAAATAAAAAAATAAATAAATCAGACAGTACTATATAGATATACAGTATAAGATCAGTTCAGTTGAACGATTTTACCACAAAATGTGACGTCTACTGACTAGTTCTCAGAAATAAACTCCCATTTCAAAAAGCTTAAGCATGTCCATCCATTTGCTTACAGTTTATTTTTAACACATATGCATTTTTATTTGGTTTAGACCTCTTAAATTTGACTCCACATTTAAGTCTGCCAAAAAGTGCAATATTTCACATACCCTTAACAAGAAAAAACCTCAATCATTAGAGAAGATTAAGATCAACTAGACTAGTTTGACATCCAGACAACTCAAACACACTAACTCGAGCCACCACACACACTTCAGTCACCCGTTGAGTGTGTGACTCACATGACCGCACATACGCTGACTTGAAACATTAACACACACATTGACACTAACATTCCTCATGATTCCTGACAGACGGCATGTTTTATTTTGAGTGCACTTACCGTCCGAAGTCCGAATGACAGAGGAATATCCCAGCACACCCACAGAACGACTCCTCTCATTGCACAAATGTTTCTTCATTTCCTGTTTCAAACCTTCTAAGCCCAACCCACCCACGCAGACCCGGGCGGCACGGAGGGCCAATCAGAACGCAGGAGGGTTTGTGTTTTGAAGGGGTGTGAGGGAAATCTGCCCAGTCTGCTTCGACCAGTGCTGCCAGACGCATGCCACTGAAACAATTAAACCAAACACACACACTCACTCACTTCACAACCGCAGGGTTTCAGAGGGAGGAATTAACAGGATCTGACATGATTCTTTCTCAAACGGCCCTCTGAGAGAAAACCTGACCCGCAGTGACCCATCAGCACAGAAACAACCCCCAGGACACGGTTTCAATAAATCCACAGACCTGAGTGAAGACACAGAAGAGCCCATTAAAACACTTCCACTGCTACACATGCCACAATAATGGCAGGAAACCCGTCTGAAATGGCTGTCGGACTTTGAGCTTCAGGGGCTGATGGATTACAGATGAATGAGGGGAAAAAGAAAGACAAGATGCATGACGTTCACGTGGAAAGATTATGACCAGTTTTGAGCAGTGTTTTAGAAATGTGTCAGCGTGGTTGACTAGTCATCTGACAACAGACTAGTCAATTAGTGAGGTTTAACTAGATTTAACTCATCTCAAAATGAAAATTGTCATTATTTACTCACCCTCATGTCATTCCAAACCCGTATGATTTAATCTTCAGTGTCTGTTTAATTTTCAAAATGTTACATATTTCTGAGTGAAAATTATGAAAAAAATTTTTAATTATAAATACATTCTCTACAGTTCAAGTAAGTTAAAAAAATAAATAATATATATATATAAAATTAAATATTTTTATTCAGCAATTGAAAGCACTACTGTAAAAAAAAAAAAAAAATGTAATTCTTTGACCAGCCATGTTTTAGCACATTGTAACGGTATAACACTGCATTCACACGGGGCATCTGCGTCTACGCTTGACGGAGGGCACGTCTAAAGCTTGTCACTATGACGGTCACATTAGCACCGACAGCCAATTACTTTCCGGTGTACTTTCCGGTGCAATTGGCTACCGAATGCTCTAGGGTATTTGCATAAGGCAATCTGATTGGCTGACGCCTGTGTTGGCGCTGGAAAAGCTGAAAATGTTTCAATTTCTGCCACAAGCAATGCAACGGATTGGTAACATGTGGCGTCACTCATTCAAAGTAAATGAGGAGCATTAACGCAGATGCCCTTTGCAGGGAACTACACTAACCTTTTCCACTGGTGGCACTTGCGCTACTAACTTTTTCAGTTACTGGCGCAAAACATGATTTGGTCGCACAAATTATTTATAGTAAGCCACTCTGGACAATAATGAACAATAATGAAACTTTATTGCATACAGATGTGCTTTTTATTTTACTTGCTCTCTTTTAAACCACATTCTTGTTTTCTTTAACATTGGTTGGGATAGATTTACTGCAATAAAAAATACAGTACACAATAAAATGCAAAATGAATTTCTTTTGGATTTCAACATGCTATGCAGATGGGCAGACTCCTGAACTCTTAAGGAAAAATAAAATAAATATAATCCATAAAATAAAATAATAGATTTTCAGCAGCTATTGACTACATGCACATGATTTGTGGTTAGCGTATGATGGATTAATGGCCACCCCGTTCTTCTTCAAAAGAATAATTTGCGATTTAAATTTGGTGAAATGCATTTCCTCTTTGGCTATATTATAAGCTACATTGAACTTAATGATCAATTCAGAGATTCCTCACTTGCTCAGTTTGCTAAATCTTGACGCCGAAATGCAGTGGGGAGTGCTGCTGCGTCACGGGATATGTACCTGTCTCTACACTTCGCGTGCTTCATACTCTCATGAAGCTTCAATGATTCGTGTTTGAATTGTTTTGACGTAGTTACAAATTTGGACAGTCCTGCAATTGAAGGCCCACAGAATTTACAGTACACACAGTGCATTGCTCCGTCTTGGTACCTTAACCACTGGTATTCTTTGAGCCACTGGTGTCGAAATTCATATGTCCGTATCGTTTTTCCCGCGTATGCTTTCCCTGACGAATCCTTCTCAGCCTCATCATTCTCACTCACAGGCTCCGTTTGATATGTCGCATCGACATCAAGTGATGGTTCTGTTACACTTGAACTTCCCTTCTTAAAATAGGAGTCAATTGTCCGCTTCATTTCAACACGTACAGATTGTAGGCTATGTTGAGATATGTATGCGATTGCTGCGTCAGTCTTAACGAGAGGTATATTTTTTTTAAATCAACGTTAGGCTACGCCTCGCCTACACCATTCCGGGAGGGGGCGGGGGGGTCGCGGGGTTGAAGCCAACTTGATGTGTTGAATGCTCAGAGCACGTTATAAAACGTATTCTTGAAATACACATTTCTGTTTTAATAAATGCTCATAGTAAATCATAGCATATTGCCTAAAACATAAGGTAGGTACAAAAATAATCAGTGATACATTTGCGACCCCATAGAAATTAGGGTCGCAATGGCATTTCAAAAGGTCGCATATGCGATCATTTTGATCGCAGTGTAGTTCCCTGCTTTGTGAAGGCAGCTTCTGTGCATCCACAATGGAGTTACGCCTTCATGACTAGCACAATCAAGTTTTTTTTTATAAAACGTTGGCCATAGGAGTGTATAATTAAAGGATTAGCTCACTTCAGAATTAAAATTTCCTGATAATTTACTCACCCCCATGTCATCCAAGATGTTTGAGTCTATGAGGAAAACATTCCAGGATTTTTCTCCTTATAGTGGACTTCACTGGGGTTCAACGGGTTGAAGGTCCAAATGTCAGTTTCAGTGCAGCTTCAAAGAGCTCTACATGATCCCAGACGAGGAATAAGAGTCTTATCTAGAGAAACAATGTCATTTTCTAAAAAAAAATAATTATATACTTTTAAACCACAAATGCTCATCTTGCACTGCTCTGCTCTGCGCCAGTGCCTGTGTTTGACTTAGTCCTTGCACGATCGCTTTGTAAAAACTAGATCAGTACTTCCGCCTACGTCCCATGTGACCTTTCCAATGTGATTACGTAATGCGTGGTGCATCGCAGAGCAGTGCAAGACGAGCATTTGTGGTTAAAAGGTGTATTTTTTATATTGGTTAAATTTATTTATTTTTTATCATTTCAATCATTTCATTAGATGAGACTCTTAATCCTCGTCTGGGATCATGTAGAGCTCTTTGAAGCTGCACTGAATCTGACATTTGGACCTTCAACCCGCTGAACCCCAGTGAAGTCCACTATATGGAGAAAAATCCTTAAATGTTTTCCTCAAAAAACTTCATTTCTAATTGACTGAAGAAAGACAGACAAAAATCTTGGATGACATGGAGGTGAGTAAATTATCAGGAAGTTTTAATTCTGAATTGAACTAATCCTGTAATTTTAAAAGTTAATCTGACACTGGTATAAAGTAGGCTACTGTACTGTATATGCGACGTAGTTCACTGATAAGCTACGCAATATCGCGTTCATAATGCAGATGAATCACCTTCGATAATGAACGCGATACTGCGTAGCTTCAAATATAGCAAGTTATCAGTATTGGCCAAAATTTTTATATCGGTGCATCCCTGAATTCTCTTTCAAATAAACACTGTTCTTTTGAACTTTCTATTCACCAAAGAATCCTGAAAAAATGTATAACGGTTTCCACAAAATTATGAAATAGCACAACTGTTTTCTGTTGACAATAATCAGAAATGTTTCTTGAGCAGCAGATCAACATATTAGAATGATTTCTGAAGGATCATGTGACACTGAAGACTGGAGTAATGATGCTGAAAATTCAGATTTGATCACAGGAATAAATTACATTTTACAATATATTCACATGAAAAACAGTAATTTGAAATTATAATAATATTTCACAATATTACTGTTTTTCCTGTATTTTTGATCAAATAAATGCAGAGTTGGTGAGCAGAAGAGACTTTCTAAAATGCTACAAAATATCACCAACCCTAAACTTGTGAACAGTATAGTGCATAATTTTAATGAAACATATTTAAAAAATATATGAAATATGTTCATGTTATATGGCCAGTAAAAATTGAGGAAATATAATTTATATAATTTAAAAAAAACTAAACTAAACTTCACTAAACTGTTCAGCATCCATATATCATTAATAAACATGTCCAGTCAGTGTTGAGTCATATCGAAACTAACTATACACAACTTCCCTTAGACCTAGTCATTCAGACAACTCAACAAGCGGATTTTGAGAAAAGAAATAAATAAAATTTCACAAGTTTGTTCCTTTCTCACACTCACACACTCTAACAACTCTGTCTGCTGAGAACACACTGCTATCTTGTCACGACTCAATCAGAACAGGACATACAGGTGTGCTCAAGGATATCTTGTCAGACAAAACAGATTCTCCTTCAAAACAGCTTTCAAAAATTTGATGTCATGAACTTCACAGCTGATAAAACAGACTTCTGGAAATTGAGTAAAGCCATTCAAAGAGCTTGAAGCCTGCCATTTTTGCATGCAATATGCACCAGACATTTCTTGAACATTTTCAAATGTCTCACTACTATCTCAAATGCATTGAACACTATGAAGCAAATAAGCATCAGCATTACCGCCAACGCCATGTCGTTGTATCATTACCTAGATGTTGCCAACAAACCCTGTACATCTACATTTGACAAGTCCTTTTTTTCTTTCTGTGATGCATCAAAGCCATCGTCTGGACTTATCTATTTTAAACTCAAATACACCTTAGCTCTGTCATTTGATTTGACTGTTTTCTGTGACACTATCTGCGATGCTTTTCATGTGGAGGTGTCGTGATGTTTGTTCAGGTAGGGCTGGTCCACCTTGAACATCAGGAGGAGGATAAAAGTTTATTGATTATTTTTACTGCCATTTAGAAAAGCTGTTTATACAAAGTACCACACTAATGGACAGCCAACAAAGACAGAAATGGGTTATATTCAGGGCACCAGCGGCAGTCGTGCCACAGCAGAATGGGTTCAGCTAATCTGCACTTTGAACAAACTAAGACCCGCATAATTACCTTAAAAGGAACAGTTCACTCAAAACTGAAAAAAGTTTCCAAAAACTACAACTTTGTGTAAATATTTTTAAAATTAAAATGTTAATTTCATTTAATTCAAATTTGTGAATATTTCACATAGAAAATAATTACCTAGACTCAGATGGACACCTATACGTAGTCTGATCTGTGCTGAAAATATTTCAAAACTTCTCATAACAATATAAAATGTTATTAATGTTATGTTTTGCGCAATTGCTTTGGCAAAGTATCTGTCAAACAAGCTAAAATCAAAAGCGCAATATGACTTGGTGCCCTTTACAAATCGCAAAAGCCTATGAATTAATTAAAGTAGTATATAGTCTGTTTGCACTGCGTATTTCAAAGCGAAGCGCACATTTTGCTCACACAATCAGCTTGTTATCCGGTGTTTTCCGCGTCTCAGAATGGCTCATTTCACAGTGAATGAATGCAGTAAATGTGCTGTGAGTTTACCATGCATTTTTGTGGGCAGATGATTTGTAATGTGACGAAGAAATTCAGTAGTATTGTCATTTCACTACTGTAGGTAAATTAAAATACTAATGAAATATTCATTTTAATTTATTTTACAGTGCATGTTTTAAAATATATAGGCTATTACTATCATAGGAATAAAAATTATTATTATTATTTTCCTAATTGTTTGGGGGGGAAGGGGGGTTCAGCCCCCATAGTCTCACAAAATCCAGTGGGAAACAAACTTTTATTATATATAGATATACATTTGCAGATATAGTTTGGTTTCTAATTCAGAATTAGTTATTCAAATAAAAAAAAGTGGAACTGAACAACTTTTTTTGGTTCTGTCAATTGTTCTCTCATATGCATTCTTCAGCTGAATCTACAAAAGAATAAATGAATAAATTAAAATTTGTTAACATAAACCATTAAAAATGTGCTAATACACATTTAAGGGCAATTATCAGATATTAGAAAAACATCAAAATCATTAAAAATTGCACCTTTCGCTGGAATTGTATTAAATGAATGTATTGTTTTTATATAAATCATCAATGAAATTATTTTTTTTATTTTTTTCATTGAAACCATCAAAAGAATTGTTAAATTGAATATCAAAATCCATTTTGGTCAACCACTACACTAGAAAAATATTATTTTGCATTCCATGGAATAAAGTAAAATTGTTAAACGCTAAATGACGATAAACTATATGATATGATTACATGTTTTTGAATTTTGGTGAACTTTTCCTTTAATGAAACTAGGCTAAAACATCATATAACCCGATAAATAGCTTATCAGAACTGAACTCAAATTGTTTATAGACCGACAAATTCACAAAAGCCACCAATGAAGATTTTCTGAAAGCTGAATAATATTCTGATCCACTACACTACAACATTTGTCCCTATATGCCTCAAAAAAACAAATATTATTCAAATAAAACTACATTTTACTGTCACAAATTAGCTGAACAAAGTGTGAAAATACTAATTTGACTCACCCTCGAGACGTACCTTTTCCTGTACGATATTCAGTTTGACAGATGCACAATATCCACCTTTAGCACAGAAAAATATAATCACACCTTTTATGAAACACTAATGCTGCTGGACTCCAGACGCCATTTAGAAAATTATGCAACTCACACACAACACAGCCGTCTGAGTAATATCAGAACAAGTGTGTCCTGTCAGGAGCATTATGACACAAGAATGACAATCACGAACAGAAGTCATACAGAACTGAACACCACACCACACCTAATACATGTGACTGAACGAAAGGATTACGTCATGACTTGAGCAATCCTGCAAACACAAACAATGTTCTGCTTCCAGTTTCTATGCATTTAGCTTAAAAGCAGAAACTAATTACAAACAACATCCTCTGAAATTGGGAAACAATACAGGCCATAATTCCTCACAGTGAGTAGTTTCAGTTCAAGTCAATGACTCTTTTATATGTAGCGCTCTTGACTTTGTTTAAATGTTTGTTTTGTTGCTTACTGGTGATTAGCAGTTCTTTTACCTATTCAAACAATTAAAAATTTGAATTTGATTGCAAACAATAAATGTACACAACTAAACGGCTTAAGACATCTCGTAAAGTACTGTCCAAGTTTTACTGTTAACTGTTGCACAACCACAATGACACCTTTGTGGTGAATTTAACAAAAGTAAAGAACAAAAAACTGTATAATATTTGACCAGTAGGTGCTGCTGTCATCAAATTTACACGATATTCTCAAGTAATTGTGCATGCAAATTTTTGTGTCAATATGCAAAAGTGTTACAGAAATACCACCTCACTTCCTGATTGGTGTCTTTGCCAGCAAGTTCATTACATAAACACTGTCAAACACCAAAAACCCAAAAGATGATCAGAAGATGATCAGAACCATATTTGATGACGATTGGATAAGCAGCAAAAAAAAAGTTGGCAAAGTGGTTCAGAATAGCAGAAAGATGTAAAACATTATAAAATAGTAGTCAATTGGCGGGAATACTAAGGCAAATAGGCAATGACTATTGCAAAGTGATGTCGCAATAATGGAATTTCCAACTTTGATACGATACCTTGAAAAATATCGATATTCTATACCATTTTTTTCGACAGGGAAAAATTGCCATATATAGTGCCATACAGATATTTTTGATTAATCTTTTGATAACTTGGGTAATTTTGTAAAATAAGAACAAAAAAACAAATTGCAAATGACAGCACAAATAAATACAATAGAATAAAGAGACAAATGAAAAACACACCTTTAAAGGCACACTATGTGAATTTTCGCCGCTAGAGGTCGCCTATTCAAAACAAGGCATAGCTTGATAACACAGAGATTAAGAGCGGAATGGGACTCAGGCAGAAATCATGTTCATGGATGAGATTATTAACGTTACTGTAGTATAAAGCAGAGCAGGGCCGAGTGATGTTGGAGCTGAACGAGGCCGCTGGAGAGACTGCTAATGAGAGATGAGAGCGAAACCCGTCTTGAGAGCAGCGGACCTTTTATTATGCCAAGCGGCAACCTCCCCCAGTCTCTCGTGAAGCCAATACGGAAGTGACTTAAACTGCAATTCATCAACTGGCCGCTAGGGACAGGCTCCAAAAGAGAACAGAATCTCATTGAGTCCCATGTTAAATTTGCCAAGTTTATAGCAGAAAAAAAACATGTTTACAAGTTGGTTCAAATTGTGGTTTTGGTCTATACTGCTAATTTTGCCCTTCATGACAACTGTGAGGGGGGTGAATTTTTTTCTAACTCATTCTTTTAAATTATATTAAGCCTTAAAGTTCTGCATAATTAAGGGCGTGGTCACTTGAGTGACAGGTAGATGGCGCTGCTGTCTAAGCGCCGTCACTTTACCTCAGTTAATTCCAGCCGCTGAATTTGGCATCTCAGCCGTATTTGTGCTCGATTATTTTATACAATTATAAAATATGGCTTGCTGCATAATACTCGAGACTGTGTGTCTGTGTATATGTGCGTTCATGCGGAAGAAACAGAACACACGTTGTTGGATCGTGGCATTGGCTAAAAGTTTAGTTTTTGTGAGATTTACTACAAAGACAATACCAGGAGGATATACAACTCTGACAGCACTGCTTGGATATTATAACTAAAACTGCTGCACTATTTTGAAAAAAATATACTTTGGACACGGGCTCTTTTGTTTGTTAGATACGATCGTATACAGTTTTACAACATAAACGCTGCTCAGATTGCATTATTTCTTGAAGAACGATGACAGAGAGCAAAACATTCAGAAGAAATGTTATGCAAACAATGGATAATATATCAATATTTCATGGACAAAAAGTACCGTTTTTTGTTTTGCAATGGACATTTATATTTTACCCAAGTGCCACAGATTGGATTCATCTCATCTTCATCTCTATTATTAAGGTATGAAGTCCCATTTTGATTTTCCATGTTGTTATTTGCACACCCAACACATATTACTTAAAAAAAAAAAAAAAAAAAAAAAACACCGTAGATTGACAGTAAACCTTTAGAACTTTCTGATGATAAAACTTATCTTCATTAATAATTTAGATAGTAAAGTAAAGCTCTCAGCTAAGATGGCCGCGGCCTCATTTACGCGTCAAAACTGCTGTTCAGAAATCTATGGGTGACGTCACGGACACTACGTCCATATTTTTTTTACAGTCTATGGCGAGAACGCGTAGCTGGTATTGTTGTATCAAAACTAGGGCTGGGTATCGTTCAAAAATTTTCGATACCGAGACGATACCGATACCTTGACTTCGATACCGATACCTAAACGATACCTTTTTCGGTACCAGTTTTAAAAAATCTGTTTAAACAAGATTACATAACCTCAAAAAAATCTTTGGTTTTATATTTTAACTTTGTTGACTTTTTATCAGACTCAAAGACTCATCTCCTGTCCTGAGCCACTGCGGGGAATAAAAAAAGCACAAATTAACAAAATTTACCCAACACAATAAATCAGTGCAAATAGTTTTAATAAAGTTTAGTTTTCAATGCAAAAAATTAAGTATGTGAGGCTCTTTTTAAATCACTCAGCAATTGTTCTTCAAAAAATTAATTATTATTAACAAGATCAAAGCGGAAGTAAGAGTGACGCAAGTTCGTTGCGTCTTACCGTGAAATAAGAGTTCTGTGTCTTCATTAAAATCAACACAATGATTCAGCTCTCATCCACCCGCAATTAATTTTAATGTTATTTTTTTTTTAATTACTTGGCCCGACCTGCAAATTATCCGCAGTATCAGGAGGGCGCTGATACCTCTTTTTCAGCAGAATTGTTCGCGTTCTGGAGCCAGAGGCAGAGCCTGTGCTCGTGCAGGCGAACTAGAGGCCGTCATGAACCGGTCGCGTGTTTCCATAGACTTGAGGGACGAACGCTGATGTAAAGCTGCTGTGTGTTGTACCTGTCCATAACTAGTCTAAAAAACATTGCGCGTTCCGCTGTTTCTGCAGGCAGTGCTACACTTTTGTTTTCTGTTAACAGTATCTGTAGTGAACCGGCTGCTCACATAAACAGCCGTTTCTCACCCGTCCATTCGGAGATAAACTGAAAACGAAACCGTTGATTCAATCGCCCTCTCGCACATAGGGTCTCTCTCGCACGTATAGTTTTATATATTTAGATATAAATAACAATGTAGCGCAACGTTACTTGCTCTTCAACGAGACAGCGAAAGCATTTCTCCGCGCCTCTCCTCGATCGGCTCCATTCTGAGGTACCGAATGACAAGACACTTTTCGATACTCGGTAGTATCGAGGCAGTTCGATCGGTACCTAAAAAGTATCAAGTTCGGTACCCAGCCCTAATCAAAACTGCAGAAAACGCAAACAGTGACTAGCTTCATCTTAAGATTATCCGACTCAAACTTGAGCCTGATCAGATGAAAGCTCAAAATAGTATGTACGGTGGAAATTGCAATCACAGTGTGCATTTCATTAGAAGGGGAAAAAATAATTATTTCTAGGCCACTTGGTTCAAAAGTTATTAGCTAAGGGTACGTGAGAAATTGAGCTGCTGGGAGCACTCAAAGGAAAAGAAAAACTCAATTTTATTAAGGCTGCAGATAAGAAGGCAGCACAAATCTCTCATTTTTCTCAGAGCCGTGAGCGTGCTGTCAAATCAGCAATGAGTTATAAACCTCTTATTCTTAATGACAGCTCTGCGTTTGTGCTCTGAAGGGCTGGACCCCGAGGATGCTGGAGACGCTGTCAGTGCCAATTACAAGACACACACTCTAACACATTACAACCACTGACATTTGAATATTTGCACTTCCTGTCTCTTCAGACTGTATCGTATTGATTTGAATCACAGATTAATGAACTGCCTGTGGGTCATGTATGTAGACCAGAGAGTGGACGTCCACCAGAACACTGACAGTAATGAAACTTCCCAGCACAAACAGACCTCGTTCACACATTAATAAGCATCTGTGTGTGCACAGTCTTAATAAAGTGCCATTTAAAGGCCAGACATGTAGCAGACATCACTGCTCAGGGAGGAAAATCCAAACCACAGAGGCTGGAATGATAACAGTGAAAGAGAAAAAAGTATAACTCCCTTAAGGGCTGAGTTAGTGGAACGGCAGTGATGCATTACTATACGTTTGACTATCGGCTAAAGTCTGTACCAATTTACAGCTTATTTCTGCCCAAGAATAACAGGAAAAGACTTAAACTGTTTGTTTAATCCTAGAACTATGTTACAGTAAACAAGTCATTTTGGTATGGCTTTCCAGATTATGTTCTCTACCCCACATGACAGCATGAAACAACATTTTACTATTCTTTCTTAATTCGTTCATTCTCTATCAAAATGTGCTGCAGCAAACACACCAAGCCAGCATTATTATATACCCGCGCGATACATCTGAAGGCACACGTTTTCATCACCCATTGGAAAAGTGCTGATAAATAACTGAACAACAAACAGTAACAATATATCCAAGTCTTACCTTGTGATCATCTTTGTGGCATTTAATTAAAAAAAAAGCGATCAATTAATCCAAAGAGGAGCTGCAGTGTTGCACAGCTGTCAAAAGAATTGCTTGCTGTCCCTTTTCAATAAGTACACATTTCCATGTCCTTTTCATGCTAACCAAGATAACTAGCAAATGGACTGAACGGACAATTCCATACGCATTTTATGACCCTCTCCGACTCATTTCCACATATTGGTTTGTTGAGTCGGGGTGCCTTATTATATCGCCTTATCACAAACGACACATATACGGGAATATTGTTCTTTGTGTTGTTAACTGTAATACTTGTTTATACATGGGTTGTGTTACCGCCGACATTCCATTACCCATCATTGCTTGAGAACAGCAACTTAAATAGCTCAAAATACACAGCACTTGTTTTTTCTCATGACTGTCCCTGCATTCCAAATGGTATAATGTTATATAATTTCAAAATAATAGTTTTTAATTAAATTAATGATTCAAGTAATATTTTGTGTGCTTTATTAGACATTTTTGAAGTAGAAATCAGTTTTGATATTTCAAAGCCCTGTTAATTACAATAACTAGCTGAAAGAACTATTGCTAAAAATGTTGCAAGACTTGACTGGGACCCCAAAGACGTGAGCCATGACTTGGACCTCAAAGACTTGAACCTTGACTTGGACCCCAAAGACTTGAGCCATCACTTGGACCCCAAAGACTCGAGCCATGACTTGGACCCCAAGGGCTTGAGCCTTGACTTGGACCCCAAAGACTCGAGCCATGACTTGGACCCCAAAGACTCGAGCCATGACTTGGACCCCAAAGACTCGAGCCATGACTTGGACCCCAAGGGCTTGAGCCTTGGCTTGGACCCCAAAGGCTTGGACCTTGACTTGGATTGTACCTTTAAGAGACTTGTGAACATGTCTGTTTCAAAGTAGGGCTGGCCAATATAGCTATATACTGTATAACATTTGCTCAAAAAGTGAAATGTAAAAAGGTATTTTCCACACTGGTTTTGACTAAATTAACAGGAAGAATGATGTTTCATCATTTTAATTTCTATCCACCAATAGAACAATGTATAATTATTAGGGTTGGGCATTGGTTTCACAAAACAATTTGATTCCAATTCACAAGCTCTTGATTCAATTACATTTAGATTTCTTTAGATTAGGGCTGGGCAGGATATCGAGTCTGTAATCGATATTTTTTTTTATAAACGATATAGGATGAGGCAATACTGTTTATCGATATAAGTTAATATTATTAGTGCAAATGAAAAATAAAAGAGGACACAGAGTGAGCTGCTGCAGAGAACGTGCATAATCCAAATTGTCCTAAGCATGAGACATGCTTTATATTAAGGGCTTCAAACTAACTCATAATATATAGTTAACACAGAGTTTAAAGCGCATTGCCTTGTCAGATGCTGTGACAAATTCTTGCGCTGTTTAAAACATTTGAAACGTAGTGTTTTCCTCAGTGCATAACTTACATTTTACAGGTATATTCTGCAGCTTTAAATGTTAGAAAGTCTTGCAAATACTTCCATTTTGCTGTCAGGAGTGGACAAGCCTTCTGCAAGCGAATCTCCACTAAACTTCACAGACATCAGTGAACGAGCAAACTCAATAATTCTGACTAAAATATACATTTTGCTAAAATATTTGCTAAAACATTTTCGTGTTTTTTTTTAAGCTTTGATTGTGTTTATAGTGTGCAATATAACATGTGTTCATGTTTCGCGTGTAAAAAAACACAGTATTTTTCACATAATTTACTTATCTGTATACCGCTGTTTCTACTGTCATAAAAACGGGCTGATGACTTCCTTGTTCTATGAAGTCCCTCCTTCAGAAATACGTAACGAGTTCTGATTGTGTCAGCGGTTCCTGTGTTGTGATTCGACAGCAGCTTAGCGCTCCTTGCCCGGAAAGGTCACGCCTCTTTCCATAACGTGTGCTGCACATAGTTTTACATGTGGATTATTGTGGTGTTGTGCCGAATAGGGCTGGGTATCGTTCAAAAATTTTCGATACCGAGACGATACCAATACCTTGACTTCGATACCGATACCTAAATGATACCTTTTTCGGTACCAGTTTTATAAAATATGTTTAAACAAGATTACATAACCTCAAAAAATATAAAACCAAATATTTTTTTAACTTTTTTTCAGACTCAAAGACTCATCTCCTGAGCCACTGCGGGGAATAAAAAAAGCACAAATTAAAAAAATTTACCCAACACAATAAATCAGTGCAAATAGTTTTAATAAAGTTTAGTTTTCAATGCAAAAATTAAGTATGTGAGGCTCTTTTTAAATCACTCAGCAATTGTTCTTCAAAAAATTAATTATTATTAACAAGATCAAAGTGGAAGTAAGAGTGACGCAAGTTCGTTGCGTCTTACCGTGAAATAAGAGTTCTGTGTCTTTATTAAAATCAACACATTAATGATTCATCTCTCATCCACCCGCAATAAATTTGAATGTAATTTTTTTTTTTTTTATTACTTGGCCCGACCCGCAAATTATCCGCAGTATCAGGAGGACGCTGATACCTCTTTTTCAGCAGAATTGTTCGCGTTCTGGAGCCAGAGGCAGAGTCATGAACCGGTCGCGTGTTTCCATAGACTTGAGGGACGAACGCTGATGTAAAGCTGCTGTGTGTTGTACCTGTCCATAACTAGTCTAAAAACATTGCGCGTTCCGCTGTTTCTGCAGGCAGTGCGACACTTTTGTTTTCTGTTAACAGTATCTGTAGTGAACCGGCTGCTCACATAAACAGCCGTTTCTCACCCGTCCATTCGGAGATAAACTGAAAACGAAACCGTTGATTCAATCGCCCTCTCGCACATAGGATCTCTCTCGCGCGTATAGTTTTATATATTTAGATATAAATAACAATGTAGCGCAACGTTACTTGCTCCTCAACGAGACAGCGAAAGCATTTCTCCGCCCCTCTACTCTGCTCCATTCTGAGGTACCGAAATTTGGTACCGAATGACAAGACACTTTTCGATACTCGGTAGTATCGAGGCAGTTCGATCGGTACCTAAAAAGTATCGAGTTCGGTACCCAGCCCTAGTGCCGAATGAACACAAAAGACAATAATTCCCGAGAGACTGAACTCTTTAATCTCCACAAGCAGCGACAGAAAATGTACAACGTTAGCACTCACTCAGAAGAGTACCTCATACGGAAAACAGCCATATACATAAACATGGTCCCCTCTTGTGGCCATTATGTGCACTGCAGTCCAACATTAACTATTGCAGTAAGGATACCACAATTATAATTTTCTGGATCCGAGTTAAACATAAATTGTAACCATTGATCTCTAAGTACAGCGTCCCTGGGAAGGCCAAACAAAGGTGATTGGACTGCTGGGTGAAAATAACAGCGTTTCGACGACATGGCGACAAACACACTCTACAAACGCAACTCTTGCTCTTCTCCGTGGGAGTGCAACAAGACCGCGCCCCTTTTTTGTGTATTCCTGTGGGCGGAGGTTATTCAAAAAACTGTTTTAGTGACATCATTAAAGAAGGAAGTAGAGGGATGTAGTCCAAACTGGCCGTTCGATGTAGGCGACTTCTGTTAAATAAAATATCTCGCTTGGCATTGAACTTTGAGCTTTAAAATTTTACAGATTTTATTTATACTCTAACAACAACATTACACACTAACTAAAGTTTGAAACATGGGATCACGAAGAATGGGACCTTTAATCTCAGATGAGTGAATGTGTTCCTCCTACTACCAGTTAACGTTTTTGTTTTTATTTTATTTTAGGGTGCGTTCACACTTGTAGTTCGGTTCATTTGGTTCATTTGGTCCGGACCAAAAAAACAAACAAACAAAAAAAAAAAACATTTAGTCCTGGTTCGATTGGTGTTCCGATTGGCAATTTTATCACCGAACCAAAAGATACCGAACCTAAAGGCATAGGGATACGTTCACAACCTGACTGGTTGGATTTTATGACATATTGGCTATTTTGAGACAGAACTTACCAAACATCCAAAACAATGCTGTGTGCTGAGGTAAATGCTCTTGTTGTGTGTGCGTAGCCTACATATGATGGTATTTTGGCCAGCTCGGAACTCGCGAAGAGCTTATATAATATGTAAAGGGGTCAAAACAGTGGCGGGAATCCCTCCGTCACACACAAACGATCTGCTGAGACGCGCATCTGATGCCTATGATGGGCAAATTGGCGTCTATGATGAGAAAAACCGATATGCGTGAGGATTCTGTCCTTTTTAGAGTCTCATCTTCCTGTCTTTTGTCCGTGTTGCATTCATATATCATTCGAACCGCACCAGAGTTCTTTTGGAAGCAGACCCAGACCCATCTTTTCAGCGGTCTCGGTCCGCTTGTTTGGTGCGCACCAGGGTTTGGATGGCAGCGTTCACACATGCTCAAATGAACCACACTAACAGAGCAATCGAATTTTAATTGATTTAATCGTTTTAATCGAATCAAACATGCCAAGTGTGAACGCACCCTATAATTAACAAAGCACAAGGCATACTGCAATTACAATTAATGTTTAGTGATGTTGTGTTCACTCAACTGAAAACAGCATACACTAAAAGATCAATTTTGGGATTTAAAAATCAATATTGGTTCACCAATATTGATTTCTTGCTTTTAATCAATCTTCATTTTGTCAACAGACTGTAGATATCTAGTTTACTTTCTACTAAGTGCCACAAACTCAATATTTCAGCATCTTTAATGCCACTAACCCAGCAAATCCAATAACTCAACAGTGATTTCAACCAGCTCTTGTCATTTCTGGCTACAGTACGCCTCAGACAGTCAATAAACAGACTGTTGCCGGAGCAATCTGAGCCTGAAACTACTGAAACTGTCAGTGAAACCTATGAGTGATGATCAGCTGTTCTCTGCTCTCATCTACTCCAGATGATCACAAAACATGCTATAATAACAGAAAAACTCATTTGTACAGCTGTGCTCAGAAGAACACCAGCCATATCAGCATGCATCTAATCTGCTGTCAGATGAGCGGACACAAATGATTTTATACAAACAGACTGGACTCTTATCTCTCATATGATAGAGGTCATTTCCTTTTATAATCCCGTCGTTCCTTTAAAAACAGGTTGATCATCTGCCTTGCAGTGACGGGAAGGAAAGAAAACCGTGTGACTATTGTGTGAGTGTGCACACTCATATTACACAACTTAAAGACATACAGACTGCATGCACACACACTCAAAAACGCACAAGGCAAAAAAGCACTTACACACTCACCTACATGCATGCATGCATGCATACACTCAAACATGTAACACAGAAAACCATGCAGTGAGCATGTACACACACACACACGTTACACAAACCTATGCACATATGTACATGTAAATAAGCACTAACTCATGCATAAACATAAATATACTCAAATAAACCCATGCACACACGTACATACATTCAGAAATACACATACATACATACATATATATATATGTATGTGCATGCATCCACGCGCGCGCGCATGCACACACTTCAGCAATGACAGCTCGTGCATAAACTGTGTTGCCAACTGCTTAAAACAGCAAAAGCAATGTCAGTCCTTCATCAACCTTTCTCATCTAACATGTCCACATCTGTGTGTGCTCATATGAAGTTTGCAAAGACACACATAAAAGAGCTCAGTTTGTTCAGTCAGACACATGAGATGAACCGCCACGCCATCGGTGCATGTACACGAGACATATTCAAAGCTTTCACGAAGGCTGTTTTTGAATACATACTCACTTATCATGCTATTTGCACAGCCTCTCTCCCGCTCGTCTCGTTTATGTCTCAATTAGTCCATTAACGCTGAAATATCTGAACACACGCGAGTCCTTCAGCAGTACTTTCACGCACTTCAGTCTAACATGGAGCGAGTTAGAATTTCTGATTGACAACAGCACGGGCCAATGGCGGAAGAGCATATAAAACTCAGCGTCGCGTCCACAAATAGCAGCCAATCAAATGATCCCGGAGGCGGTGCCATACGGTTTCCACTAGCGAGGTAGACTGTGTCTGTTGTAACTACTGTTAAATGTATTCAGTAATGTGCCATGCGTAATTCATGATGGTATAGACATGTCCTTAATTAGATTATATAACTTCATACATTTGATTTTAAATATTTAAAAAATAATAAACTGCATACAAATAAGTCCTATCATAATTAAAAACCTAAGGAAGATAGCATTGCAGTCCTACAAACTACTATGGTGATGATACCATGGTATATCATACTTTGTTTGCATGATATTCATGCACATATTCTGTTACTTTAACAGTATATTTTGTTTACCATAGTGCTTTTTTGTTAGAGATGTTTAATTCACTTTATAAACATGTCCTACATAACATTATATAAGAATATCTCTACAATTGTTATAGGATTATCAAGGATAAGTATAATTACTGCCCTAAAAACACTGTGATGGTCTATTTTGCAGGGAATTGTATCAGATATTAAGACTATGCTACTTATGCATGATAAATGGGTGAATTCAGGTTGATTGGGACACTTTTGCCATTGAGATCACTGGGGAAAAGTGTCCCAATCAACCTGAATTCACCTACTATAGTACTGAATGATTACCATGTTCATGTACTATGGTATTTTGAATTACTCCTTTCATATCCATAAGCTGAATTGGGCATGTACCATTCGGGGTTATTATACTAAAACTAAAACCATAAACCGTTTCTTGAAATGAATGCAGCCCTCTGGAGGATCAAGTATTTGGAGAATGGATGGTTGAAATAAAATTAAATATTAAAAAAACCTTGCCAAGGCAACATTACTGATTTTAGTTTTACTTGAAATACTAAAATAACAAACTATATAACCTAAAATTAATAAATAAATAAATAATATATGGAAAATATTTTTTAAAAAACTAATAAAATTGACAAAAACACACATCAAAATTACTAAAATTAGAAAAAAAAAATAGAAATAAAATAAAATAATGTTTAACTTTTATTTATATTCTATGCTGCAACAAAAAACATTCAGACAATAACTAGAAAAAAAGGTTAATATGTGTTTATTTAACAGGAAAAATCATTCTAACATAAAAAATAGTGATTCAATTACAAAATAATACTTACAATTCTAAAATATAGAAAAAAACATTGCAAGATTGTTTTTCATCAATATGCGGACTGATCCTGAACAAGTATGAAAGTGCTTTTAGAAACAAAACTGGCTCATTTGTGGAAAAACTCATTAGGAAATACACAAAAGGCCTCAAAAATAAAATAACAAATGTCTTCTCTTCTCTATTTTTGTCCCTTCTTTATGCTTTCCAAAGTATAACTATTTGCTAGTTTTCTGAAGACGCTAAAATGACTATTTTTCTCCCTATTATGTCCATTTATATTTTTATTTTAGATCTTTAATAACTTTTAAATAACCACAAATATTAGTCCTTCATCAGCGTAGCATTGCTTGCACTAATGCTCTGTATTATACTGGTCAGGATTTATGGACTATAATATCGTGTTCTTTTCTTTATTTTGAGTACAAGAACACAAAATAAGTCCTTGATATATATATATTTCACGGTTTGATCCCGGACAGCACAGCAGCCTCATTGAGAAGATTTCCAGCCTCCTTCCTGTACTTTGGACTCTTTTCTTTTGCTCTTCGTACCTCTCTGAGGTTTTCCTTCAGGTTGTCCACCAGCCTTTTCTGCTCTTGGTGTCTGGATTCAGCAGCTTCCACCTGTTTGGTCATGGTGTCCTCTGCCTTCAGAAGCCAATCGATCATTTCTTGGAGTTTAGTGGCCACAGATATGACCGCTTTGGCAGCTTTGCTCAGCTCTGTGATGTTCTCTTGTGTCCTCTTCAGGTCGTTGGGGATTTCGGCCTCTGACCTCACCATTAGAGTGAAGTCATATCCTTTAACCTCCAGAATGATGTGGCAGTTCGCTAATGGAGGGAAAGTGAGACACAAATTAAGAGAGTACTCGATAATAAAGGAAATAACAGTGAAGGATGTGACTTGAAAATTAAGGTTACAGATTCAGTCTTCGGTAGGAATGATGAAATCATTTCTGAACCGTTGTGTCATGTATTCTTGAGCAAGACACCAAAATCATTTACTTTATATACAAAGAGTATTCTGAATGGCTAATTAAATGTACCTTATGCTTTTTTTTATCCTTTTTATGTATCATATTAATCCTAGATAGACTATATTTGTAATACTACATTGTGTTTTGCAAGAAGTTTCTTGAATATTTTGTGAAGCACTGACTGCTCTGGGATGAATTCTCCCGTCATGCTGACGTGTGCAGGCTGTGCCCCCTGCAGGCCGTGTGTGAGGGTCTTACCATGTTCCTCCTTGATTTTCTTCAGGCATTGAGACAGACTGTCATTAGTTGGGCATTTGTAGCGATTTGCAACAGTCTGAAGCTTGTTCTTCATAGTTTCATAGTCCTCATGCTGTTTGTTGTACGTTTCGGCAACATCACTGAAACGCTCATCGAGGTCACCCACACCAACACGTCGGGCTTCAAACCTGTCGGTCTTCTTAACTGCATCTGCTAGAAGATAGATAGATAGATAGATAGATAGATAGATAGATAGATAGATAGATAGATAGATAGATAGATAGATAGATAGATAGATAGATAGATAGATAGATAGATAGATAGATAGATAGATAGATAGATAGATAGATAGATAGATAGACAGACAGACAGACAGACAGACAGACAGACAGACAGACAGACAGACAGACAGACAGACAGACAGACAGACAGACAGACAGACAGACAGACAGACAGACAGACAGATAGATAGATCGATAGATAGATAGTTCGATCGATAGATAGATAGTTCGATCGATAGATAGATAGTTCGATCGATAGATAGATAGATAGTTCGATCGATAGATAGTTCGATCGATAGATAGATAGATAGATAGATAGATAGATAGATAGATAGATAGATAGATAGATAGTTCGATCAATCGATAGATAGTTCGATCGATAGATAGATAGATAGATAGATAGATAGATAGATAGATAGATAGATAGATAGATAGATAGTTCGATCAATCGATAGATCGATAGATAGATAGTTCGATCAATCGATAGATAGATAGATAGATAGTTCGATCGATAGATAGATAGATAGATAGTTCGATCAATCGATAGATAGATAGATAGATAGATAGATAGATGGAAAGATCAATCGATAGATATATAGATAGATAGATACATGATAGATACATAGATAGATAGATACATAGATAGATCAATCGATAGATCAATTGATAGATAGATAGATAGATAGATAGATAGATAGATAGATAGATAGATAGATAGATAGATAGATAGATAGATAGATAGATAGATAGATAGATAGTTCGATCAATAGATAGATAGTTCGATCAATCGATAGATCGATCGATCAATCGATGGATGGATAGATAGATCAATAGATAGATAGATAGATAGATAGATAGATAGATAGATAGATAGATAGATAGATAGATAGATAGATAGATAGATAGATAGATAGATAGATAGATAGATAGATAGATAGATAGATAGATAGATAGATAGATTGATTGATTGATTGACAGACCAGTTTTTCTTGGCGTATATAGATTATGGAGGCCTTGAAACTGACCATTAGCTGGATGTGATGTTCTTGCAGATTGTATTTCTAGACAAACACAGACAGACAGACGGGAGATGTAGATGTGAGTGATCGGACCTATTCTTCTAGGAGGAGATTATAGAGACCATAAAACTGACCATTAACTGCTGGACCAGATTCTGTTCGTGTTTTTCTGTTTGACTGGAGCAAAGGTTCTCTCTGTAAGTAATGGAAAAGTTATAATAAAACCAAATATATATATATATATATATATATATATATATATATATATATATATATATATATATATATATATATATATATATATATATATATATATTTCATCCAAAAATGAAATTTCTGCCATTTATTACTCACCCTCATGTCGTTCCACACCAGTAAGACCTTCCTTCATCATTGGAACAGAAATTAAGATATTTTTTGATGAAATCCGATGACTCAGTAAGGCCTGCATCACCAGCAATAACACTCCCTTTTTCAATGGCCATAGAGCTACTAAAACATATTTAAATCAGTTCATGTGACTACAGTGGTTCAACTTTAAAGGTGCTAAAGAGGATGTTTTGTTTTATACATTTTTGCAATATTACTTGTTTACTGTCTTTTACTACTTACTGTCTTTACTAACTGATAAAAGACTATTTATTAGGTGCACTGAAAGTAATAATATTAATATACATCATCTGTGCACGAGGTAGGGCCTTAAAAACATCAGCCAATCATTTAAGCGATCATCGCGTAAACGATTGGCCCTCTGGCTTGTCAATCACTGCCGTGACGTTCCTTGTGAGAGACTAGCGTGGCTGCGCGCTCCAGTAACTTTCCACACTCCACAGGCACCGCATGCAATGTTTTTGTCAGGAGACAGGAGTAACAACTGCAGATTATGAGTTACCTGCGGTGAGTCCGACATAATGAATCCACTAACATGACACAGCGAATGCCGGTGGTAAACACTCGGGTTCCAATACTTGTGCACGAGTTTTGGGAGGCGTTCTCTTGAAAGGAGGGGGGTTGTTCTTACGCATGCGCTCATTTCAAAAACTCAGTAACGGTCTTTGGATTCTCAGTTGACGAAAAGATCCTCTTTAGCACCTTTAATATTATAAAGCGACAAGAATATTTTTTTGTGTGCGTTTCAAACTGCCAAAATCACATGATTTCAGTAAGCGATGCTTTGTTACATCATAAGTGTTTTGAAACGTCAATAGTTCACGTGACTTTGGCAGTTTGATACGCGCTCTGAACCACTGATTCGAAACAAAAGATTTGTAAAGCTTCATGAAGCAGTCATTTGTCCTATCAGATATTGTGGAATAAAGTCGCTATTTTGGTATTTCTGCCGCACAAAAAGTATTCTCATCGCCTTATAATATTAATATTGAACCACTGTAGTCACATGAACTGTTTTAAATATGTTTTTAGTAGCTTTCTTGGCATCTGAAAGTGTTAATTATCTTGCCTCACTGAGCCATCGGATTTCATCAAAAAATATCTTAATTTGTGTTCTGAAGATGAATGAAGGCCTTACGGGTGTGGAACGACATGAGGGTGAGTAATTAAAGGTACAATTTGTGATATTTTTTTCCGCTAGAGGTCGCTAGAAGCCTATTCAAAACAAAGGCGTAGTTTGATGACGCCAAGTTTTAGAGCGGAAACTTGGGACATGTGGTCTCCATCTCAACGGACGGTGCAAAAGAATAGGGATTGGAGTCTGGAAGGACTCATGTTCGTGGATGTGATTATTAACGTTACTGTAGTATGAAGCAGAGCAGGACCGAGTGTTGCGGGAGCTGAACGAGGAGCTGGAGCGATTGATCAACACACGCCTCACGAGCAGCAGGACTTTTATTATGACACAGTCGCCGGCGCCGCTTCCGCTTTTCCGGTCATGAGTTTACGGGAGCTGTCCTTGTCGACAGAACCAGCGGCAGATGGTAAACAGTAATTATGTTTCATAAATAAGTAACACAATCCACCATAAAACGTGCAAGAAGTAAATAAGGAACTGCTTGAAGCGAGCTAGTGGTTTGCTGGACGCTAGACTCTACTTCCGCATTTGTCCACGGCACTGTTGTCATGTGGTTTCTACGTCAGTAAAGGCGGTAACAAAGGTAACTGACGTCATTGACAGGCGACTGCACTGCCCCGGGTCACTGTTTAGAAAGGGAATTTTCTCATGATTTACAAGTCGTTGAAAACATTAGAGATATTGTTTGTAATCAGCTGGACAAACTATATAACACTAGCTTAGTGGTTTTTTGATATTTTACTGAAAAAAAGTTACATATTGTACCTTTAATGATGTAATCAATTTTCATTTTTGGATGAACTAACCCTTTAAAGAAGAGAAAGACTTCTCTGAAGGCATCAAAACTTTTAAATGAATAAACTTCTGTTTCACTGATTACCAATTAGACTTGCACAAATTAAAAACAGAAACAAACAACCGTTCAATTCGAAATATTTCCACATACTTTTCTTTTACTAAAATCATATTCTTGCTTAATATTTACTTTCCTCTATGACAAGCTCCACAGTGACCTACTTTACAGTAAGTGTAAAGGCTTGTGTCCTGAACCACTGGAGCGTGAAAACTGATAGAAAAAGACAAATCTACTAGACCGACATACTGAAACAGTTTATATAGTCAGTGTTAGACTACGTGTTCCATATCTAAAACTGTGAAGAAGAAGAAGAAGAACGTCAAAGCTTTTGTCTTGTATAAGTCCACCTGATATGACTTGCTCCGAGTTTAAGATTTCATATCTAACAGGCTACATTTTTTGTTTTTTTGTTTTAAATCCACTGCAAAATCAAACAAGCCAAATCATAAACCCACTCTTACCTCATCATCTCCGCTGGGACAGGAACAACAACATCCCATTTTCAGGACGCAGGAGTTTTCATTCCCATAAAAACGCTTAAAATGAAAGTTGTGCGTTCGCAGTGACGTCACGGTCATGTGCTCCACATGACCGACAGGTGCATTAGTTCACCTGAAATGACAGAAACAAAGCGTGTGCATGTATATCGTCTTATTTCTCCTCGTCAGCCTGGTTTTATTTAACTATATGTGCTATTTTCGTGTCATTAATGTTCTATGTTGTTTTGTCAATAGGCTAAAGTACAAAAACAAACCCGTCATAGCAAAAGACAATCTTCCCAAACTCGTTTAACCACCGAGAGATTCTTATAACATGACACGTGCTGCTTTCATTTAAAGTTTACGCAACAGTTTGAACAGACAAAAAAATAATGACATTATATTTATATTTATATTCAGGAGAAGATTTTTAAGAAAATAATACGGTAATAATGTTCATATTTTCAACATGAGACTGAGAGCCCATTAGCATAATAGCAGTTCTCTACAATAGCCGCTAGGGGTCGCCATCGAATCACTTTTAATGCGCTCTGCTTTCTTATAAAATTGTACCATACTTTCTTCAAGTTTATCTTGAATACATTTTGTTGCTTACTTTCTTATTGAACTGAATTATAACTCTGCCTGCTTTTTTCAAAACGTTTTCATGGCTCTGAAATACAAACCAGAGCGTATAATAGCCATTTAGGCTAGATATAATCATGACCCATTCCATCAGAAGGTGAAGGGTGCACTAGACTAGTGAACATTGCTTGCTTGGTTTGCTTCTTGCCCCAAAGTGCAGCTAGTTTGGATTTGAGACACGCACAGACAAGAAAAACTGTCTAGGTAGGCAGCTCACTTGACTTTAAAACACATGATGCTGTTTAGTTAGCTCAGTTGGTGTCTCTGCGCTCACGCATCATGCAGCAGCTAGGATTTGTGACACGGCCACTGACTGGTTTGTCTTTGACTTTGCTTGCCAAGTGCTTGAAAACACAAAAGAAAGCAGCTAAACAAAGCTTAACCAGCTGTTGGTAATTTGCCTTCTTTATGTGCCGCTACCTGCTGTGAAATGGCGCGCTGCGCGGGTGGGCCGCGCGCACTGTGATTTCCCGCGCGCATCGCGCCGGTACCGTATCATTTCGCTGTCATCCGCGCGCTCGTTTGCTGAGCGCATAAGTGAAGGTTTGCGGAATAAAGCAGTATTGATGGGGGACGTCTCCGGATGCAGGTGTTTGTGCTGACAAACGAGAAAAAGCGCTTCACTAGCTACTAATTGAGCAGAAAACATGGGGAAAAAAGAATGAGACGTGCATTATCTGTGGGCGAAGAGACGCGCATCCAACCAGAGCCATCACACGTCAAACAACAATAGCGCTCAGGATAGATGAGGCTTAGCTTAATGACTTTATAAATCATTTAATTCATTTACAACAGAAAACGTGCTTCATGCACACTCCTACATATGATGAAAGTGACTATATAGAGAAGCAGAAACAAAGCAAAACTTGTGAGCAGCTTCAGCATGTCGGGCATCACAGCAACAGGGGTTTTCATGGGTCCTGGGAAAGAAAAAACAGTGTAAAAAATGAAACTAAACTAAATAAATAATCATATTAGAATTAGAGCTTTCTACCCAGACATCTTTTTTTTTTTTGGGGCAGGCCTATCGCAAACTCCTAGTGAGCCAAAAAGGCATTTTGGGCATGTTAAAGTCAATATAAAACGGAAGTTTCAGTGGTCCTTTTCCCCCTATTGTGACGTATATCCAAGTGAAACGGCTTCTTGAACAAGAAAAAATGTAGGGCGGGGCTTGTCCATCGGAAATCGATTGGATGTTTTTGTCGATTGCTATTGGTGGATCTCTTGTGAGTGACAGGTTGCCCCGCCCTCGCGCCGGTGAACATGTCATCAGAGAAGTTATTTTGATTAAAGATTATGAAGAGACATGTTTTTATTTATTTATTTATTTTTAAATAATTTATAATGAATACCACAATATAAATAAGAATTGTCCATTTTGATTTCATGGGGATTTTAAAGCCACAACATGTGCATTTTCGCTGTTAGAAGTGGCTTATTCAAAACAAAGGTGTAGCTTGATGACGCTTTGATTTCGCGGAATCAAGGGATGTGTCGTCTTCATGTCTGGTGGAAAAGAATCCGATGGGAACTGGCTAGAAATCATGTTCATGGATGAGATTATAATGTCACTGTAGTCAAGGCGGATCTATTTGTACCACATGTAGCAGACTACTTAGCCTGACGTGCACCTCTTCAAAAATGTAACAATGCGTCAATTCTATGTGGACTGAAAGTGCTGTGATTGGTCTGCTAGAACCCCTCCCTCAGGTCAAAAAACTGGTGCGGAGCAATAGGAGAAGAGCAAGCATTTTCAACTCCCATAGGAATGAAAAACGCTCTGTTTCAGGGGACACATGCAGTCCAACCGCAACAAAAGTCGTTACCTATTTGCCGCTTCTCTGCCGTTTCTATTTGTGAGCTTCTCTGACAACGTACATGACAAGCTGCTTCTTCTTCGGCCTCTGTTTTGATACTCAGCATGACCGCGGACACTGCCTACTAGTGGTCTGTATGCACGTCGACGCGGGCAACAATGCAGAAGTATAAATGAAAACAGGTGCATAGCCTATGGCGCAGAGGCTCCGGCGTAGGTCCGACGCATAAGTATATATCAGCTTTAAGAAGCAAAACAGGGCTGAGTGATGGAGCAGAAATGAGGCAAGTGCGACAAACGGCTGGAGAGCAGTGGGACTTTTATTATGCCACAGTCGCCGCTTTCACTTCTGGTCATTCGTATTTGGGGTAACGCAGCACTGTTTATCATATTAGATACATTTGTGTGTTGAAGTTGTTATAAGTGTGTTCGCTCGGCTACTATGAGACACTTGTTGCACACTGCAGTAAGCTAGATCAATATTAGTCATGGTAAAACATGGTACTTGCGGTAAATCAAGAAAACGAGATTTAAACAATAAGACTAAACGTGTTGAGCTATATGATTCGTTTTTTGACTATAAATGTATCCAAAGAGTTGTTCGTCTGTCTAATAAAACACATAATATATTAAAGCGTCTTCTGTGTTTCCATGGTTTCCACAAAATAAAACCTAAAAGCAAGGGTTACGCGGGTATGATGTCATAGGTTACGCAAGGACACGCTCCATGTCCTGATTAAAACTTCTTATGGATTTAAACATTCTTGGTAACATTTGGGATAATGAAAGTCAACCAAACAACTGTTCTAGGGTTTTTTGACCGAAACACTACTGCAGTAAGATAGATCGATTTTAGAATATCATATTAAATGCTGGATGGCTTGTGATGATAAATGGCATGCAATAAATTTTAAAACGTATTGTATGATGGAGAAAATTCTGTATTACTGTTAATAAAAATAAAGCTGCATCTGTTTATGCTATGTTAGCTATTTAACACAATAGTGTTTTTCTCTGAGGCATGGTAAAGCATGGTACTCGCAAAAAATCAAGAACATTTATTTAAACTATAAGACTAAACGTGTTGAGCTATATAACAATTCGTTTTCTGATATATCAATATATCAAATGAATATATCAAAACAGTTGTTCCCTTGTCTATTAAAACGTGTAATATTTTAAAGCGTCTTTGGTTTTTCCATGGTTTCTACAAAATAAAACCGGAAACAGAGGGTATTGCGGGTATGACGTAATTAACAGGCGACTCCTCACACGTCCCGGAGCCTTGGTTAAAATGTCAATTTTCTCACGATTTACAAATAGTTGGAAACATTAGGGATATTGTAAGTACACAAGTGAACCAAATATATAACACTGACCTAGTGGTCTTTGGATATTTTACTGCAAAAATATTACATATTGTACCTTTAAGAACATAGCGCGTGCTCTCCGAAGGCAGCATTGTAGGCTATAGTGAGCGAGATATACTAAAATTTTCATACAATCCTAAGTAGTGTGTATGGCTGCCTGCAATATACCATGTATATCTAAAGTTTAATAAGTTATATGCCGAGTTTGATCAAGGTTGGAGCTAAACTCCGCAGGAAAGACTTGAGAACCCCTAATACCATAATATATTCTGTCAAAACCAGTTTTCTGGCTCGGTGGATCGATGTTTTATAGCTGTTTTATAGGCTAATATCTTCAACGGTCCTTTGAATGTCTGTTTAGCTGCGTTTATAAATGCAATATGCACTTTATAGGTGTAATCATTACCCACGCACGCACTGTGTGAATGATATGTGTCCGCATGAGGCATTTCCCGCGAAACTGCAAAGCGCCGCATTCTGGACTGTTCCATTCTAATCGCAGGCGCGATCGCGGGGGTATTCGGTAGAGTCAACTCTCGCATTAACGTTAAGAACGGAGATTTTTTGTTTTGTATACTCTATTACATGTTTATATATGTACGACTTAAAACATATTCTGTCACTAAATCGAATTCAAAGTGAACTGCTGACGTCTTTAGTGATGGACTCAGCACACAGTCTCCCCTCCGTTTCCTCACAGCCTCCTGTCCGCTCGTGTTGTTTTTTAAACCATTCATTCATTAAAGAGTTTTAATCACACACACTGATAAGCACGAAAAATCACTTTAATTCCTAAAATGATCAAAACCCGCAAAGCGTCATTGAAGGTAAGAGCGAGAAAGATTTCCTTACACTTAAAAATGTGCTTCTAATCTTAGTGACAAACAGCGATGATAACAAAAGTTGAGTAACTGCAGTGAACACACAGAGATGCATGCAGAAAGTTAGTAGCAATGATCATCGTTTTAAAGCATATACATAATGCATATTCAGCAAATGTAGTAAAATTTGTGATTTAACTTGTGTTTAATGTAAAAATTTAGTGTTTATCTATTGTACTGCACGCGCTGATCACTTAAAAATGAAGTTTATATTGCTTTTGGTCTACTTTATTTTTAATTTATGTAATATATATTTTGATGCATACTTCCAAGTTAATATAAAAATATTAATAATAAAGGTCAAAGATCATATTAATAATTATAATGATGATAATAATAAAGGCTAAACATCATATTAATAATAATCAAGTGATTGTTTTTATTTGATGCAGTGTTATTATTATTGGGATGTATTGTAATATTAATAACAATAATTAATAGTTTTCTTTTTCTTCTTTGACATTATTGTTATGCATACTACTACTACTAATAATAATCATAATAATATATGATTAATTATAATTATTTAATGCTTGTTCCAGGCGAAGCAGCTGGACGTGACGGATCTGTCCGAGGACAGCAGGGACAGCATCCAATCCAAGGGATCCTGGAAGCCCGTTAGTATCATCTACAGAAATTATGGGGCCCCTGGAACTGATTTGCATTGGGATTTTTGCATTATTATATATATTTTTTAATAATGGTATCAAAAAGTTTGCTGTACTTTGATGTCAAACACTTCAAATGAATCAGCTAATCGGATACCTGAACAATTATGGCTGTAACTTGATGAAATCAGCAGCAAATACAGAAGTAGCTGCAAAATATGAATATAATATGGAATGAAATATATCAAATGCTAGAAAACCAAGGAATTTCAAATATATGTACTTTGGTTCTATTCTCACCCCGGTGATCTTATTTTTCCACGATTTGATTGTACAAATGGTCCTGGGAATTGAGTTGTTGTGATTCACACAAGCAGAACACAATAAAATGCTGCCGGTCCCAAGACACCCTCCATCTGTCGTGAGGAAACCTGAGGGTTCCTTTACCACCTACAAACAATGCAGGTCCAATAATGCAAAAGTCACATCAGGTCTGATTAATAAGCTTTCTGCATTTGTATTAGAAATAATAAATATACTAGAGAAAATGCAAGACTGTGGCAGGTCTCCTTCATGCTGTTTATCTCTTGTGATTTGGCAGCTGCAGCAAAACAGCGCTATTAATAATTGAGTTGGTTTTCGCACAATCCAGGAATAATAATGTGTTCTGTCACTCTCACGTCGCAGGATGTTTGCTTCAGGTCCAAAAACATCCCAGATGAGCTGGCGCAGGCCTTCATGGACACAGACAGCGAGGGGGAATTCCAGGGTTTCTCCAGGGAAGAGTGTGATTGGAGAAAACCGATGGTAATCCCATTAACTTGGAATATTTGCTTCAAAACAAAACATTAGATATAATCATAACAAAATCATTTCACATGCAGAGTGAGGGGTCTGATGAAGACAGTGACGACAACGGCTTTTATTCTGATGGGGAGGAACCAGCGTCTAAAAAGAAGCGCAGCTCTGGACTGTGCGTCGCATTCAAGTTTCCTGCCAAAAAAAGTCCCACCCCTAAACGGAACACGGCCAAAAAAGGCAACAAAGAGGCCACGCCCACGGCTCCACCCGTCAGCAGCAAGCCCGCAAGAGGAAACAGGAAGCGGCGTGAACCGGAACCATCAAAAGAGCTTGTTTTATGTGAGAGTAAACGTGCTGAGAGCCAATCAAAACCCTCTGATCACATGACCAATGTGGAGAGTCTACTGACAGACGAAGAGATGCAGATACTGAGCAAAAGGGCCAAAAACATTCAGGAAAATAAAGCAATGGTATTATTTTAATTTATTTTATTTTAAAATAATAAGTTTTTTTACTACATTTTATTAATTTAAAATGGTTTCATATATATTTGTAACAATGTTTAATATAATATTTTCTTTTGAAATTAATTTTGTTTTAAGAAATTGGAATGTTTTTAATATAATATTAATTCAAAACGGTATTTTTATATATATGTTACATATTTAATAATTTATTATAATCATAATTTAAAATATTAAATAATAATAATATTATAATTGCAACTTATTTAATCATTTTAATAAAATATGGAGTTTTATATTCATTTTTTTTTTGTAATATCTTCAAAACAATCTTTTCTTGCAGCTTGCAAAACTTTTCGCAGACTTGAGTTCTTTGCCTGAACTTCCTTCTAAAACGACACCTACAGTAAGAGCCCACGATCACCTGCAGCAAACACCTACAGAGAGCTCAGACCTCACAGAATATACTAGAAAATGACTTTCTTTCTTCCAGTGCAATTACAAAATGTATGTTGTTGTTGTTTTAATGATGGTTTTTCTTTGCCCTGAATAGAAAAAAAAGAAGCCATCCACCCCAAAACGTCGTTTTTCAGAGGTTCAGAGCGAGAGGCGGAACCCGGGCCGCAAGGCCAGACCCCCTGAGCATTTTGGGATAGAGACGGAGGACAAACCAGTCCCTCAGAAGAGACAGAGCGGCCAAATCGACATCAAGCGCCTGATGGAGGCAAGAAACAGACACAAATCACTGAACTGATTTCATCAAAGTCATTTAAATGTAGTGAGAGTGTAGCATCATACAATCATAACAACAATCGTAACAAACTTGCATAATGCCAGCTAGGCATGTGACGGTATCAAATTTTCCTGTTGCGATTAATTGATGAAGCTTTTATCACGGTATACGGTATTATCACAATATTAAAATAAGTTGCAAAACCATTTTTGTCATAGTTTAACAGGTTTAAGAACTCTTTTTGCAATAAAACAAAAACAACTCTGACTGAAATTTTCAAACAGATTAAAATGCAAAAGAATTAGGCTATAAAGAACAACAGATAACACTTTACTCTATTTAAGAGTAAGCTACATTTGTTACAGAAAGTGTTATTTTTTGTTAATGTTAGTTTAGAAACACAACTGATCATTGTTAATTTTATCTCAGGTCCATTAAATAAGTTATTTGATTTTAATAATGTTACTAAACAGTAACTAAGAAATGAACATTAATTAATAATAATTAATACTTTATAAGTATTTTTATTGTCAATTTAGTGATAATGAATTAACATGTTAACTAATGAAGCTGTATGTTTTCAAAGTTTTACTGAACAATAACAAATAATCCAGAACATTTCTAATCATTAGGGCATGTTGTAGTCCAGATTAAAATATAAAAATGTTTAGGTTTGACAATAAATATCCTTTTAAGTCTTTTTTAAGTATTCAGTATTTGGTGCTGTGATGAACAACACTGAGATTACAAAAAAATGAATGGCTGTTTGAAGCATTTTAAAAACTTCACTAGCGCAGTTACTTTGTTTGCAAGGTTTCCGTGGTAACCGCTGCACGCTGCTGTTCCATCAGCGCCCTCTGCTGTCAGAGAGTGAACGCGCACTTTCATTCAGCTCGTCTCCTTCACTGGTTCAGTCATGTGCATGAGCGCGTGTCCTTTTGACGCAGAATACAGCGGTGTTGTGCATTTTATAGGATTGATGGGTAAAGTATTCTTAATTGCCTTATAAAAAATTAATAATTGGTAATAAATTATTATTTACGGTATTCTGAAGTGCCGACGATTACAATATCGTGCATATTCATTGAATAGATTGTACACATGTTGAGAAGATGCAGTTTTCTGCACAAATCAAATCCAGTTTGATGCACTTCAAAAAGATGGAATTGATACAGTAACTATGGCATCAGTTTTACCGTTCGAATCAGTAGCCGCTTTTCCACTGTGGGGCCAGTGCGAGCCAGGGCTTTCAATGGGCTGGGCTGAAATTATGATTTGTCTGATTTCTTCAAACGGTCCTATATACCATGTTTATTAAAGAAATGGTTAGCGCACATTGTCTTTTGCATCGCATTTAAACATTTCTGCCTTATACGGTGTTTAGAATCAACATCGGATCACAAACTGAAGACTGAAAGTGAGTTTTGAGCGAAAATGTTTTTAAGATTTTAATGCTGGTGTTAGCTGGTAACCTATATGAAATCATCCGTGGCGCTGCCGTCTCCAGACTCAGATAAACTCCGCCTCTGTTCACGGCCACTCCCTCAAGCCCGAGCTGGCCTACTTTGGACCAAGGCATTCAGAGGGCCAAAAACCCTAGCCATTGGCCCAGAGGAAGCCCTGACGAGGCACAATCAAGCCCTGGAAGTGACAGCGGACACATGACTGGCCCTGGCACGCATTAGCACACCTGCTTTTGGTCCTACAGTGGAAACGCAGCTACTGTGTATCAAGTGCTGAGGAAGATTGATTTCTGACACGTGCTGTAAGCTGTCGGCCAATCACAACAGACTGGGTCATCTGAGTCTAGAGCAGGCTCTCAGAAAGGAGTGGTTTAGAAACAACGGATCGTTTATTGAATCTTTTCAGATACTGAGAGAAAAGAGCTGATGCTGCAATGTATATTATGAGAAAATTAACCTGTTTTTCACCTTGGATGCATGTAAACCTGTTGCAGGAGACAATTATGAACATTTTACAAACCAAAATAGGGGAAATTTAAAATAATTACTATATATATATATATATTTTTTTTTTTTATCTATTATGAAGTATATTTTTTTTATTAAGATAAAACATTAAATTGTGTATTTTGTAGGGCTGTCAAAATAACGCATACATTTTGATTAATTAATCTGAGAAAAAATAACGCGTTAAAAAAAAGTAACGCAGATTAATCCATTCTGTATTGACCTTTGAACCTGGAGCCATTCTAGCCGACTGTAAAATGAAGGAGGGAGACGACTGCTGCGCTGACGGACAGAACGAGCAGAGCTCCTCCCTCGTGCGCGCGATCTCTCGCTGTCTTCAAAGTAAGCATCGTCTTCGCACTCTCTCTAACTCACACATAATAATCTAAATCAACTGACACAATGCTTAAAGTTCGTAAGACCGAATCCATGTTTCACGAGGCGCATTCGGAGAATGTTTTTCCTGAATAACCGCTGGGTGTGAATAGTGCTCAAAAGAACGTCACCTCATCTTCTCTGACAGGCGCCCTGCACGTGCAGCTGACATAAACCACACTTTCAGTAAACAAAAAGAAAATCCTATCCAGTGGTGAAGTGTTTTCTGTGTTGACAAATCTTTTGCGATGTCCTAATAACAGTCGCGATTCACATGCAACGCGTCAACGTCCGCTAATGTCCGATTCGCGACCTAATGACTCATTTGAACACATTCATTTTAATGAATCATGACAACAACTGATCTGTCCACACGGTCTACAATGAATCATTTACTCGAACAACTCTGAAATGAGAACATAAGTGTGCTTACCCCATTTAGCAAGAGTGGTTAGTAAAATTAGCCTTAATAATCCACAATATTTTCAGGTTATTTAAATGACAATGTGTAGTAAATTAGGCCTACCTATAAAATCAGTTAGTTTAGACTGGAGTGAGGTGAAACCAGAACAAAGCGAGTTGTTGTTAGCTGGTGTAATCAATTGTATATGGTAGAAAATTATATTATTTGTTATTATAACTTCTAAATGCTACTTTTTAATACTTTTCAGGTTTAGCAAAAAAGCATCTTCTCTTACAAAGCTATAAAATCCCTTTTTTTTTTTTTTGCAAAGAGGGCAAGAAAGAATTACAGTGAGAGTGACGGGTACTTTATTGTCAGTATCGGGCTCGCAGATCACGTGGGTAGGGCACTTTTTACTGTTTGTGTGGATGACCATGTCTGTCACCACCGAAGACGAATTGAAATATTTAATACTTTCACAGCAAAAATGATGAATGCGATTAATTTAGATTAATTAATCACAGAGTATGTAATTAATTAGATTAAAATGTTTAATCGATTGACAGCCCTAGTATTTTGTAATATATGAATTGTATTTTTGGTGCATTATGTTTCCCTGAATCGAATTGAAAAATTCCTGCTGTAAATCTCCCCCCCTGTGAAGTTTTGTTTATTGATCTCACGCTGGTTTAGTTTTTCACGTAGGTGAAGGAGGGTCTCGGAGACGTGCGGCCCAAGCAGAGGAAGCGGCGCTCTCGTGAGTCCATCCGTATGCCGGAGGACATCACCGAAGAAGAGCTGGAGAACGTCGCCGATCGCGCCAAAGACAAGATCCTTGATAAAGAAAATGTGAGCGGTGCATCACTGTTGTGTTGTTCCTTTGCATGTTTGTTTATGATGCAGTAACATGACCCGTGCGCTCTCAGGGCAGCACATGTCACCAGTGTCGTCAGAAGACCCTCGACACCAAGACAGAATGCAGGGGGATGTACTGCCAGGGGGTCAAAGGTCAGTTCTGCGGCCCCTGCTTACGCAACCGCTATGGAGAAGACGTCCGCACGGCTTTGCTGGATCCTGTGAGTCCTTTGAATCAGTGTTATCGTTGACTGAAATTATTGCAAACAACACTAACATGTTTTAAGCATGCATTTTCTGTATAAAATGTAAAATTCTAGATAATACTCTTGGAAAAAGTAAAACTTTATGATAATTCACCATTTGGAAACATTTAAACAAATTTCAATTATGAAACTGGAAGTTTTCTGCGAGTGTCCCAGCCGTCTCATGGTGTCTCTTGTGTTTCCTGCAGACGTGGGAGTGTCCCATCTGTCGAGGAGTGTGTAACTGCAGTCTGTGCAGGAAGCGTGACGGACGCTGTGCCACCGGCGCTCTCACCAGACTGGCCAAATTCTACGGACACGACAATGTCAAGGAGTACTTGGAGAGGTTAGTTTTTCCCTAGGGATTCACAAACTTTATACATGTATACTGTGGTGAAAATCAAGTTTTTAATGTTGTTTATATGTCTGTGTGGTGTTTTTAATATGCTTTAAGACAAACCATGTGCAAATTCATATGTCAACACCATTGCTGACGATTTTCTCCTTAAAACTGCAGTGAAAAAATGAGTCTCAAAAACACGCTTTGAAACCGCCCCCGTTTCCTGCCATCACAAACATGTAACCAATCCCGTCCTATCGTAATTTCTAAGGATACTGATTGTTCGGAGGCAGCTGCCAGAGATAGTGAACAGGAACATGGTTTGTGTAACATTAATAACACATTGTCAGCTGTTTGATAACATAGTCAAGCAAAAGGCTAATCATTTCACTTATCGTTGTGTCGACGCTGTAGAGAGCGACACATAAAACGCTTTACCATTCTGATACATGGACTTGTATTTTCACTTGCCATTGTGTAGCGTTTACTACAGTTCGTGACTGGATCAGGTAGTCAGAGATGATGTGAGTGGAGGCGGGGACTCATTTGCATATTCATGCATATTAAATGAAGTAAGGGTGTAGAGTTACATGCCAGCTATTTTAAAGCATGAAGAAATTATTTTCACAGAGAAAAAATGTATTAAAATATGTGATTGTGATTATCAAAGAAGAGTTTTAAGGGATTATGCCTGCAGGGGGACTTTAAGATAATATTTCAACAATTTAACAACACTTTTGTATGTTCACGGTTCTCTGATGTTGATTAAAGGTCACATGACATGCAGGTAAACAAAATATTTCATCTTTTTTTTTTTGTAATTTTTTTTTTTTTAATTATTATTATTATTATAGATCTGTATTATACATTTTAGATATTTGACATTTTTCTGAATTATTAGCTTTTCAATGTACAAACCACACCCATGACCCTCATAATAATTAATATAAAAAAATCAACTGCCATCCTACATTTTTTTTAATCTATTTTAAAATTTCATTTATACATTTTATTTATATTTTCCTTATGTAAATAATTATTAGCTTTTCATCAATTCACAAACCACTCTAATAAATATTTGAGCTATTTTACACTTTTCTGATGTAATTATTGGCTTTTTATCAACTTGCAAACCATGATAATATAAATATAAAATATATATAATAATAATTAGGTGTTTTTGCAGTTCCACTTGCGGTTCCCTCATTAACCCCAGTTTGGGAAAGTGATTTTTGTAAAAAGTCTCTTTTCACCATCAGTTAATCAGTGATAGATAAAATCAAGTGCCGTCATGCATTTGTTTTTCCTCATTGAATATCCCGTTTCACTCTGAGACCTGTCACATTGCAGAAGTCAAATGTGAATGCAGTTTCATTCTGATGGTTTCCTCTATAAATGCAGTCACATCAGCATGAGTCTGTCGGCGTGTGTCGTGATAGCAGAGACCGACAGCTGCTGGACTTAAGTCTGAAGGATTTTAATGTAGCTCTATGTTTTTGTTTCAAGTCTACAGAAGGATGTCGAGTGAAGCCAGATCGTGTGAAGGAGAGACACCTGTGTGGAATCAAACTGAATCTGCTCCACATGTTTTACTCCTGACACTTTTAAAGTTTAGCGTGGAAACACTGACGATTTAACACCGTGTTCAGCACGGATATGCAAATCAGTAGTTTCTCTTATACTGAGTTTTTACTGATTTTATTTTTGTTTTTATGAGTCATACTGTACTGTTCTCTTGCATATTAAACAGAGATATCATGAAAGCGTGTAACAGATTACAGAACCTTCTCTTATTTGCACAATTTGTGTTTTTCTCTCTCTGAAAACTTTTTGGAAATTAGAGTTTTAATAAAGGTCCTTTTATTTCACATTTTACATGGTCTTTTTATGTTGTGAAATATTTGTTTTTAAAATATTCATGATGCTTAAAGGTAGGGCTGCACGATTAATCGCATGCTATTCTCACGCGCATTTCGTCAGTAAAGCCGGTTCCCTGATTACCGCTAAATCGCCATCACCTGCTTTCAAATGAAGCGGCATTTAATAGACAGAGCCGTAGAACACTGAAAAGCCACGCAATATCGCGTTCATATCGCAGATGAATCGCCTGCGATAATGAACGCGATATTGCGTGGCTTGTCTGTGAACTACGGCTCTGTCTATTAAAAGGCGCTCCGTTTAAAAACAGGTGATGGCGATTTAGCGGTAATCAGGGAACCGGCTTTACTGACGAAATGCGCGTGAGAATAGCATGCGATTAATCGTGCAGCCCTACTTAAAGGGTTAGTTGACCCAAAATTGAAAATAATCTCTCTCAAGATCCATTAATGTACTAAAAACATATTTAAAACAGTTCATGTGAGTACAGTGGTTCAATATTAATATTGACGAGAATGTTTTTGGTGCGCCAAAAAAGCAAAATAACGACTTATTTAGTGATGGCTGATTTCAAAACACTGCTTCAGGAAGCATCGAAGCATCAAATCATGATTCGGATTGCATGTCAAAACGCCAAACTGCTGAAATCACATGACTTTGGTGCTTTGAACCGCTGATTCGACACGCTGATTCATAACGCTCCGAATCTTCATGAAGCAGTGTTTTGAAATCGGCCATCACTAAATAAGTCGTTATTTTGTTTTTTTGGCGCACCAAAAATATTCTCGTCACTTTATAATATTAATATTGAACCACTGTACTCACATGAACTGATTTAAATATGTTTTTAGTACATTAATGGATCTTGAGAGAGGAAATGTCATTGCTGGCTATGGAGGCCTACTGAGCCATTGGATTTCATCAAAAATATCTTAATTTGTGTTCTGAAGATTAATGAAGGTCTTACAGGTGTGGAACGGCATGAGGGTGAGTAATAAATGACAGAATTTTCATTTTTGGGTGAACTAACCCTTTAATGATTTTAAACCTATTTTGTTAATTTTTGGCAAAAACTATTGGTTCACTTTTTTTCCTGTCTGTCTTTCTCTCTGGTTTAGTTTGAGTGTTTATGAATGGAGTAAAGCATATTATAAATAGTATCCAAAGTCTTTCTTTCTGTCATTAAATATCATAAAAATTGTTTGCCTAAAATTGACAAGGACAAATTACATTAAGTGCAGGTACAACAGATGAAGTCTGGCTTTTCAGTACAGCCATCTAAAATGAGTGCTGTGCTGCAAAATCAGATAAATATATATGAAATATAATACAAAATATTATTTTAAAATAAAAATTAGATGCATAGTTTTTTGCAAACCTGTCTCTATGCTGAGAGTCATCAATTCCCAACCAGAGAATCTATGAATCTCATTATGTTTATCCTACAGTATGAAATATTAACATAAAACTGCTGAGACATGTCACATGAACAGTTTTTGTAGAGAGACAGGTGCTGGGTTACTGTCTCGATGCAGACTGAATGAGTGACAGACACACACACACACACACACAGCAGCTGTTAAAGTGGATAAAAGCTTCCCTTTTGTGGCGCACTGCAGGTACAGAGCTGTCAATCAAATGGAGAAAAGAACAAAAGAGATCCGCCCACCTGCCCACCTGAAACCTCCTCCACACATCATCATCCTCACTCCTGCCCTCCTGTCACTGACTTCACCACTCGGCAGATACTCGAAGTTCTTCTGTTCTTCTACAACCCAATTTGTCACTACAGCGGTCCTTGATTCTGAGTGGTTGAGCCGCGTTCGAATCCGGATACAGAGTTCGAAATTCGAATACTCTATGAACACGCACTTGTGACATCATTACATCGGTATTAGCTCATGTTAGCTCAGGTCCATTAGATAATATTAACACAATGAATAATGTATTAGTAAATGCTGAAATGAACATAAACTAAGATGCATTATTTATATAATAACCTTATTGTAAAGTGTCAGGTTGTTAAAGCTCATGCTGTGTAAATAAAACCACAGATTGAAATAAAGAATTCGACATGGACATGTGATATTTAAGACAGAATTACTCACTTTAATTTCAAGTGTTATGCAGGCAAAGATTTTTTTCTTTTTCCTCTTTTTGTTTTCTTACCCATTAACATAACACGTTTGTACAAAGTTATTTTAAAAATATCAATAAACTGCAGCCTTTCAGGCTAACCTGGCAAAAAAATTTATTATCAAATGCCATGAGGACAAAGGAACATCTTAGAAAAATGATTTACAAATGAGGTGTCACTAGAAAAGATTAAAGAAAATCGCTCGCCACAGAAAATATTACCAAAAAACATCTATTTATAATTGTTTGGTATCAACCATTTCTTTTTAAACTTTTTTTTTTTTTCTCATTTGAAACACGGTCATGGTGCGAAACGTCAGATAAATTAAAAGCCATGGTTTTACTTCTAAAAGGACCACGTTTAGAAATAGCAAATTGTTACTAAATAGAGATCGTTAGCGGAAATGAACCATGCAGCACGTCATAACTGCATTAACAGCGCACAATACACATTAGCAAATACTAATAGAAGGATAAATAATAAATTAGACACACTCACACACACACAGGTGGCATGTACTCGTGCTGTGTGAGAACCAAAAATGGGTTTGAAATTAAATCAAACCGAACTAAACGAGCGCGGGAGAACATAAACTCACGAAGAAGAACGCCACACCACAGACTTCTGAACATCAAACTCATCTAAGTGGCTTCAGGGTGACCTGGAGACGTCCGGTACCGGTCCAGAGGGAGGGTTTGGTGCACGTAACAGGGTCGAATCTCTTTGGAGAGCGCACGAAAGTCGTCGGGCGACAGGAGGACACATTAACGCGAATCGGGAGGATCTTTACCTGGGCGAACGAGGGCTGAAGCGGATCATCGCGCTCGTTCCCTGGCCACAGTGTTCGCCATCATCGTATATAAAAAGATTAACACGGTCACTACTGAATATGTTTGAAAACACAGTCGAAGGCCCACGTCCCCCTACCCAGCCGTAACATAGTGGTACTGCAGTGTTTTTAAGGCATCAGAGTACAGTTTATATGACTTGAGATAAGAGAGAACTTCTCTAGGTGTTTTTCTTCAACCTATTCTACCCCTCGGTAATGTAAACATGGTTTTACAAAGATTGTCTTTATAGTATTGCCTTCATTTAACATAGCATGTCTTAGAAAGCTAGATTGTTTTTTATCTTTTCCTTTCTTTCTTTCTTTCTTTTTTTTTTATTTCTAAAGAAATCGTAACTGGAATGCATTATTTGTAAATCTAATGTGCTTTTCTTTAAATAGCCCGTCTCTATAATCTCGTTTCTCCTACATAAAAGATTGACTGCTGATAATCCAAACATGCTGAATCATGGAACCGATTCAATGGTTGAATCCTAAATGCGAGGCTGTGATTGGCTGACGCTTCGCAACGCGCTCCAATCACAGATGACATCACTCTTCTAGCTTGTGCTGAGGCTCTAAACATGTACTAAATATCTGTTTGCTGCTCATCTTTCAAGCCTGTTCGTAAGCAAAACCACAGACCAACGCGTGAAGCTCCGAGATTCTCATCCCCGACTGTATATTTAATCCGTAACCACTCTGAAAACAGATAAATATCATTTTTTCTTGTGCATAGCGACATCTTCAGGAGCATCTGGGAACTTTAGTACTTCTTGTGCTACTCGAAAGAAAACAAACGCCTTCGTTCAACGCGCATGTTATGTCTCTTAACAGCTCATACTATTTCCATATTTCCTTTAGATTATTCTTTGTCATAATATCTGATAGTATTAAATTTCCATATGAAAAATCGAGTACGCTCAAACAGCTGTCCATCATCAATAGAAAAAGAATGAGGAACATAAACAAATAAACATATAAACAGAAGAACAAACAATATCGTGGTGCTTTTAGCTCATAATATTTGGAGGGAAAACTACTCAAATTCCTCCTCTAAATTGTTTGAAGTCGTGGGCGTGGCCGGGTTCGAATCCTGCGAGAGTGACGCCACGGTGACGATCCTCGGCGAGCCCAGGACCTCGTCCACCTCTTCCTCCATTTCATCTGTGGTGATGATGGTAAGTGCTGCCCCACCTTTTTTGTTCTGGTGGGTTTTGATGTGCTTTGACAGGTGGTCGCTGCGCATGAACCTCTTGGAACATTCCGGACACTCAAACCTCTTTTCACCTGACCAGGACAGAGACAATTGTTAGTTTATTTAGATCAGAGCAAGAAAAAACAGGCAATACAATACAGATAGCTAGAGACAAAGGTGGCCCATTGCCAATACAATATTGATAGTATGGCAAATGAGACAGAGACAAAACTGTAAACATATACATGTTCACGATGCAAACGTTTTTCCAAAAGGAAGCAAAATTATGCTGCCTGTTTAGAGCGGGTGGTTCGAACAGGTAGTGTTACATATGTGTTACATATGCTTCACGAAGAAGGCAAATACCAGAATGAAGCTAGAGAAGTAAAAAAATCCTCTAAGGCCCTGTTTACTCCTGGTTTTAAGATGCATTTTGGTCGATCGGATCACAATGAGTTTTCAACTACCTCTGGAAGTGGTCGAAAGTGGACAAGCTCAAAACATTTTAGATCCTGTAGAGTCATCCACTTGTGATCCGATCGATCCGATCAGATGTGTAGTGAAAAATTAAGTTTAAAAATATGATTGTAAATATAAATATAGCTGCGAGCAGCAAATATCGGGGTTAAGGCCTTTAAGCACATGCGTAAAAAGGTATTATGTTTTATTTAGCAAGCCTGTAATCATCTTGATCATAAATGGAAAAGACCATTTACAGCCAATACAGGCAATTTACCATAGGAAATATATGTTTTTTAAAGCTTTTTAACAGTTATCAAGGTTGAGACAAAAACTTAGGACTAGTTTACCAAAGTTGGTTTTCGAAATAATCTCCAATATTTAATGAACAATTCGATGGACATTGGCGGTCCTAGAGGCAAAGTTGCTCAGAATGAGGAGTTCTACCATGTGGTCTGAATGTCGTGGGTATGTGAAAAACGCAAAAGCGCCCCCCGGTGGCCGACTTCTTTAGAATTTCTCACAAGCTTCTAGGGCTGTGAGTCAGTCAGGCCCAGTGAGTTTCGTTCCTGTCGGCCTCCGTTAACCTTGTCTAATAGCTGCTCAAACTTCATTGGCCGATGATGGACATGTTTTTTGAGATACGTCAATGTCCTGATAGACAATCATGGCACCTCGGACAAAGACACTGCACGCCATTTTTCAAGTCAACTGGGACTAACGGTGGAGTAGTTATAGCCGTTTTCATGGGTTTTTTTATGGTATAGCGCCACCAAGTGGCCAGTCACTGCATTCTTTTTCACACAACCACAGAATGAGCTCTTACATAAGTGTGCTGAGTTTTCTGAAAATATCTCATTCCTTTCACGAGTTATAGCCATTTTAGTAAAAGTGGCTCCACCAACTTTGAACGTTTTGGTGGCTCTTAGGGACCGTGAATCAAAATTTTAACTTTTTTAATTATAGACTTATATATAGAATTATCAGACACCAGAGAATCTTGCTGAACTGGTTTGTTCCAATCAGGCTAAAATCCAAGGACTATTTTGCAAAAGTAGAATCCAAAATACCCGAAATCAAATCCGAGGCATACGTTCATACTCCCCATCAGGCCAATCAGGAGGAGCCTTGGTGATGTTGTAGATGTTGTGAGTACTACCAGCCCTCAAAGTTTCTACAACTAACGGTTTGGTCTGCTGGATCACTTTCATGGGAGAATGCTGATCCTTGGAAATTTTAACAATTACAAAAGGGTTTCAGCACTAAAAATATAAACAATATGATGGCAGTCGAGTAATGACAAATAAAGCCTGTAGTTTCCTGTGCATGTTTTTCATCCTGTTGTGTGCATGTGTGCTGATTCCGAGCGACTGTGTGATTGTTTGCGCACCTGTATGCGTCCTGCGATGCCGCTGTAGCTCGTCGCTCCTGGTGAAGCGTTTCCCGCAGAAGATCCAGTTGCAGACGAACGGCCTCTCTCCCGTATGCCAGCGCAGGTGAGCCCTCAGGTGAGACGTTTTTCCGTAAACCTTCCCGCAACCCTCCATATGACACACATGCTGTTTCTTCTTTGAGGGGTCACTGTTGTTTCTGTCAAAACAGCAAAATACACAGAAGTGATGTTCAAAAATGCTTTACCTTGTCAAAACACAAATTATATTTTTTCAAATTAATTTTTTTAGCAGTTGAAAAAGGTACTTTTTTTATTTGTGTGTGCATTTTTGTAGTCATATCTAAATAAATAATAATATAGTAATATAAGCAATAATAAGCAAAAAAAGAAGAAAAAAGAAGAAAAAAAAAGACCAAGCCTAAAACTAAATGGTGTGTAAAACTTTCCACTCGAAGTCTTTTAATCCTCTCATTTAATCTCTTCTGGTTCCTCCACTTTAACTCTCTCATTTTACACTCCTTTCCTTTTTATTTCCTGACGTACCTCCCCTCTCCATCCCTGCAGTTGGGGCAGGAACAGGCCACCCTGCGCAGCCTCTTGCTGGGTTGACCTTCCTGGTCAGACGGGCTTTGGACCTGACCCATCTGGTCTGGGCTTACTGCGTTCAGGGTCGTGCTGCTGATGTTGCCAACAGTGACCGTCACTGGGGTGGACTGAACTTTGACCCCCTCTTGACCCTGCTGCTGACCTGTGGGAATTTTACAAACATTACTATTGATTAAATCACTCTGTTAACTGTTGATTGCAAGAACTGTTCAATGGATACAAATAACTCTTGCAAGTTTTGGGAAATAACGAAAAAATAAGGTTTGGATCCTAGTGAAAAAACCTGTGCCAAAATGAATTTAAAATACATTTATTTCATATTAAGTATACTACAAAAAGCCAATAACATATTTGCTGAGATATCACTTGAGAGTTACTGATATAAATATTATAATTAAACTTTATTTGGAGTACTTCTTTATTGTATGTGTCTTAATATTAAGCCTAAAAAGTGTTTTAATATCACTATTAGTAAGGATATTATGATCACGGTATAATATCAGTCTTTAAATGCAGGATATTTAAAGTGTACCTAAAGTATACTTGCAATAGTTCAATTTTAGCACATTTAAATATACTTAAGTATATCTTAAGTTGGGCCTCAGCACTACCTCCGGATAACCAAAGAGTGCATTAAGTGCAAAATTAGTTGTTGCAATTTAGCAGACTTCAAATATACCAAAAGTACATAAATATGTAAATGTATTTGTAGTATACTTAGCAATGCATTTCAAATACATATTGGTATATTTATTTTTTTACTAAGAGATATCATTTAGACCTTAAAAAGCAAGTTTCCTAAATTAGTGAGTCATGGTGCTACCTGAGTAAAGTTCATTTCCAGGAGAAATCTGTTGAAACAGCCCTTCTTTTCCAGGGTGGAGCCAAACTTGCAAAGGGCACTAACAAAGAGTCTGAAATCTGACACCTTACGAAGGATTTGGAAGCAGCATTCAGACTCTGACTTATAAAATATAAATGCCTTAATTTGCAGTTTTACTTTATGAGTAATAAAGAGTGTATGGGAAAACACACAACTGCATTTCATGCTACTGTTCCACTAGTTTACAAAATTAAGCCCTATGCTTTCAAATTAAGCATTAAAAACAGTTCAAGAAACATTTACATTTTACAGTAGATATATGGTTGAAAGTATAAATACCTTACAAGTTAAAAGTAAAATGTCTTACTTTTTGGATAAATTTTAAAAAATAAATAAATTGATAATTATTGCATAACTTATTGATTGGTGCTGGATCATTTCCAGATCATATTTCCCCTAAAAGCATAAGGAAAATTAAATTATATTTTTCAAATTTGAATGAGGCCTATTTTTAGAATAATAATAAAATGTTTTGCTTCATTACTCTTTTTTTCCCCCAATTAGAACACACCCCATATTTTATTTTATTTTTTATTACTGTAATCCAAAAAAATAATAATAATAATAATTATTATTATTATTATTATTAATTATTTTTAAGGGAAAATATGCTTTCTTGTCATATATGCAAAAAATAGTCCTAAACATATTTCATTTGTTTGTGGCTATATACGTTTTTTAATTAAAATTGGAAAAATATAATTTATTATTTTTATTTTTTCCTTTTGTTTTTGGGGTGGAAACATGTTTCAATGAGATTCTCCAACTTAAATTTTACTTACATTTAGGGTTGCAAATTTCTAGGGACTGTGTAAATTTCCGGAAACTTTCCACGAGACTTACCCTGGTGAATTTTGGAAATATTCCAATTTGGAAAATTAACAGGAATTTACTGGAATTTATGGGAATGAATTGTAAATTTTGGGAAATTTATATAAATTTCTATATAAATTTGTGTAAAATGTATCATATACAAACATTCTGTTTGGTCATAATAACATGAAATAACATTGTTATTTCTTTTTTCTAATTTTATTCTAATTTGATAAATATGTAAAATAAATATTTTTTATTGCAGCAATTGTTATGCGTGTGTTATTTATTTCAGAGTCACATGATCCTTCAGAAATCATTCTAATTTGCTGAACTGATACTCCGTTATCAATGTTGGAAACATTTGTGCTGCTTAATACTCCCATTTCACATCACAACACAATACGGTTTTCAACAGGTGTCACATGACACACGGCTGCACAGGTGGGAGGGTCTTACCTTGCACACCGGTGATGGTGAGCGGGACGCCCTGCACCTGGACTCCAGCCGTCCCCAAACCTGCGATGTTCACCGTCTGCACCCCGGTCCCAGAGGGCAGCTGGGCTGCGGTGAGCGTGATGGGCGACCCTCCGAGCGTCAGCGGGGCGATCTGAGTGAAGGTCCCGCCACTTGCGTTTGACGCCACTGGGGCGAGTGTCAGCTGCTGGGGCATGCCTGCATTCTGGACCTGGACGGTCTGCCAGCTGATCTGCCCTGAGGGGGTGAGCGTGGGCGTCCGGATCAGAACCTGTGTCGGGTTCTGGAAGGCCTGAAGCTGGAGGTTCTGCTGAACCGGTTGTAAAGTCTGTCCGGGCTGGATCTGTATGGAGCCCTGGACCATCTGCTGCTGGGGCGACTGGATCTGGATCTGCTGGAGAACCGGATGGCCCACAATTTGGAATTGCTGGATTTGGCCAGCCTGATCGGATGCAGGTTGGAGGCCGTTGGACTGAGCCAAGTTCTGTGCGTCTGTCTCGCCCGACTGACCATCCTTCTGGCTTTCAGCAGCTCCGACGGATGCTGTAGATAACGTTGTGCCATCCGTAGAGGTCACGACGACGGAATCGGTGCCCGTTGCAGTCGTCGTGCAAGTTGAAACGCCGGTGGATTCTCCTGTGCTAGTGACAGTCGTCGTTATCAGCTGGTTTCCATTGGAAATACTTCCGTCGGCTGATTGGACCAGTTGAACTGAACCTCCCCCTCCCGCTACGTTATTGATAACCGGAAGAGCCAAAGTCACGCCACCGAGGTTAATGGGTAACGTGGTCACCATAGGCGTTTGCGTACCCTGAATGGTCTGCAGTTGCAGAGGAAATGACGGCCTGATTTGAAGCGGAATCGTCTGGTTTTGAGTGACGATGCTGGTCGATCCCGTCCTTTGGGGCGTGGCCAAAATGGCTTGGTTGTTCCCGGTGGGAATTAGCTGGATCTGTTCTGGCTGAACGCTTAAAGCTGCGGGGTTACTGGGGCTTATTTGTATCTGCTGTCCGTCTGCGGTCTGAAGATGCGGGATGACCTGGTACTGAATCCCACCTGACGAGTTCGGCAAATTCTGCACCTGGATGATTTGAAACTGTTGCTGTTGCTGTCCGGCAGGTGAGTTATTCGAGCCGACCGCCTTGACCTTCCGCCCCGCGCCGCCTTCATTGGTGGCCACGTTAGTACCAGCCTGCTGAATGTTGTCCTTGGTAGCAGTTGCAGGGGAAGTGGCTATGATCTGCCAGCCGTTTCCTGTTAGCTGTGCAGGAACCAGCTCGAGCTGCTGCGTGGGGTTCTGGAGTTGAAGCAGGCCCTGGTTCGGGTCGATTATTATCTGCTGTTGTGTGGCCGCCTGACCCTCGCTGCCAACACCTCCTATTTTACTGCACGTCGCTGCGAGCAATGCAAGAGGAGACGGTTGTGCATCCTACACACACACACACACACACACACACACACATACAGTGAGATGTCAGTGTCAGCAGATGTGGGCGGGTTCACAGGAAGAGTAAGTGGGCGTGTGAACCACAGTCTCTCTATTTCCCGATCAAGGGCTCGAGAGACAAACTCTTCATGACAAAAAACTCATTCTAAGGCTTTTCTTCTAAAAACAACTTATTAATATTATACTAACAAACATTTAACATAGTGGGTTGCAAAAGTCTGTAAACACTAGTGAAAATGCCTCTAAATTTTTTTCCATTACAAATAATATTTCTTATATATATATATATATATATATATATACACAATGTTATTTTTATTTACATTTACAAATTAAATATACTTGTGTGTAAAATGTACAAGTATTGGAAAATATATTTTGCTCATATTAATTATATTATTATTAAAAAAATTATATATTTTATATATATATATATATATATATATATATATATATATATATATATATACACACACACAATGTTCTTTATATTAACAAAATAAATATATTTTAGTAAAAATGTTCAAGAATTTGATACATGTTCTCTTTGTTGTCACAAAAATAGATTTTATATTAATGTATATTATATTACATCATATTATTTTTCAAAAATATATTTGAAAAAATGCAAGAATTGGAAAATATATTTTTCTTAAATTATTATTATTGCTTTAATTGCAGCAACACTTGAGCTGACATTACAAAACATGATTATCATCACTGCTGTCATTTCTATATATCTATATATATATATATATTATATATATATATATATATATATATATATATATATATATATATATAATATATTAAAGTAATTATATATTTGAGTGAAAATGTACAGAAATGTTAAAATATATTTGCTTATATTAATAATATATTATTTTTAGGGCTGTCAAATCAATTAATGTTTACATAATATATATGTATATATATATATATATATATATATATATATATATATATATATATATATATATATATATATATATATATATATATTATACATAACAATATTTACACACACATATATAAACAAACTTCTATGTTAGATGCGATTAATCAATTTAACAACATTAATAATTATAACAGCAGCACTGACCAGAACAAAACATGATTATTTATGTTCTTTTTGTTGTCTCAAAAATTATATTTCTTATTTATGTATATTATGTTACATTATTTATCTTGTTTTTCAAAAGTATATTTGAGTGAAAAATGTACAAGAATTCTAAAATATATTTTGCATATATATATATATATATATATATATATATCTATATATATATGAACAAAACTTGTTTATCATGTCTTTGTTGTGACAAATATGGTAACATTTGATTGGTGACCAAGAAATAGAGCCGATTCTTATATAATTTATTTGATGCCATGTCTTACATTTTCCAGTGTTCTTGGTTTCAAACCTAAAATACAGTCTCAGGCTTTTGGACTCCACTGTAAGTTTGTGCAAAATCATCATAATGAAATGTTTGTTCCGACTCTGAAATGCTAAAGATTAAAAGTGTTTCCTAACACAGTTCACAATTGTTTTATCAAAGAATTGCAAAGCATAACAGGTTAAGACAGGAACAGTGTGTGTGTGTGCGTGTAACTGTGCAGCGAAGCGCCCTGCAATAATCAGGAAGTGCTTTCAGTGCAGAAACAAGTGGGCACTTTGAGCGACACATTTCAAGTCAAACTTCACTGATACCTGTGATCCGGAACTTTTCCCTTTCGTACCCCCTTCACCTCCACTGGCTTTCCCCCCATCTGTGGCCATGGCTTCCTTCTTTTGATCTGCAAAAAAGTCAAATGTCAAACCCAATGCAAACATGAACTAAGAGTTGGAAATCAAATATGTAATGCCACATTACACTTGCAAAGCATTCAGCAGCACCAAACAGCATATTGAAAAGATCAGGTTTTATAATGCAAAAGCCTTCAGGACATCTAAACACATCAATATCTCCAAAAGCAAGGTTTCCTATCCATTACAGGCATTGCATAAGACCCAAAACTGATCAATGGGCACAAATAAACAGCAGATCCCATTTAAAGTGGGGGGACAACGATGGATAGATAGCACAGACGCACGCATGGAGAATTAAGGGGTGGAGACGCATAAGGAGGGGAGGGTACGTACCACTCATTCCGCATTAATAAAACCCGGAGAGGAGTTGTTTAAGAGAAAAAAGGCCGGACGCCGTGGAAGGCAGGCAGAAGGCAGGCAACAGCCCAGCAGAAGGACGGCCTATTTTCTCCAGCGGCCGCAGACTGTGGCGCAGCTCTGACGCACGGACCCACCCCGCCAGGAAGGGCGGTGCCAATGCAAAAACACCCTTCAATAACGGAGCACAAAATGCCAAGCGAGTCCGAGCGGGTCGGGTTGAACAGCGGCGGTCCCGTGTGCGTTGAAACCGGGCCTATCTGTGCCGTTAGATCCGGAATTAAATAATATTCCTCCGCGGATATATGTGCAGGTCTGTCAGAGATCTCCGTCTGCGTGAGGGCCCACCCACTTCCATTTAAATATCTATGAATGCCAAACCATCATGCCTGGGCTATTTCGCTCTCTCTTTTATCTCTCCCGGAAGTATTTGTATGAGATTATTCGGCGGAATTCACTCGCGACATTTCCCGAAATTCCAATTGTTCACTTTTTTGATGCACAATTGCATTTGAGGCACACTAAAATTGCTGTGGCTTTTGTGGGCGGATGCTCCCCTCCCACATATTCAGATTGGATGGGAACCGACTGTGGGCGTGGTGACGTTTGGGGCTTGTAGTTTCGAACGCGCAAAGCGTCCGTTCAATTCTAAAGGCTGTGGACTACAACTCCCGTGACGTTCGGCTCCGACGCGAGTGACGTTCCGCCAGGGGGAGTTATCATGTTCGGTTGTACGGAATGAAGAAGGGCGGGCTCTTGTGGTATGTGGGGGTTGGGCGAATGGAAACGGGTGGAGAAACACGAACCACCGGCCCAGTTCGGCTTCACACGCGCACAACCCACTCACAAATACACGCCCTGAAGTCCATCACGACTGTTAAATAAAATAAACACATCGTTACAACTGCAGTGTGTTGCTTTTGCAATAGACAGACCTTAAGTATTTGGACACTTCAGTCACACGCATGAATGTCATTGATTACATAACAATATCAAACAACGTGCCATTTATTTTATATTAATAAAGCACAAGCGTACTTTTAAAGCAAAGTTTGTTTGCTGCAAAGCACATCAATCATTTAAAAGCTGTTTATTGGATATTTAATGTGATGAACTACATGCAGTTCCTCTGAACACCTGTGAACTTGAGATCTTCATATAAACACTAAAACACCAGTTGAGGCATGCAAACTTTGGGGCACAAATAGTGCTGTCAGTGTTGGCATATAATGAAAGAATTATTGATAAAGTCAACAGATTTTAATAACTGATCTACCAATATATGTGTTAAAATAAAGTTATGATGCTGCCATCTTTCTCAAGTCATTTGAGAAAGTAGTGGATTACTCCGTAAATATACATCTGTGACATTTAATATTTTGGCTTTCATCACTATTTGTGACCCTGGACCCTGGATTTATCATCTGAAATCTGAAAATAAGCTTTCCATTGATGTATGGTTTAGGATAGGACAATATTTGGCTGAGAAACAACTATTTGGAAATCTGGAATCTGAAGGTGCAAAAAAAAATCAAAATATTGAGAAAATCGCCTTTAAAGTTGTCCAAATGAAGTCCTTAGCAATGCATATCCACTCACAAAAATAATTTTTTTATATATTTATTTAAAAATATCTTCATGGAACATGATCTTTACTTAATATCCTAATTGATTTTGACCCATACAATGTATTGTAAAAAAAAAAAAATGTAACAAAATCAAAAATTTGAGCCAGGGGAAGTTCCCAAAATTTGGTTGATTTGACACAGAATGACCCAATAACTTTAAGATAAATTTATAGTTTTCATATACTGCACATGTACATGGAATATCTGAATTATTTCTTACAATCTGTGAAAGACACAGTTTTTACAGCCAATTATCTTCTTTTATCTCTTATTTTGATACTGGGTCTAATTAGATCTTCTGTTTATTCTGTCAATATCTTTATATATATATATACACACACACACATTCAAACCAAAATTTATTCAGACACCTTGAACATTTGATTTCATTGAACATAGTTTAAAAAAAATGGTAATAAAATATGACAAGATCTGTCTTACTCTGTCAGAAAAAAAAAATCTTAATTATGTCAGATAACACTTAAGCAAAAAATGGTCAGGTGAAAGTGTCTGAATAATTATTGGTTCCAAATTTTTTATTAATTTTACTGGTAGTCCACACTGTATGAAAAATTTTTGGATATAATGTCAGAGTTTACTTTATTTTGCTATCCTCACTTACATAAATTAACTATAGTGTCCTGAACCCACTAGTAAAAATATATAATTATATCTAGTGCTGAATAATTGGTTTGACTAATATATATATATATATTAAAAGAAGAGGGGATGCCATATATAAACCTGATTCCAAAAAAGCAATGATGTGGAAGTTTCAAATTTCAATATTTTATTCAGAATACAACATAGATGACATATCAAATGTTTAAACTGAGAAAATGTATCATTTTAAGTGAAAAATAAGTTGATTTTAAATTTCATGGCATCAACACATCTCAAAAAAGTTGGGACAAGGCCATGTTTACCACTGTGTGGCATCCCCTCTTCTTTTTATAACAGTCTGCAAACGTCTGGGGACTGAGGAGACAAGTTGCTCAAGTTTAGGAATAGGAATGTTGTCCCATTCTTGTCTAATACAGGCTTCTAGTTGCTGAACTGTCTTAGGTCTTCTTTGTCGCATCTTCCTCTTTATGATGCACCAAATGTTTTCTATGGGTGAAAGATCTGGACTGCAGCCTGGCCATTTCAGTACCCGGATCCTTCTACGCAACCATGATGTTGTAATTGATGCAGTATGTGGTCTGGCATTGTCATTTTGGAAAATGCAAGGTCTTCCCTGAAAGAGACAAAGTCTGGATGGGAGCATATGTTGGATATACCTTTCAGCATTGATGGTGCCTTTCCAGATGTGTAAGCTGCCCATGCCACACGCACTCATGCAACCCCATACCATCAGAGATGCAGGCTTCTGAACTGAGCGCTGATAACAACTTGGGTTGTCCTTGTCCTCTTTAGTCCGGATGACATGGCATCCCAGTTTTCCAAAAAGAACTTCAAATTTTGATTCGTCTGACCACAGAACAGTTTCCACTTTGCCACAGTCCATTTTAAATGAGCCTTGGCCCAGAGAAAACGCCTGCGCTTCTGGATCATGTTTAGATATGGCTTCTTTTTTGACCTATAGAGTTTTAGCCGGCAGTGGCGAATGGCACGGTGGATTGTGTTCACCGACAATGTTTTCTGGAAGTATTCCTGAGCCCATGTTGTGATTTCCATTACAGTAGCATTCCTGTATGTGATGCAGTGCCGTCTAAGGTCTCGAAGATCACGATCATCCAGTATGGTTTTCTGGCCTTGACCCTTACGCACAGAGATTGATCCAGATTCTCTGAATCTTTGGATGATATTATGCACTGTAGATGATGATAACTTCAAACTCTTTACTCTTTTCTGATATTGCTCCACTATTTTTCGCCGCAGCATTGGGGGAATTGGTGATCCTCTGCCCATCTTGACTTCTGAGAGACACTGCCACTCTGAGAGGCTCTTTTTATACCTAATCATGTTGCTAATTGACCTAATAAGTTGCGAATTGGTCCTCCAGCTGTTCCTTATATGTACATTTAACTTTTCCGGCCTCTTATTGCTACCAACTTTTCCTACCAAATCCCAACTTTTTTGGAATGTGTAGTTCTCATGAAATCCAAAATGAGACAATATTTGGCATGGCATTTCAAATATTATTGCATTCCTTTTTTATTCACAATTTGTACAGTGTCCCAACTTTTTTGCAATCGGGTTTGTATATATATATATATATATATATATATATATATATATATATATATATATATATATATATATATATATATATATATATATACACTCACCAATCAGGCATAACATCATGAGCACTGACAGGTGAAGTGAATAACACTGATTATCTCTTCATCACGGCACCTGTTAGTGGGTGGATATATTAGGCAGCAAGTGAACATTTTGTCCTCAAAGTTGATGTGTTAGAAGCAGGAAAAATGGACAAGTGTAAGGATTTGAGCGAGTGTAACAAGGGCCAAATTGTGATGGCTTGACGACTGGATCAGAGCATCTCCAAAACTGCAGCTCTTGTGGGGTGTTCCCGGTCTGCCATGGTCAGTATCTATCAAAAGTGCTCCAAGGAAGGAACAGTGGTGAACCGGTGACAGGGTCATGAGCGGCCAAGGCTCATTGATGCACGTGGGGAGCGAAGGCTGGTCCGTGTGGTCTGATCCAACAGATGAGCTACTGTAGCTCAAACTGCTCAAGAAGTTAATGCTGGTTCTGATAGAAAGGTGTCAGAATACACAGTGCGTCAGTTTGTTGTGTATGGAGCTGCATAGCTGCAGACCAGCCAGGGTGCCCATGCTGACCCCTGTCCACCGCCGAAAGAGCCAACAGTGACACGAGAGCATCAGAACTGGACCACAGAGCAATGGAAGAAGGTGGTCTGGGGCCTGTTTCAGAAAGGAGGTTAAGTGAAAACTCTGAGTATGTTAACCCTGAAATGAGGGAAAATCTGGTCGGGAGCAGGTTTTCTTCAGTAAACCCAGAGTTTCTTTTGATCTCCCCCTTTTTAAAGTGCAAGTGATGTTTAAATAATTCATTTATTCATTCATGCTGCAAAAATCCTTTTCTTAGTGAGTATTTTTCATCCTATTTCAAGTACAAATATCTAAAAATTCTTAAATCAAGATGGATTTTGCATATAAGAAAATGATATAAGATATTTAGTCTTGCTTCCTGGGTGGATCTAAATTAAGTGCATTTTACTTAAGTAAAATTATCAATATCTGCCAGTGTGGTAATACAAATAATCTTAATGCAAACGGAAAACAAGATTATTTGGAGTGTCTATTACTAAGTGCAAATTTACAGTAGCCCCGCCAACCAATGTCACACAAGGTTAAACACAAGGTGCGCAAAACTAACTTATGACGGGATTGACCGGGTTCAAATCTACCTTTCGCCGAGCTTGCTCTTTTCCCTTTTCCCATCACATCAGAAAGGCATTTATTTTCAATAAAAATGAAAAAAAAAAAAAAAGGAAGTAAATGGCCTAACGAGTGTGTAATAATGAGTGTTTAAGTAGTTTACACTCTGTTGCATCCTGTTAATGTACAACAATACTGTGGTGCAAATAGTATGTATCTGCCAGTATAAAATATAAATAGCATGTATAATTACTATTTACACTTATTGCACAGAACTGCTACTTTTAGCCTACATGGTAAATAGAACATAATTTGCAAAATAAATAAAAAAATGCACCTAAATTATTATTTTTTTCTTCCTTTTTTGCATGTGGGATACCATGAAAATGAATATTAGTTCAATAACTTACCGTTCTGCCAGTTTTCACCTTTGATATTATAACAGTGATAAGAATTAAACTTGCATTGACTCAGAAGTATGCGGACGTCACGTGCTGTTGTCATGGTTAATCGTAATATCAGAGCTCCATTGATGATGGTTTTTCATAGTCGTGGTGCACGCGCTTAACTCTGAGTCAACCTACTCCGAGTCGACTGAACTAACTCAAATCAGCTGTTCTGAAACTGAAAACTCAGAGTTTCCCATTTCAAGGTAAGTTCAAGTTTGAACTCAGAGTTGGTTGAACCTCCTTCTTGAAACAGGCCCCAAGTCTGATGAATCATGTTTGCTTTTACATCACGTGGATGGCCGGGTGCGTATGCGTCTCTTACCTGGGGAACACATGGCACCAGGATGTACTATGCCTAAACCTTGGGTCCTGCCATCCATGTGGATGTTACTTTGACACGTTCCACCTACCTAAGCATTGTTGCAGACCATGTTCACCCTTTCATGGTGGCTGTGGCTCTTTCAGCAGGATAATTCACCCTGGCACAAAACAAAAATGGTTCAGGAATGGTTTAAGGAGCACAACAACGAGTTTGAGGCGTTGACTTGGCCTCCAAATTCCCCAGATCTCAATCCAATCGAGCATCATTCAGCAATATTACTGATCTGACTGCACTGAGCTGGATGGTGACATCATTGTTTTCTCCAGAGCTGCTTTATAGCTGAATTGAGCTCATTTCATAATTGATTAACTTTACACACTTATTGAACCGAACTGAATCAACACTGAACTGTTAATGACTGTTTACTGTTGTCTTTTAGAGCTGTTTTACAGCAGAATTGAACTCACTGCGTCACTGAATTGTTCTCACTGTAAAGCTGCTTTGAATATCTGTATCGTTTAAAGCGTTATATAAATAAAAGTGACTTGACATTTGATTGTTGACCAAGAAATCGAGCAAACTACATTAGAGGCCATAAAGTTTCTTTGTTTTCCAATTTTCAGTTCATTCATCAGGATTAAACTAGATTTCAAACCAAAAATGCAAGTTGTGTCCTAAATGTCACACTCTAGCTTACACTATTAGGGTGAGCATATGTGCCATTTACCCAGGAATCGTCCTGTGCAGGATTTCTAAATTGCCTAAAATGGCTTGAGCCCTCGCCTCTTTAATCGTGAAAGTGGTCATATCGATGTGCCCCCTGAACGCGATTTCTAAACGGAGGTCTGTGCGAGCCACTGTTCTTATTGACAGTCTTCATGCAATGCATTCAAATGTTGTCGTATTTGCAATGCTTTGACCGTTCTCTGTAGATCCAGCCTTCTCGCAAGCCACGATTGGTCGATTATGTATAATGCACGCTATTGGTAAAATAATTTAATCATTACCCTCCGCAAATATGAAAACAAAACCAAAACTACATTTTATGCAACTTAGAAATCCCGGACAGGACGTGTCCTGGGAAAATGGCACGTATGGTCACCCTAGCTTACACTATGCTCTAATGTACTCAACTGTTTAGTGTATGAATTTTATAAGATTATTTTGTCATTCAACAAAGTCTGAGTTTTTTTTCCATTAATTAAGTGCATCATCCTGGTCTCTAAAGTGTACTTTTTCAATTTGGTTCAATTCAGTGTGAACACACTACACTATTTATACTACAACACGTCAGAGAGTAGTGCAGAAGTATGTGTCTCCAGACTTTTGGACATGTTTGTGCAAAATCATGGAATGTAGGTTCCGATTCTGAAATTCGAAGCGTTACCTAAGACAATTCACAAATGTTTGGGATATTAGCTCTTCTGTTTATTCTGTTAATATGTTAAATTGCTTATTTCAATATATATTTTAATATTGGATGAGCTCCTGAAAGTTCTGAACTAAACGTTTTTAGTATTTCAGTGACCCCATGTGCAGATCAGGCCATGTCTGTCCCACAGCACTGAGAAATATTATTTTTTCCCCCTTCATTTGTGTGTGTGTGTGTGTGTTTAAGTGACACTAACAACGTGCATGTAATTAGGCGGTTGTTTTTTTCTTCTTCTTCAGTATGTTCTGTGTCGCTGTTTGCCACTGATGCCCTCTGGTGGTTGTGTGAAGTTGAACTCTTTGCATGAGCTGAAAAATCACAAGTGTTTTTTATGTTTGTTATTTGACATAATATTCTTTAAAATGTTTTTTTATTTGCTTAATTATATTAGTTATAAAAAAAAAACATGAAATAACACACTGTATTTGTCGGCTTGTTTATTTGCTTCTTTATGTTAATTGATTGCATTTCTGGAGGAAGCACTTATTTTCTTAGCAGTTAATGTTCTTGAAGAACTAAAGTAGTTTATGTAAGTCGTCATGAATGTGTCCAAATCAGGGGTTTTCAAACTGGGGGAAAGTCTAGAAAACTGTAAATAAAAAAATAATTAGAAAATAAATTAATTATTAAAATAAATTAATAATTATATATATATATATATATATATATATATATATATATATATATATATATATATATATATATATATATATATATATATAATAATATAAATAAATAAAAAGGAGATTACAATTCAATAAAGTGAGCAGAAAATATATCATGTAACAAAATAGAAACTATTTTTAGATTTATAATATTAGTTTTCAGTGCATAAATTGGGTTTTTATAAAAGATAGATGGGGGTCCCTCACATGAGGATGATCATATTTGGGGGTCTGTGAATGTAACAGATTGAAAACCCTTGTAATGTGAAACAAAATCAATCTACAATGTGGTACTGAACAAACTCCACAGCAATCAGGACAAAACATCATGTACGAAATCTCAACACGACTTGAGCCGAATCCTCAAGCTCAGTGTTTTAGTTTGATAAATGTCCAGTAGGGGGCGGTAGATGAACTGGAAACATCACACTGCACCCTCTGTAGGTCTGTATAACTCTTCTAAGTAACTGACTTTTTCTTGAAAGTATAAAACACGCGAGCACAGATGTTGATGTGTGCCTGTAATTCAGTGACTGACAGTGAGATTCTCTCAGAATGACTGTTCAACAACAACCATCACTTCGGAAATGTATAGTGAAAAATAATGTTAAAATGTGATTTTCTATTTTTAAATATTCTATGTATACATACAATCAAACCAAAAATTATTCAGTTATTTTTTATATATTTTTACTAGTGGGTGCAGGACTGTATATTTCATTTATGTAAGTGAGGATAGCAAAATGAAGTAAACTGTGACATATTATACCCAAAAATTCTTCATACAGTGGACTACCAGTAAAATTGATAAAAATTTGGAACCAAAAATTATTTAGACACTTTGACCTGAACATGTTTTTTGTTATCTGACATAATTAAGATGTTTGTTTTTTTCCTGACAGTTTAAATCTGAGATCTTGTCATATTTTATTACCATTTTTTTTTAAACTATAGTGAATAAACTGAATTAATTAATTAAATGTTCAAGGTGTCTGAATAAATTTTGGTTTGACTGTATCTGTGACTTGATTTGTGTGTATATAATAACATTAAATATTTATTAATATCTTAATATTTTAATATCTTATTTTATATATATATATATATATATACACACATATACACACACACACACACACACAAATATACAAACACATATTAGCGGTCAAACGTTTTTGAACGGTAAGATTTTTGTAATGTTATTGAAATAAGCGCTTCTGTTCACCAAGGCTTCATTTATTTGATCCAAAATACAGCAAAAACAGTAATATTGTGGTATATTTTTGTACAATGTAAAATAACTGTTTTCTATTTGAATATATAATAAACTGTAATTTATTCTTGTGATCAAAGCTGAATTTTCAGCATCATTACTCCAGTCTTCAAAGTCACATGATCCTTCAGAAATCTGATGATTTGAATCCTTCTAATATGATGATTTGCTGAAAAACTTTTGACCGGTAGTGTGTGTGTGTATGTGTGTGTATATATACATATATATATATATATATATATATATATATATATATATATATATATATATATATATATATATATATATATATATATATATATATATATATATACATATATATATCCTGAAGGAATTTGATGGTAAAAGTCCATATTGAGATGTCGGACTTTTGATATTTTTTGCAAATCAGAGCAAGACGTAAAACTCTCTAAACTCTAAAGGAGATGCATGTGAGATTTGTGCCTTTTTTTGTTATGAGAAAAGCAAGAAACTGAAGCCAAATTACTTTCCAATCAATCTCAATCTGCTCTGGGAGAAATATTTGGGATATTATTGATATAGGCGCTACATGCCTGTCTCAGTCTATTTCCACATGATTTCAGTGATGTTGACATGCAGCACACACTTTAAGATGTTTTTCTTTCAATGGAACATGTGTTTGTGCAGTTGTGTGTGTGTGTGTGTGTGTGTGTGTGTGTGTGTGTGTGTGTGTGTGTGTGTGTGTGTGTGTGTGTGTGTGTGTGTGTGTGTGTGTGTGTGTGTGTGTGTGTGTGTGACAGGCGTCTCGGTGTCTCTCTGTCCTGCGGCTGAAGGTAAGACAGATTTACTGCCTTTCTACTGAATGAGATTTTTGGCACGCCACACTCTTGTTCATGAGTGTGTACTCGCTCGGGAAGGTGTTGACAGGCCAATGCAAGCATTTTTAACCCTTCGTTTGCTAGAAAAACATTTGTGAAAACTTCTCGAATGCAGCTGATCTTGTCAACAGGTGCATGAATGGATTTTGAGAGAGCGGATAGAAAATTGTCTGTAATCTCGCTAAATCCCTCTGGTTTTATAGCAATGTCTGTCCTGTTTTCACCACAGCGGAGCAGTGATGTCCCCTGTTATATCCTGACAGGACATGAAACACTGAGAACGCAGGTGCTAAAAGACATTAACCACAGGAATCAGTGTGTTGATTTATTGAGGAACAGCACTGTACAAACATGAAGTCCTAACGTGACAATGTAATGTGTGTGTGTGTGTGTGTGTCTCCGATCTGTCTGAGTTGAGTGTTTTCTTGTTGAATGATGTAAAAACAACTGAACATAAATGTTTAGTGCTTTCTGTCTTTTGTTGTGAATTGGGGCCAAGAGGTGTGTCCCAGAATGATTGCCTGGAATGTTTTCATGTTACTAGTGCACTTGTCAATGAGTCACTGATGCTTCATTTCTTCTTTTAGTTTTCGTGTGTGTGTGCGTGACAGCATGTTTATGTGTTTTTAGGACACTTTTAGTGCAATAATTGTCTGAGAGCAGCACCGAAGCTCCTGTGAGAGCAGATTATTTTAAGATTATTTCTGCATTTACTAAAAAGTACTTAGTTATTAAAATGCTTTATGTGTTTTTTTCTTCTTCAGAATTTGTCTTTGTACTTTTCTTTCAAACCCTTGCAAAATGCTTTGATCATCAAGTTTCTCTTCAGTTTTTATCAGTATTTCTTTGTTTAAACCTAGATTTTCATTAAAAAGTTTTAAGTTGGTTTAAGATTTTATAAAATATTATAAAAAGAAGCTCACTAAAGCTGCATTTATTTGTAAATACAGTAAAAACAGTAATATTGTGAAACATTATTACAGTTCAAAATAACTTTTATATGTGAATGATTTTTTCCTGTGATCAAAGCTGAATTTTCAGCATCATTACTCCAGTCTTCAGTGTCACATGATCATTCAGAAATCATTCTAATATGCTGATTTGATGCTCAACAAACATTTATGATTATTATCAATGTTGAAAACAGTTGTGCTGCTTCATATTTTTGCTTGATACATTTTTTTTCAGGATTCTCTGATGAAAAGATTTATCTGAAATAGAAATAGACTACAACAAACAACTGGTAGGGACTGCAATAAGCTTCTTCCTGAGTTGGTGACATCACTAATCCTAGAATTTGCATAAACCCCGCCCCCGAGAACACGCAACAAAGGGGGCGGGGCCATTTTGGGCTGCTTTAGAGAAGAGGAAGAGTTGTTGTAGTAGAGTGTTGTTGTCATACTGTCATTTTATGTCGGACTGCTTCACAAACGAGGGTCAATTCAACAAAAAAAGATGTAGTTGCTGTGGAGTTGATTCAACTCATGTCATGTTCATCAATTTATCCACTAACCCACTAACAAAATTTATCCACATAAAAACAGTGACTTGCTGCCACCTACTGGCGGTTTTAGTTTAATATTTAAAAGTATCACTTCATTTTACCATCATTGCATATTTCTCTATTAAACATTTTTTATTTAAAACATTATTTATTTTATAAAGTTATTTATAAACGTAAAAAAAATGCACTGGAAATTCAGTTTAGGGGCAAATATTGTCCCTTAATGGTAAAGGTGTGACTGCAGTCGAAGTGGAAGAGAGGGGGTACGCAGAAGGATGGGAATCCCTTCAGGGGGTACTCCACGTTAAAAAGTTTGAGAATCACTGCTCTAGTGCAATGATAATTGACATTATTAATCATTTTAATGCTTCAAACATTAAACAAGGTTGAACAAAACATATTAAGAAAGAGAAATATTTTTGCAAATGAATGAATAATACAGCATTTTTAGTCATTTTCGCGGATCCGTGTGAACGGGGATAGTTTTGACAATAGTTTACATTGCGATTACAAAATTCCCAACCTACTTTTCCAGGAGGTTTGTATCAAGATTTTACATATATTTTACATTACACTGTATATACTTTTATTGTTATAAATATTATGTATTTTTTAAAAATATTTATAGTTATAATAATAAATATTTTTAATTATCTTATTTTATGTTTATTATAATTTTTTAGATAATTTTTTTCAAAAATATATTATATTAATTATTAAAAATAAAAATTTTAAATGTTGTCTTTACAAAAAATAATATTTTAAAATTAATAAAATATATTTTTAATAATTTATAAAATATGCAATACTTATAAAACAACTAAGAATATTTATAAATTATTTTGTACAAACTGTAATTAAATTGTACTATAAAATATGATTTTACCACTTTTAAGGGCATTATTCCCCATAAGCGAAAATGTTTTGAAAGATTTTAGAGTCTGAACAATTCATTTAATAATAATTATTATAATGCACCTGTTTTCAGATATCCGATTTAAATTTAGCACAAACACAAACTCTTCCACAATGTGTGTCTTTCCGTGCAAAAAACAAACTTTATAAACTAAAGTCGCGCCACTCTGTCATTTGTGCAGCAAACCATCCACTTTCAATCATATCAGCAAAATGAGCTCAAAATCACAGGCCTGAAGTCTCGCGCCACACGGAGGGCCAAAGAGCACTCGCTCGGGAAAACGCGGCTCAATCTTGTTCCATTACTCCCGCCAGGCCAATCTAAGCACACAAATTACGCCACAGCGACCTCATCAGCGGAGGTATTTTAAGATCAAACAACAAAACTCTCTAAAGCAGCCCGATGTGGAGGTAAAAGCTTTACACACCCATTAGCGTTCACAGGGGCGTCTTTACCCCGGGACACCTTTTAGCCCCAGGTGAGGGCAATTGCTCTGGGAACTAGACGCACCTGAACAGGTCATAATGGTCTGAGTCCTCAGCAGGACGAGTGGAGAGCAGGTGGAGATGAGCTGTGAGAATCTGTCACATTCACATCTGCTGAAGAAATGCCTGCAAGGCCACAAAAGAAGAGTATTAAAGTTTTACACTTTCAGATGGTTAAATAAACGCAAAGACCAATCCCAATTCAGCATGCAAATATTACCATGACATCTTCGCTTTCAGTCAGTTAATAAACATTCTAACAATATAAATTAAATTGGACATTTTCTAACTTAAATCTTCAATTTCATAGAACACCATAGGTTGAAAAAGACTCTGTATGTTCAAATGTATTTGAATTATATCTGAATATTCATAGTTAATATTCAACTGCTGTTGTGAAGTAAGCTGAAATTGTGAGGAAGAAGAGGACGATGAAAAAGAATGAGATTTTTACATTTTTAAGCAGTGCAAAAGTTCTACGAAGTTCTGGTTGCTAAGTGGTTTCTAGGGTGGTCTGGGTGGTTTCTAGGGTGTTCTGGCTGGTTACTAGGACATTGCAAAGTGGTTACTAGGGTGTTTTGGGTTGTTGCTAAGTGGTTTCTAGGATGTTTTGGGTGGTTGCTAGGGCTTTGCAAAGTGTTTGCTAGGATGTTCTGGGTAGTTGCTAAGTGGTTTATTGGTTGTTTTGAGTGGTTGCTAGGGGCTTTGCTATGTGGTTTATAGGCTGTTCTGGGTGGTTTTTAGGGCACTGCAAAGCAGTTGCTATATTCTGGGTGGTTGGATGTTCTAGGTGGTTGCTAAGTGGTTTCTAGAGTGGTCTGGTTTGTTGCTAAGTAGTTCTAGGGTGTTTTTGGTAGTTGCTAGGGCATTGCTAAGTGGTTTCTAAGATGTGCTGGGTGGTTGATAGGGCATTGCAAAGCCATTGCTTTATTCTGTGTGGTTGGATGTTCTATTAGGTTGCTAAGTGGTTTCTAGGGCATTGCTAAGTGGTTACTAAAGTGTTCTGGGTGGTTGCTAAGTGGTTTCTAGGGTGGACTGGTTGGTTGCTAGGACATTGCTAAGTGATTTCTAGGGTGTTTTGGGTGGCTGCTAGGGCATTGAAAAGCAGTTGCTATATTTTTGGTGGATGGATGTACTAGGTGGTTTCAAGGGTGTTCTGGGCTGTTGCTAAGTAGTTTCTAGGGTGTTTTTGGTGGTTGCTAGGGCATTGCTAAGTGGTTTCTAAGATGTTCTGGGTGGTTGTTAGGGCATTGCAAAGCCATTGCTATATTCTGTGTGGTTGGATGTTCTAGTCGGTTGCTAAGTGTTTTCTAGGGTGTTCTGGATGGTTGCTAGGGCATTGCTAAGTGGTTACTAGAGTTTTCGGGGTGGATGCTAAGTGTTTTCTAGGATGTTTTGGGTGGTTGCTAGGGCTTTGCTAAGTGATTGCTAAGGTGTTTTGGATGGCTGCTAAGCCTTTACTAAGTGATTGCAAAGGTGTTCCGGCTAGTTGCTAAGTGGTTTCTAGGGTTTTGTTGGTGGATGTTATATGGTTTCTTAATGCGTCATGTGATGAGTCCATAGACTGAACATGTGATACACTTGCGCAAGATGTGTTCTTGTAGTTTACATGGAGACGATAACAGTATCGTTTTCAAAAGTTTGCATTTTCATGTCCCCAAAACACCATTGATGTGTAATCAAATGACCAAAATGCATCAACAGTTTTCTGTTTTTAGTTAAAAACACTGTCGTGTAAACGGCCGCTGAGACCCTGGGGCTGAAGAGAACTCGTCCTAATGTACACTTCCACTCAGTGTCCCCTTACAATGAGAGCCAATCTGGTGTCAGAGAGATCTGGCCAAGTGTGCAATCCCAAAACAATGAGCTCTTTTCAGAAGTTAAGTGCCTATTGTGAGGCTAAAGGCTAGAAAAGCATTGACTAATTACATGCTCTTCACAGACACCTTCTGGTCCTCGTCCTGACGGACAGGATGGGGGCCCGTCAAACTCTTAGTTATTTTACAGCAGTAATTTGAACCCAACCCACTTCAAAAGACACAGAGAGGAAGAGAGAGCGTCTCGGGTCGCCTCCAGACTTCTCTCTGATCTTATAATGTTCACGTAAACACCCTCAAAAAGTGCTGAATAACTCTCTCAGCGCTGTATTAAAGCGCCGTCATTTTTCTCCCACTTCATCCTCAGACAAATGGACAGTAATCTCTCAGAATCGCTGCAGTCATACGTCATGTCATCCTCTACGAGGAGCCCCCTGTTTACAGACATCCACTGCATTTTCTATCAATCTTGTGCTCATTTTTTACCATGCAGGCGTTTAACCTTCATCCTGTGCAATGTCCGACTGCTGCCGGACTCATCCGGACTGTCAAGGAGGAATCAGGTGGAAAAATAGGCTAAGGGTGAATCTCAAACTGTCTGAGAACATGTTTCACCCAGATATGAAAAGAAATATATATATATATATATGAATGAAGCCTATTTTTATAACTATTAAAACTATATTGAAAGTGTCATTAAATATTTTCATGAAAATTATGCACATTATGCACAACTTTCATTACTAAAAATATGTTTAAATGTTTATATATATTGGTAGTATCTGTCATTTTATTTTAACAAAAATAAATGTAATAAATATTTATATAATGAAAATATTTTTAATAATAGTAATAAATAATATTTAATGTAAATAATATATTTGTAAATGTTATTATTTAAAAAATGTTATTAATCAATTAATTAATTAATTTAAATAATTAAATCTAATTAGAATAATCACTGAAATCTGTCACAATGAGAATATATATATATATATATATATATATATATATATATATATATATATATATATATATATATATAAAATGAAGTTTCTGAACAAAACATTTAATGTTTTGTCATAAAAATAATGCAGTAATGTCACAATGCAATAAATAAACAAATAACACTTTAGTTTAGGGAACGCATTCACTATTAACTATGACTTTTGCCTCAAACTCCTAATTTAATAGTTAGTAAGGTAGCTCTTAAGTTTAAGTATTTGGTAGGATTGTGGGATGTAGAATATAGTCATGCACAATAATTCATTAATATGTGCTTTATAAGTATAAACAGCCAATATCCTATTAATATGCATTATAACAAGCAACTATTAATAGTGAGAAATGGACACTAAACTGAAGTGTTACCAAAAATTATTTAAGGTCTTAATTTTTCAAAAGCTTCTTTATGCAAAATCTAATTTCTTATTTCCTTCTTTTTATTTTGGTGTGAAATGTGATGGACCATCAAGTATAGCAAACGACAATAAATGACCAGTTTAATAACTTAACTAACTTTAAGATTCTTTGGATAAAAGCATCTTCCTGATATGAACATAGAAGAACATAAAATTTAGGAAACAAATGCAGGAAACACATTACACAACATCTATGGTGATATGCAGAACATAGAACGAGAACCCACCAGGTCTGGGACAGTAGAGACGGGAATATTCTTCCCTGAAGGCGTGAGCGTGATCTGACCTCTCAGACGGTTTGTCCTGAGATGAAACAGACAGATTAGAGCACAGATGAGAGGTCAAACCACGGTCACAGGCCTTTCGACAAATCCTCCTTATAAGAAAAGAGTCAGAAATGAACACATGAACATATCCATCTTTGAACTCAAAGATTTATTAACTGCACTCAAAAATATTTAAGCCTAAATTTAAGGTTTATGTTTTTGAGTTGCATATAAAATTTTCATCCATTTGGGTTACACAGTTTTAAAAAACAAATACACTTAATGCGATGCATATTTGTTAGTCATTCATAAATGAAACAGGTATGAAACATGATCTCTGTAACAGTAGGCCTACTTATAAACTGAACATGTTTTCAACACACAATAACCTGGTTTATATATTTATCATCAATCATTTTAACCTCATATATTTTTTTACATATATTGAATTCATTTTTATTTTAGTATTTTCTATTTTAATTTTGGTCAATGTTTTAGTAAATTTGGTTATTTTTTAATTTTTTAAATGTCTTTATTAATTTATATTTCAGTTTTAGTTTTAGTTATTTTAGTAGTAGGTAAGTTGAAAAATATTGCTTTTGCATCTAGCTCAAACTACATGTTTAAGTTTTTAAATATTTTATTTTACTTTAACATTTATTTTTATTTTATTTAAGTAGCAAAAATGTCTTTAATGGTTTTAGTTTTTGTTAACTATAATAACTGTAATAAGCAAATCAATGCTCTCATGAGCTTTTCTAGGCATTTGTGTTAAACTTCTTCTACAGTCAGTTTTCACTTACAGAAGAACTATCATGGTGAAGCAACACTGTGAAAAGGATCATACCGAGCAAGTTGATTAAAGTTAGTTAAATCTCTGACCTAAAGTAGCTGATTAGAAACACCTAAAGCTCTAAAAAATAAAGGTTCTTTATTGGCATTGATGGTTCCATGCAGAACCTTTAACATCCATGGAATCTTTCCATTCCACTAAAAGGTTGTTTAGAATAAAATTTCCCCCGTGAATGATTCTTTGGGGAACCAAACATCTTTCTTCTATTGCATCACTGTGAAAACTATGTTTCAGCCACTAAATAAAAAAACAAAAAAGGTAATTGTGACTTTTTAATCGCACAATTCTGACTTTTTTTCTCACAATTGCGAGTTTGCCTCTTACAATTCTGACTGAAAAAAGTCAGACTTGCGAGATATAAATGTACAATTGTGAGTTATAAAGTCAGAATTGCATGACAAAGTCAGAATTGCAAGTTATAAAGTCGCAATTCTGGTTATTTTCTCACAATTTCGAGTTTTTATCACGTAATTCTGAATTTATAACTCACAATTCTGACTTTTTTTCTCAGAATTGAAATATAAAGTCAGAATTCCATGATATAAACTCACAACTGCGTCTCATAAAGTCAGAATTGTGAGATAAAAACTTGCAATTCTGACTTTATAACAATTGTGAGCTTATCTCTCACAGTTGTGAGTTTCTGAAAAGTCAGAATTGTGAGATATAAACTCACAATTGAGAGATAAAAAGTCACAGTTACCTTTAAATTTTTTTTTTTTTTATATATATATATAACTGGCGGAAACAAGTATCCATAAAAAGCCCCCTGTATTTTTAAGACTGCACTTTAATGGCATAGAGTCTAGACATTTGAAGAAAACTATATCGCCCCCTAGAGTACTGACATGTTAAATAAAATATACAACTTGCAATGCATTTGAGTAGAGCAGGTCTCTGGCCTAATTCACCAAGGGAGTGTGTGTGTGAAAGAAAGGCAGCACAGGAAAGACATTTTACAGGAGCAGTAAGTGGTAGGTGCAGTGCATATAATAAAGATCTCCTCGGAGATAAAGGCAGCATGAGACACTGAGTGAAAGAAAGAGGAAAACCCCTCCTCCTGCGTTAAGTGCCGTACAGGAATTGGCTTGCCCGACAGTGGTTGAGTACAAGCGTCCTGACGCCAGCTCCTCTGCCGTCTGTCTGCAGTGGCCACAGGCACTAACCTCACTGCCTTCAGCCCCGGCCGGACGCGTTTCATCTCTCGCACAAACAGCCGTGGCCCACATAAAACACACTTCAAAGACTGCATTCTTCTGCAGTGTGTACTGGAGTCATATAGAGTCCAGCTCTGGTTGACTTTAAGGGCAGCGCTCGACCTGTATGTGCATAACTGAGAGTTTCGTCTGCACCTTTGAGGTCCGTTAATGTCTGAGAACGTCTGAACTTTGTTCAGTAGCAGTACATGAACAAGCGCAAATGTTAAGTCACTCGTGTGAGATTTTATGCAAAGTTGATAATGTTCTCAAAAAGTTAGTACAAAAACATTATTCATGGAATGTTTTACCTGAAACTTTTCATTTGGACGTTCATTTAAAGGGGTCCTCGATTATGATTTCTCTTTTTAACTTTAGTTAGTGTGTAATGTTGCTGTTTGATCATAAACAACATCTGCAAAGTTACGACGCTCAAAGTTCAATGCAAAGGGAGATAATTTCTTTTACAGAAATCACTTTTTAAGGACTACAACAAACAGCTGGTAGAGATTACAAGCTTCTTCCCAGGTTGGTGACATCACAAACCCTAAAATTTACATAAACCCCGCCCCCGAGAACACTCAACAAAGGGGGCGGGGCCATGTTGTGCTGCTTTAGAGAAGAGGAAGAGTTGTTGTAGTAGACTGTTGTTGTCATGCCGTCATTTTACGCCGGACTGCTTCACAAACGAGGGTCAATTCAACACAAAAGATGAACATGACGGCAAATGCTAGTGGATGAGTTGAATCAACTCCACAGCAACTACATAAATTTATCCACTAATCATTCAGAAACGTCCAGTTTCATTCTAAAAGTTGTAACTTCTTCCTGAGTCTCTCCATCAGTGTCGACTCCGGTTTGAACAATGTAAGGCTGAACACCGTTACTGACAATCCTCATTTTGGCTGCGTGAGATTCTCCAGCTTTGTTGTTGTTGAGCTGTTAAAGCTCCGCCCTCTTCTGGAAAGGGGGCGGGAACAGCAGCTCATTTGCATTTAAAGGGACACATACAAAAACGGCGTGTTTTTGCTCATACCCAAATATGGGCAAATTTGACAAGCTATAATAAATGATCTGTGGGGGATTTTGAGCTGAAGCTTCACAGACGCATTCTGGGGACACCAGAGACTTATATTACATCTTGTGAAAGTGGCATTATAGGGCCTCTTTAAATCTGTATTGTCTAAAGCACTAATGCAAAGCTAAAAAAATACAGTAACAGCCAAGAAATTTGTCACATTAGCATGCTAATTATAGCACCACTCCTAAAATGATCAAAAATTAATAAATAAGAAAAAATAAAAACTAATTTACCTCACTAATTAACTAATTTACTGTTGGATGATTAGTCGATCTAGTCACAACAACAAGAATCTTCCTCAACGCACTGCAAAATATGACTTCTTTAATGAGTTTTTAATTACTTTTATGACTTTTTTCAAATTCTAAAAAAATTAAATCTTTAAAACAAGACCAATTTACTGTAAGATCATTGCATAAGATATTAATATTTGTTTTCAGTAATAAAAGTGTATTGTATTTTACCATACTGGCACAGTTTTTAACTTGTTTTTAACATAATAAGCACTTAAAATAAGGGAAAAATATTTTCAGTTAGAAGAAACTCATATTCAAGATACATTCTCAGAAAACATTTATCTCGTTTGCACAAAAAACGTCTAAGAACACATTTTTTATATTTTTTTTACTATTATTATTATATATTTTTGCAGTGTATGATTAAAACCAAGCTAAAACTTTGTCTCAGCTTTGCCTCTTTCTCTCAAAAATTGGGAGAAAAACATATAATTCAAAGATTGACATATAAGAGTATTGAGATATAACAATAATGTAGATAGCAGCTCATATTATTTGCTACCGGAAGAATTTGATGAGAAATGTTTGAGTTCATACTGAGATTTTCTTGGTAAACTGAGTACAGTTTGAGGCATCGCTGAGATCTCTTATGAGATTATGGGTCTTATTTATGAGAAGCATCGCAGAAGCAGGAAACTAAAGTGAAAGACTTCATTTGCAGCTTTTCTGTTGTTGGTCAGTCTGTGAACGGCAGGTGTTTTGAAATGAAGAGTGTGTGTGTGTGTTTCTGTCAGTCTTAGAGTAGTTGTGTCAATATTTGATGTGTGATTACTGCAGGCGTGTGTTTACCCTCTCTTGAGTCAGCTCTGATCACAGGGAGAGACCCGGGGGGCGATTACAGCCCTCCACTTCAAACACACACAGACAGTAAATCAACGGCAGCTCACACTCTCTCATCAAACCCGCTCATTTCTCTCTCTCTTCAGTCCAGTTCATCTCATTCCTTCACAGTGTTTCTCAGGGTGTGTTCACACTTGGCAGGTTTGGTTGGATTGAAACAAACTCTGGTGCGATTGCTCTGTTAGTGCAGTTATTTGAATTTGAAGTGTTAACGCTGCCATCCGAAAACTGGTGCACACCAAACAATCAGACCGAGACCGGTGAAAAGATGGGTCTAGATCCGCTTTTAAACAAACTCTGGTGCAGTTCAACTTAATATGAACGCAACACGGACAAAAGACATCTAAACCAAAACCAGGACATGATGTGACCCTAAAAAGGACAGAAAGCTCTAAGCATTTCAGATTCTTCTTGTCATAAGAGCTTTGCTGTTGAGTACAGACGTCAGAAACACGGATCTTCGTTTGTGTTCTCCTGCTGCTGTTTTGACTCCTTTAGACAGTTTATAATCTCTTCACGAATGCTCAGCTGGTCAAAATACCATCAAATGTACGAACACAGTGAACAACACTCTTTTGGTTGTTCATTAAGTTTTGTCTCAAAATATACGTCATAAAAATTTTGTATCTTTAGGTTCGTGGTTAAAAATGACAGTGTGAATGCTGGGCGAACCAGGAAATATATAATTTTCTTTTTTGGTCCGAAATAAAAGAACTAAGAGAAACTAAAAGCGTGAACCAAAAATATTGGGTTAAAAACAAACCAAGTTGGGTTAAATGTAGACAAACCTGACCCAGCGGTTGGGTTAAATGTTTGAACCAACCTGCTGTGTAGTTTTATTTAATCCAACTATTAATTAAAACATAATTACTAGAGGCAAACAGTAATAATCAAAAGGTGAACATTTATTAATAAGCAAATTAATAAATGTTTATTATTTCATTGCTATTTATTAAACATATTAATAAATATTCATTTATTAATAAACATATTAATAAATGTTAATTTCCAACCTATTTTTGTGTTCATTTTAGGCGAGCAATACAGTAATATTTAAACAATCGTTGAGTAAAATAAAAATAGCCAGCAGATTGTGCAAACATTTAACCCAACCACTGGGTCAAAATTGTGGGAAAGAACACTTTTGATAAGATGAATGACATCCGTGTCACTGAGGCCACATGTGAGCATTTATTTGTTCAAAAATTCAGAAATTACAATTTAAATAGTCGTTTTCAATTTTAATGTATTTTAAAAAGCTAAATTTTCAGCATCATTACTGCAGTCTTCTTACCGACCCCAAACTTTTGAATGGTAGTGCAAGTTTCTTACGCTGTTTCTTAACTTCATTCTGATTTTCCTTAAGTAATAATATCTGTAGTGATGTTTCGTAAGTGCGTCAGTGATCTCCAGTAACACGTTTGATTGGGATAAAAACGACTGTATTCATAAATCTGTGTGTGAGTTGTATTTGTGTTGGCGTGGTGTTGCAGTGAGGGATGGACCGTGACCTCTGCTCCAGTCTCTCATCTGTCTCTCATCCGCTCCGCGCCCCGGGCTGATTTATCACGGGAGAAACGCTACAGGCCAATGGGCTTTTGATGAAACTGTTGGAGGGATCCGGAGCGATAAATCCACATCTATACATGCAGGTCGCAAGCGACTCTTCCATTCATTCTGCCATCAATAACCTAACCGACACGGAGCCACAGCAAAAACCATAACTTCACTGAGCACACCAGAGGAAAAATACTGCAGAGAGAGAGTAAAATGAGAAATAGTTTGAGGTTTGATCAAACTTCCACCTTTACACCAATATTAGCCATACACAGTAAAAAAATATTCTCACGATTTATCACAACATTATTTTCTTTTGTCAAATCAACTTTAATAATTAATGTGGTTCAGAAAACATATTTTGAGTTTCTGTTGATAAATCCAATCGCCTTGATTGTATTAACTCAAACTGACAGGTTTAAAGTGGGAAACTCTAATCTGCAGTGCAAGTTAAAAAAGGTTTAAGAAGGGACATGGATTTAAAGTCTTTTACCACTTCCATTTTAAATAAATGTTCTTTTTTAGAATTTTATTTAAAATACGGAATGCAGCAAACATCTTTACTGTTCGCACAGAATTCCTGCTACATTTTACAAAGCATGCCAAGCTCATTGTGTTAAAATTGTATCCCGCAATGCACGCAACTCAAAATAAAGTAATATCAGCCACAATCGGTTTTATGGATCATTATTTGGCAAGATGTACAATAACCACATTTATTTCTGAGGTGATATCTGGATGCTGAATTTAACATAACAATTTAGTCATGTGACGATCCGGATTACTAGAGCTTAAATGTTTTTGCGTTATTCATGATGTTTAAAATAATGCTTTGTACAATCAAAATGCAAATATGAATGAATTTAAAAGAAACCTGTGGAATATAAATACCCCACAGATACCCCAGTTCAAAATACCCCACAGATCATTTATCACGCCGTTTTTGTGCGTGTCCCTTTAAATGTAAATGAGCTGCTGCTCCCGGCCCCCTTTCCAGAAGAGGGCGGAGCTTTAACAGCTCAATAACAACAAAGCTGGAGAATCTCACTGTCACTGTCTCATTGTCTGGTGTTGTTTCATTGTGTTTCTCTCATTGGATACTTTTGCTTTTGTTTTGCTTAAATAAATTTCCGCTGCTATTTGATACACTAATCTTCTCTTCATCCTGTTCATGGACTAAAACATTACAAGTGCACCTTTATATTTCTGATTACTTATGATTAACAGGAATTATTTGTGTTCAGAGGATTTACAGACACACAATGCAGCACTTTGAGCAGCAAAATCCAAACACTGTTCATCTTCCATTTCTCCTGCTTGGCTTCCTTCCTGGGAGTGAACTGTAGATTCAGACACACAAAGGCCGCGGGCCCCCAGTGGGGCGGATCAGCTGTCATTAACCCCTCACAGCTGGCCTCACGGGGGGCTGCTGTCTCCGTGTGAGGAGGGCGCACAGCCACACAAATCTACACCATTGTGCTCGAGCGCTGCTGACAGAGGAAAGGCAATGGTGTCCTGTGCCCCATGCTGGCATCTCAATCCAAGACCAACCATGAAGCTAATTTCTCCAGGAACCACACACATCTTCCCCTGGACTCGCATGCAGCATCTCATAATCTGCTGCTAAACGCACAATAACAAACAAACCACCGCTTACATACACACATATGTTTTTAATGCATGTAGGGATCAGCTTAAGTAAAAAAATAATCAATCAAAAATTCAATTCACCTGAAACTACAGCTAAAAAATATTCATCCTTATACTTGATGCTTTTTGCAATCTATTAACAATAAGCTGACTTCACATGCAGTATCTCATAACCTGTTGCTGAATGCATAATAATAAACAAACACACTGTTTAGTGCATTGTTTACAAGCACATATAAGTCCAGATTAAGTAAAAAAGAAGAGAATCAATCTAAAATTCATTTCACCTGGAAAGTGCTGAGAAAAAACATTCATCCTTACTTGATGCTTTTTGCAATCTATTAACAATTAACCGACTTCTAATTAGCATAAAATCACTGTAGCATTTTTCTGGTCCATTTAACAAATTTGCTGAGGCATCTATTAGCTTGAATCTAATCGAAAATGGGCTTCATTGGATGAAAACCACATGCATGGTTTGCAAAAATCCCTGAAAATAAAATCTGAGCATCGTTTGATGTTTATTAAGGGCACTTTTGCTTTTATTTTGAATCTGATTTGTTTAATCTTTGGTGTTTACGAAACAAGCATGTAATTCCTCAAGGGACAAAATATCGCTAGAAAATCTCAGGAGACACTTAAGCTAAATAGAGACCTAGATTAGACCGTCGGCTAATTAAATTAGACACAATTAGCATCTAAACCTCTAGAGACAAGTAAGAAAGTATCAATAACATGAACTAGTAGATTTGAGCACATTAACTTTGTTTTGCTAATAAGAAGCTACAGTAATATGTTTGGTAGGAACCCCCTATGTTCAGGACACCCGACAGAACTGGCCTGACCGCGACCGCGTCCCTTTGTTGAGCAGCAGTGAAGCAAATTCATTCTCTCTCTGCTGTTCATTAACATATATATCCATATGAACAGTCGGCTGGGCTCTAAACAGCTGTCCCTCAGAGCAGCTCGAGCAGAAAGGCACTGCGATCTTTCAGTGAGGGACAACAGCCTCTCATCCAGTGATCCCCTCACATTAAACGCTCCATTCACACACACGGGGGACTGTGGTGGGTGCAGACCCTTACAAACATTTACCATGGTAACTATAGTTATACAGTTATTAAATAACTGTCTATCTATATCATATAAAAGTTTGGGATTTGTATGATTTTTTAAAAAATGTTCTTGAAAGAAGTCTCTTCTGCTCACCAAGTCTGCATTTATTTAATCCAAAATACAGTAAAAAAACAGTAATATTATTTCAATTTAAAATAGCTGTCATCTATGTGAATATATTGTAAACCAGTGGTCGCCAACCCGTCGATCGCGATCGACCGGTCGATCTTTATCACTGTTCCAGTAGCTCGCGAAAATAACAGAAATTGTACTTTGTACTGTATTTTTGTATTAATTTTTCTGTTATTTTCAGGGGCTACTGGGACAGTGATAAAGGTAAATAGCCCACATTATGTCTCAGTCTGTAAAACGGCCGTAAACAAGAGACCAGAAACGCTGAAGATGGACGTGAAGAGGAGAAAATTCTGTAGCAGGCAGAGCAGATCACTGTTCACGATGCTCGAAATATAGGAAGAAAATATAAATATTGAATTAGCGGTGAAGGGTTATATGAATGCATCTCTAAAAGGAATTACTGTCTTCAGAAAAATTTCGATGGCAAAGGCATTTTATTTTCATCTGACCTCCGAATAAAGTAGCTAATTATTAGCGCAGTTCAGCTTTGTTTACAGTGGTAACCAAGGAAACGCTGTATCACTGCTGCTCCATAAGCGCCACCTGCTGTCAGAGAGGGCATCTGCGTCTCATTCAGCCTGCTGTTTTTGTTTCATGCTTTTTTGTGTAGCATATAATTTCACAAAGATAAAGTCAGACCGTTCTATTTTTGCTTTAAAACTTGAAATTAAATCTCAATTAATTCAAATAAAAAACAACTGCTCATGCAATGTGATAGCATCTTTGTTTGGATTGTGATTAAAAAGCAGTGGTTCCCTCTAATTTGAAATGGCTATGTATTTTTGTTTATAATAATAATAATAATAATAATAAATATCTGCAACCAGTATCAAAATCGGCCAATTTGCTTGTAAAAATAAATAAATAAATCAGAATCTAAATTGGTCTTTTTCTATCAAGTAGATCTTGTCTTTCATAAAGGTTCGAGGTCAGGGATCTTGGGCTTAAAAAGGTTGGTGACCACTGTTGTAAACTGTAATTTATTCCTGTGATGAAAACTAAATTTTCAGCATTATTACTCCAGTCTTCAGTGTCACATGACCCTTCAGAAATCATTCTAAAATGCTGATTTGCTGCTCAAGAAACATTTATGATTATTATCAATGTTGAAAACAGCTGTGCTGCTTCAGATTTTTCTGGTGTTTTTTTTGGTGTACAGGACATTTTGATTTTAACACCCAGTAGTTTATTCTGACATTTTATATTAATTTACAATTTTTGACCAGTAGGTGGTGTTTCACTAAACCATGTTCCCAAGGTCACATAGTAAGTTTCATTTTAATATGCAAAATCACGATTTAGCAATTCTTTTCTTTTCACCATTTACTAATTTGTTCACTTGATTTGCTAAATCATGCACAGAATTTACTATTTCATTCCCTCGATTTACTAAATAGTGCACACAATTTACTATTTCGTTCCCTCGAATTACTAAATCATGCGCACAATTTACTATTTTGTTCCCTCGATTTACTAAATCATGCGCACAATTTACTATTTCGTTCCCTCGATTTACTAAATCATGCGCACATTTTACTATTTCGTTTCCTCGATTTACTAAATAGTGCACACAATTTACTATTTCGTTCCCTCGATTTACTAAATCGTGCGCACAATTTACTATTTCGTTCCCTCGATTTACTAAATCATGCGCACAATTTACTATTTCGTTCCCTCGATTTACTAAATCATGCGCACAATTTACTATTTCGTTCCCTCGATTTACTAAATCGTGCGCACAATTTACTATTTCGTTCCCTCGATTTACTAAATCATGCGCACAATTTACTATTTCGTTCCCTCGATTTACTAAATCATGCGCACAATTTACTATTTCGTTCCCTCGATTTACTAAATCATGCGCACAATTTACTATTTCGTTCCCTCAATTTACTAAATCATGCACACATTTTACTATTTCGTTCCCTCGATTTACTAAATCGTGCGCACAATTTACTATTTCGTTCCCTCGATTTACTTAATCATGCGCACAATTTACTATTTCGTTCCCTCGATTTACTAAATCATGCGCACAATTTACTATTTCGTTTCCTCGATTTACTAAATCATGCGCACAATTTCATATTTCGTTCCCTCGATTTACTAAATCATACGCACAATTTCCTATTTCGTTCCCTCAATTTGCTAAATCGCGCGCACCATTTACTAATTTGTTCCCTCGATTTGCTAAATTGTGTGCATTATTTAGCAAATCAAGGGAACAAATTCGTAAATCGTGCACTTGATTGATAAATTGAGGGAGTGAATTAGTAAATCGTGTGAACAATTTTTTACCAGCATGTCATGTGCGGGGCTCCATAGATTATAAAACATTGACATAAAATATTTTACATTTACAAAACCAGTCTAGTCTAAACATGACCTCTTTGTGAATGATCAGATGAATAAGTAGAATGAGACATAAAAAAAAATCCAAACAGTGGATGAACAATTTTGCCAGCTTTCTTACAGAGTATATGACAGTCTTATAACTCCCATTGTAATCAGTGAAGCGCACTACACCACTTGGTGTCAAGTATCTTTAATTAACAAACACTAAGTGCTGAGTTTTAGTGATAATCGGATTCGGTGGTTTAGTAGATGCCTGTTTCACCCCTTGGAAATGAAGCCCCTCACCCCCGTCGCAGGTGATGAATGAACGCACTCGACACTAAGGACTCTAAGGACTTCAGCAACAGATTTTCATTCATCCCATGCAGGAGAAGAAGAGAGAAGAGTGATTGATAAATTCTCTTCCATGGCTTCTTTTACAACAACCCCCTCCTTCTTTTTATTGACCCCCTGAGGGCTTTTGACTCATTACTGCCCCCGAACAAAAGCCCTCCATACGGCTCTAAACTCCAGCTTTTAGTCACACAGCACAGGGACAATTTGTGCCCATTACGAGCGGTACGGTTCATTCAGGCTGCACCCTATGAGCCCAGCCAGAGAGCTTTGCCTTCACTTCTCCATCCATCCAGTCTCCACATAAATGGCGAAACAACGTCCTAATCCTTCACAGTCCCTCCCAGCTTTCTTTGTGCCCATTTCCTTCTCTCTTTTTTCCATAAGTGCATACTTAATCCGTCGCATCACTTCCTGTCCAGCACTGCCCGGGGTGGCAGAAACCTCTCCAACCCTGGCACGCATCACAGAGAGCCTCTGATATCACCACAGACCGATGAAAAAGACGGATAAAAGTGAACTAGAGAGAGGAGGTGACTTCTGGAGTCCCTTTGAAAGCGACCAACGGAGGAAGGTAGTCATTTAAAGCGAAAACCATCCAAACTGAAGGATCTTAAAGCCCAGAGAGCAAAACTCACTCAGTGCACAAGTTTCCCAAGTTATTGGCCACAAGTGCCCCAACAGCCTGACCCTCGAACCATGGAAACTGCAGTGATGTGGAACATTTCACCGTCACGCCTCCCTCTCCGTGCGCTCTCTGTTTCTCTTGCAACAGGCAAGGACCTTCACTATGCCAAAGCATTAATAAACATTATTCAGAGGCCACGAAAAAAAAGTATTTAAACCCTTATGAATGTCATTGCATTAGATAAAAAAAAAAAATGAAATCAAAGTACACTTTAAGCAAGACACTTCACAAAAGGGAATATATCTATATATATATATATATATATAGATATATGTGTGTATATATATGTGTGTATATATATATATGTATATATATATATATATATATATATATGTATATATATATATATATATATATGTATATATATATATATATATATATATATATATATATATATATATATATATATATATATATATATATATATATATATATATATATATATATATATATATATATATATATATATATATATATATATATATATATATATATATATATATATATATATATATATATATATATATATAAAATATTATAAATATAGCAACAGAATCAAACAAGGAAGACCAACAATGTCATAATAGACTATGATAGCAACTAAGACAAAGACACTGCATGTCAATTTTGAAGTCAATCAGACCAACAGTACTACTGTATTTAGAGCCAATTTTGATCAATTATAGTCCCAAATACAGTCCCACTTCTTTTTATGTGTGTCCTCAGAGTGCCCTCACATATAAACGTGTCAAATTTAGTGAAAATATCTCATTTTATTTAGGAATTATAGACATTTATATGTATGAACACAAAAAAACTGACCCACAACTGACTTTGATTACACTTTATGGCCACAAAATTTTGACTAACGACTTGTGTTTATGGTGGTTTCATCTCAACGGTTTTGAAGATATTTTAATGTGAAAGTTTAAAAGCTAAATACCGAGATTAAAAAATACTGAGTTTTGTAACGATACGCTAATGCAGGAGTCACCATTCCTGCTCCTGAAGGGCCGGTGTCTCATCAGAGTTTAGCTCCAACCCTAATCATACACACCTGAAGCAGCTAATTAAGGTCCTACTAAGCATACTAGAAACTTCTAGGAAGGCGTGCTGATGCAAGTTGGAGCTAAACTCTGCAGGACACCGGCCCTCCAGGAACAAGTTTGGGGACCCCTGCGCTAATGCATACATAAAATACAGCATTTTACTACAAAATTCAAAATGGCTGATGCCCAAAATGGTCGATATGAAAACTGAGGGGCATCGAATCGCCAAAGAATTTTGTTTCTAGCCCTTATTGTTCAAAAGTTTTTAACATAAATGTGAGTGCAAATTTGGACAGTTGGTGGCACTAGAGGGATTGAGTTAGAGACTCCAAATTTGCTAATGTGACAGTTCAGACTGTTTTCTATCTGTGTGCTAAATTTCATAACTTTACCGCAAGCAGTTCTATGAACTGCTATAGACTAACAGAGCGGAAGAAAAAGAATAATAATAAGAAGAACACTAATGATTACATCAGGTGCCTACGCACCTTCGGTCCTTGGCCCCTAATTAGGCTAATGCATAAATTATTTTACACATGATTTGAGCCAGATTTTAAGTGGGATGCCGTTTTAATTGCAGCTCAGCTACATCACACATGGCAAAGAACAAAAACAGTACATAAACAAAAGCTGCTGTATGCGATTGTTCTATAATACCACATAAAAACTACCTGACACACATCAGTGAATAAAGTGTACAGAGAAGTCACACCTGTCTATCGTACATCTGCAGAACAAACGCTAGTGTTGCATAGCACAGCGTTATTTATCCTCAGCAATTTCATCCTCAACGACTTTTTTATTGACAGTCAAACACCTGCAAACTTAACAGATGCATCAAAATATACATCATCTTCAGAACAATGGAACACCTTGATGGTTGAAATTCTGAAATGTTCTGACTTTGAATGGAACGCAGCGTTAGTTGCAGTTGGAAGCACGGCTAACACTGCTTTACATCTCAACATACAAGTCAACATAAAACTAAAAGGACGTGAACAGCTCTGAATAGAATGTCACGTGTTGTCATCTCAAGACTACAGTAATTATGACACGGCATGAATGCAGCATTACATACCGCTTGCAGAATATGCATTAAGAGCCAGGGGTGTAATCTTTTTTAATTGGTTGACCTTTGAATGTCTTTGGGGAAACATCTCATGTAGCTTCTGAAGAGCAGTGCTAAATGAAGTAAATATGATCTTAATGCATCGTGTTGAGCATCAGTGAATGTTTTCACCCTTTGTAATAGTTGTGTATGAATCCCTCAAATGAAATAACCAAGCCATCTTGGTGTCATTCTGGTGTGTACAATCTGTTCAAAAGGTCTGAAATAATATTAATGGAATATCATCAAAGATGTCAAAATAAATAGATTGCGAACACGCTCATTTCATGTTTACACATTCATTTAGCAGGTTCTTTTATTCAAAGTGACTTCCTAATGAGAAACTTTTGTTCAGCAAGGATGATTAAATTGTTCAAAAGTACAATAAAGACAAAATATCATAATACTATTTCAAACAAATGCTGTTCTATTAAACTTTCTAATTATCAAATCCTAAAACAATGTATCACATTTCCACAAACATATGAAGCAACTGTTTTCAACATTGATAATAAAAAATGTTGCATATTGGATCGTGACACTGAAGACTGGCGTAATAATGCAGAAAATTCAGCTTTGCAAATTACATTTTAAAACATATTCACAGAAAATGAATTCAGAAACTCTTGTTATTAGCGACACTGGTGGCCGTTAAGTGAACTGCAGCCAGCAACTTCCTGCTCACGCTCATGCACACGTACAAAAGACTGAACGTGATATACTCACGCAAACTTTTTTGCGTTCTTTGCTTAGAAGTAAAAAGAAGTTGGAAATACCTTTGCAGCGATATACTGTTAAACATCCGACACTGTTCACGCTGCTGAGAACGACGGTTAGATGAATATGTAAATATGTATATAAATATGTGAGAAAACAGCAGTTACGAAAGCATCTGATCACAGCGATGTGGATATGTTTGCATCAGCTCTGCGATTCACTGACAGATGTTATATTATGAATGTTTGTATAAAAAGTATATTTGAGACTATATAGATCTGGCTATGTGAGACTAGTTTGAAACCCTTGATTTAATCCCTTTTCTTTGCATGACACATTATAGTACATTATCCTGAACACTGTATAGGCTAAGCATTCGTTTCATGTGTCTCTCTAACGGAAGAGAGGCTCACATCCTTTTGATTTTCCCGGCAAAAATGTCCCTAGTCCTTCACATACAAATCAGTCCCCTGGCTTTCATAGACAACCTAGGAAGTTGGGGAAGGTCTCATTTTTAAAGTTTCGTTACAAGCTCTTAACACATTGCAATACAAAAATTTTATTTATAAAGTTTCCATTTCCATTTATACATTTATCAGATGGTATTTTCAAGAAGTGCCTCAAAGCAGCTTACTAATGAGGCACATGATGAAAATAGCAAGAGAAAACTCAAGTAATTGAAAAATAAAAGATAAAACTGACCATTTATTTTTGTTCTTTAATGTTTCAGAAGTGAAGGTAAAAATAATTCTCAATGGTGAGCTAAGAAGTTCACATATACACTTTTTCTTTCCCCTTCAATTGTGTGACTGGCAATCTTCCTTTGAATCAGTTCCTCAAACACGCTCTCTCATGAATGCGCTCTCGCTCTCTTTCTCTCGGCGCTCCCAGGGGTTCTTGTGCAGTCCTTCTGCACATAATGAACACAATTTCACACCACAGAGGCCAATTAGAGACATGACAGCCACCTGCCGGCACGCCCTCCCAGTGAGACGGAGAGATCTGCGAGTGGATCACGAATTTCAGAACGAATGTCTCTCGTCTTTGATTTGATCCAGCAGTTCAAGTGGCCTTTGAATTGTTCTGCCCTGGGCTCTATTTATCCCTTCAGAAACCAAACTGCTGACCACAAACTGGGACGACGAGGCTCAGAAATAAAGACAACAACCTGGCAGAAACGAGTTTGGCTTTCATTTCCACTGCATTCTGCATCTAAGTGGGTAGTTTTGGTCAACTGCAATATGAGTTTATGCTGATTCCATGATTATTCATTTATAACTACAGTGGCACATGCTTACAAAGCTGAGAAATGATCACATCACACTCTGATATCACTGATTTTGTGTTGTGACCTCCTGACCTGTATATGTAATGTCATCAGTCTGGGGTGGGCGAGTGTGAGACACGCTTCTCGAGGGACATGTGTGTCTCGCTAATGATGTAGAACAACTTCAGATTCTGGCAGAAAACTCAAGTATGGCAAAGATAAATGGATTAACTGGGTTTCGGCGAGAACACACACATGCATAGAGTAGTCGTGTGTCTGAGCTGTGCTGTGATGAAATCACATGGTGACAGACAGATAAAAATGACCTGTTCTGAGGTTAAATTACTCTGAGCTGCTTTAAACCATCAATTCAGCTCCAACAATACACACACACTTACAGACAGAGCTGTGTGTTTAAACATGAAACATCAGATGGGAGAAGAACGTGAATCATCTCCCTGAGTAAAGCCAATGTTAGACTACACATTTGTCCTTTTTTTCGCACAGGAGCCATAAAATTTAATGACACTTCATTGACGTCTGTTGAGTGATCAGAAGCTGACCCGCTTCGTCACAGTGAGGTAATGTGAGACGAAAAATGCATAAATGATGAACATGTGAAAAACAATATAACGGTATAAAAGTAAAATGTGGTAAAGTCTACAGGATTGTGTGCCATTCAGAATTAAATTGAGATGTCGAGGTAAACTGAGCAAACAAGACGCAGAATTGCAATTTAAATGAAAGGAAGGAAAATTAAAATTAAGTGAAATTCAAAGCTATCATTCAGAAAATTAAGGTCAGTAATGTTTTGTGTGTGTGTGTGTGTGTGTGTGTGTGTGTGTGTGTGTGTGTGTGTGTGTGTGTGTGTGTGTGGAAAGATTCAGGATGCATTACATTGATCAAAACTGACAGTAAATATTAAATTTTTTTAAACTTTCTATTCATCAAAGAATCCAAAAAAAACAAAACAAAAAAAAAAAATCACAGTTTCCAAAAAAATATAAAGCAGCACAATATTGATAATCATAAATGTTTCTTGAGTATCAAATCAGCATATTAGGATGATTTCTGAAGACTGGAGTAACAATGCTGAAAATTCAAGGAATAAATTAATTAATTCAAATAGAAAACATTAATTTTAAATTGTAATAATATTTCACAAAATTACTGTTTTTACTGTATTTTTGAACAAATAAATGCAGACTTGTTGAGCAGAATAGACTGGATGGATGGATGGATGGATGGATGGATGGATGGATGGATGGATGGATGGATGGATTTATGGATGGATGGACGAATGGACAGTGGATAAATGGATGGACGAATGGACAGTGGATGGATGGATGGACGAATGGACAGTGGATGGATTTATGGATTGATGGATGGGTGGATGGATTTATGGATTGATGGATGGACGGATGGATGGCAAATTGATGGATGGATGGACAGAGGGAAAAACAGATGGAGGGATAGCTGATGGATTGAAGGGTGGATGGATGTATGCATGGATGGACGGACGGACAAATTCACGGATGGAATGGATGGACGGACGGAAGGCTGGATGGAGGAATGGATGGATGGACGGTCAGATGGACGGATTGTTGGATGGACAGCTTGATGGAGGAATGGATGGACGGGCAGATGGAAGGACGGACAAATTGACGGATGGATTGATGGAGGAATGGATGGATGGACGGACGGCTTGATGGACAGGTGGACAGATGGATGGATGGACAGCTTGATAGAGGAATGGATGGATGGACTGACGGATTGATGGAGGAATGGATGGATAGATGGACAGACGGATGGATGGCTTGATAGAGGAATGGATGGACGAATTGGCGAATGGATGGACAGACGGCTTGGAGGAATGGACGGATGGATGGCTTGATGGAGGAATGGATGGATGGACAGCTTGATGGAGGAATGGATGGATGGACGGATGGCTTGATGGAGGAATGGATGGATAGATGGAGGAATGGATGGATAGATGGACAGATGGATGGATGGATGGCTTGATGGAGGAATGGATGGATGAATTGACGAATGGATGGACAGACGGCTTGGAGGAATGGACGGATGGATGGCTTGATGGAGGAATGGATGGATAGACAGCTTGATGGAGGAATGGATGGATAAACAGCTTGATGGAGGAATGGATGGATGGACGGACGGCTTGATGGAGGAATGGACGGATGGATGGATGGATGGCTTGATGGAGGAATGGACGGATGGATGGATGCTTGATGGAGGAATGGATGGACGAATTGATGGATGGATGGATGAATGGACGGACGGACGGCTTGATGGAGGAATGGATGGATGGATGGACGGATGGATGGATGAATGGACGGATGGATGGAGGAATGGACGGATGGATGGAGGAATGGACGGATGGATGGATGCTTGATGGAGGAATGGATGGATGGACGGACGGCTTGATGGAGGAATGGACGGATGGATGGATGGCTTGATGGAGGAATGGACGGATGGATGGATGCTTGATTGAGGAATGGATGGACGAATTGACGGATGGATGGATGGATGGATGGATGAATGGACGGACGGATGGCTTGATGGAGGAAAGGATGGACGAATTGACGGATGGATGGATGAATGGACGGACGGACGGCTTGATGGAGGAATGGATGGATGGACGGACGGCTTGATGGAGGAATGGATGGATGGACGGACGGATTGATGGAGGAATGGACGGATGGACGGACGGATTGATGGAGGAATGGACGGATGGATGGATGGCTTGATGGAGGAATAGATGGATGGACGGACGGCTTGATGGAGGAATGGATGGATGGATGGACGGCTTGATGGAAGAATGGACGGATGGATGATGGCTTGATGGGGGAATGGACGGATGGATGGACAGACAGATGGATGGATGGACAGATTAATGGAGGAATGGGATGGATGGATGTATAGACATACAGAAGGACACAGATTGATCTACAACAAAGAATATTTCTTTAAAAAGACCATCTATGTCATTCAGATGTTTCAGATATGTTCATATAATCGTAATCACCTCTGGCTCACACCAATCAGACTTACAGTAAATGGTTTCACTGCATGAAAAGCAACTCTCACCCTATAAAGAAATAACATCCAGATATGAAAAGATTAAATCTACTGGACAAGTCCAGTCCAGTAAGTGCTCTCTTACTCTCATTACTGGCGCACAATGGAGAGCCGGTGACCAATTAGACCAGAACTTCGACCACACCGGGGAGCTGGTCAGCACTCATAATAGATTTGCAAGCAATTTACCTTTTCAACATGTTGGCAATCTGATGCAATTTGTGTGCAATTTTTGATGCAATTTCTGTGCTTTTAGACCCACGTGGAGACCAAATGACACAGAGTTGAAAATATCAGACTGTGCGAGACACACATGGCCCTCAAATGTCACAGTGAAAAAGTCAACAGCCGACGGGAAGAAAGACAGACAGTGAGAGAGATGGAGAAAGGCAAGAGAAGGCCTCTGGATCTGTGCAAATGGATGTATGTATGGATATGGACATGGAACAACCGCTGAAATTACCCAGAATACGTTTGGCACTGAATGTATGGCAATTGCTCTGACATTTTCCAGAGTTTGTAGTTTTGACGTCACTCAAAAAAGCAAAATGACCATGATCAGAAGTTTCTCTGTCCCTCTTCTGCACTCTCTCTGAGTTCTGCTTTAACCCTTCAGTAGGCCAACACATCTTCAAAAGTGCACTTAAATATTATATTAAACAAATAGTTCACCCAATAATTTAAAGTTTGTCAATGAATTTCTTTCCCTTTGCTGTAGGCCTCAAAACTCATCTGCATATGCGCATATTCAAATTCAGCATGACAGGTGCAGCACTTTAAATATGCATATGAGATTTGAGAGCTATGGCAGAAGTGAAGATCAAATTCATAATAATATGTAATGGGCTTTTCACACTTAATTTTTTTAGGGTAATTGTGGGCTATCTTGTACATTTTTCACCTCACTGTTTATATTTTACACTGGTAAGTTATTTGCATGGTATATCTTTTGCACTATGGAGGTTTCAAAACCCCCTTTCAAAATTAAGAATGAAATAACTTGTCCCAGGGTTAAAAGTGGCTATAATCTGAGATTAAAAAAGATTTTAAAAACCTTTAATTAGTGTTAGCTAATCATAACAGAGATCATTTACATATAAATAGCAAAAACAAAGTTCAGCAATATGGTGAAAATGATCATGAAAACGAAACACGACTGTCCAACAAACCTTTGGTAGGTCATATCTGATCAGTCGCTTGGACGCGAGCGAGTGTTAATCAAGCCGGACCAGATGTTCTGTGATGAGTCCAATCCACACGCCGGTAAAATAAAAAAGTGTGCCAGAGAGATTATACGCCCAATTTCACCATCTGAAAGCGCTGAAATACTTAACGCGTTATAAGGTTCCCACAGCTGTTTTTCCTGAAAACACACACACACACGCACTGTCATTCAGCGTCTCTTTTACCCTCTTGACATTTTTCTGCATGTTCTTGAAATGACATGTTTTATGTGATTCTATCAGAGTGTTTCTAATGCAATAATCACTGTGTGGAATCTGTCATGAATCTGCCAAAGTGCTTTTCTCCCGATGAGGAATTCTAAGTGTCTCTTTTGCCGTACATCACTACACTTCTGCATAAAATCATCACAGATTAAACTCCAAATTTCTTCAACCGTCTATAATTTATTCAACCTTCAATATAGCGTGGAACTCATTGGATAAAGGGATTAAGTGTAGAAAATAATTTTTAATGTTTTTGAAATAAGTTCTTCTGCTCATCAAGCCTGCATTTATTTGATCAAAAATACAGTAAAAACTGTAATATAGTGAAATATTATTACAATTTAAAACAGCTGTTTTCTATGTGAATATATGTTAAAATGTAATTTATTCCTGTGATCAAAGCTGAATTTTCAGGATCATTACTCTTCAGTGTCACATGATCCTTCAAAAATCATTGTATTATGCTGATTTGATGAAAAGAAACATTTCTATGGAAGCTTGTATCCACCACTGAATAAAAAATAAAAAATGTATAACTCGCAATTCTGACTTTTTTCTCGCAATTGTGAGTTATAAAGTCAGAATTGCAAAAAAAGTCAGAATTGAGAGAAAAGAAGTTAGAATTGCGAGGTATAATGTCAGAATTGCAAGTTTAGATCTCGCAATTGTGAAAAAAAGTCAGAATTGTGAGAAAATTTTCAGAATTATGAGTTATGTCAGAATTTGCTAGAAAAAAGTAAGCGTTGCAAGAAAAAAAAGTCAGAATTGTGAGTTAAAGTCAGAATTGCGAGATATAAACTCACAATTGCGAGTTATAAAGTCAGAATTGCAAGAAAAAAGTCTGAATTGAGAGGAAAAGTCAGAATTTTGAGGGAAAAGGTCAGAATTACGAATTATAATGTCAGAATTATATCTCACAATTGCAAAAAAAAGTCAGAATTTTGAGAAAAATTTTGAATTGCGAGAAAGGAAGTCAGAATTGTGAGAAAAAAGTCAGAATTGCGAGTTAATCAGAATTGCAAAAAAAGTCAGAATTGAGAGAAAAGAAGTCAGAATTGCGAGTTATAAAGTCCAAATTGCAAGTTTATATCTCGCAATTGCGAAAAAAAAGAATTGTGAGAAAAAGTCAGAATTGAGAGAAAAGAAGTCAGAATTGAGAGAAAAAAGTCAGAATTGAGAGAAAAGAAGTCAGAATTGTGAGTTATAATGTCAGAATTGGAAGTTTATATCTCGCAATTAGGAAAAAAAGTCAGAATTGCAAGAAAAAAGTCAGAATTGAGAGAAAAAAGTTAGAAATGCGAGAAAAGAAGTCAGAATTGTGAGAAAAAGTCGCAATTACCTTTTCTTTTTTTCTTTTTTTTTTTATTATTAAGCGGCGGAAACAAGCTTCCATACATTTCAGATTATTATCAATGTTGAAAACAATTGTGCAGCTTCATATTTTTGTGGAAACCATGCTATTTTTAGCTATTTTTTATTGTAAACAGTAAAATTCAATTGACCATCCATTTGATCAGGGCTCTTACAGAAAGAATACGACAATCAAAACAATACTCATAACTCATAAACATGTCTTCACACTGCCTAAATGTATCATTTTAATATCATTATTGTATATAGTGTAATGGTTTTAGCATGGCTGAAAGGCTTGAGGGTGATCCGTCACATCCTATCCGCTTTTTTCCCCATGTGTTTTTTTCTCTTCACGCTTTGATGCACACGTTCAACCACCAAATAGCACATAATAACAGTTTAGACACCTTTCAATTTTAGCATTCCTGCTTGAAAAGTTGAGTGTTCCTCCAGGTGCCATGACAACCATGCAGCCCAGCATCAGCACCACGAGATTCTGCTGCCATGGCGATGGAGCAGCTGTCACTCAAGTGAGGACAGGCACTTATGCTAGTAAACTTGACATGCACACAGGATTTTGAACAGTGCTATAAATCACGGTTAA